>NC_091956.1:49472323-49789198 GCF_031021105.1 Erythrolamprus reginae
GGTCATAAGAAACTAAGGAAATACATAATAGGAAAGATGAGAAGGGTAATACTAATAGAGCCCTACTAAGTAGTTTAAAATCCCAGAGCATAGACATAATTGTGGGAAATATTTGTTCAGTAGTGATAGTATGGGAGAATGAACTGTCCTTATATTTAGTTGTTTGGCGTGCAATGCCCTGTAGCATTGTCTTGAGGGAAGAAGTTGAAATGATTATGCTCAGCTCTCTTTCTAGCTCATATAGTATACTACATCAAGTGCAAACCAATCCAAATTAGAGTAGAATGTGATTTGACTTTTCAGTAATCACAGCTATTTAGTTGGAAGTCAGCAGCAAAAGCAAAATATCTTCTTGCACATGGTTTTTTGTCATCCTAGATTACAATTCATTAAACAGACTACTATGTTTAGGCATTTCTCATGCCTTCAAGGATGTAAAGATGTAATATTCAAAGATGTTATGTAATACTTAATTAAAAGTAGTTTTAGACAGCATATGAGGTGCATATTAAATATTTTGGGAAATCCATGTATGTAATTGAGACTGAAATCTAGTTTAAATATATGTAATATTGTGTAGAGCTGTATTAAAGTATTTTTCATCTTGAGGAAGTTTAGAAGCAAATAAATACATCATAGGTACATGGAAAATAGTGCATTTGAGGTGCAATTTTGCTCAATTTGTTTCTATATTGTCAAATGAATCAATATTTTATTTATTTATTTATTTATTGGATTTGTATGCCGCCCCTCTCCAGAGACTCGGGGCGGCTAACAGCGACAATAAAACAGTGTACAATAGTAATTTGGTATTGATGATTAAAAATCAATTAATATAAAAACCAAACATACATACATACATACATACCATGCATAGAATTGTAAAGGCCTAGGGGGAAAGAGGATCTCAATTCCCCCATGCCTGGTGGCAGAGGTGGGTTTTAAGTTGTTTACGAAAGGCAAGGAGGGTGGGGGCCGTTCTAATCTCTGGGGGGAGTTGGTTCCAGAGGGCTGGGGCCGCCACAGAGAAGGCTCTTCCCCTGGGTCCCGCCAGGCGACATTGCTTAGTTGATGGGACCCGGAGAAGATCCACTCTGGATGTTCAAGACCCTGCTAAATCCAATTGGTATCTTCCCTGATAAAATGTCTGACATAGTTATTATACAAAGACTATTGCTTATTTACTTGCTCCTGAAGAAAAGATATATCCATCAAAATGTGAAAATCTCTTTTAATTTTGTCACTTCAAGTTGTATTATAAATAACTAGTAAAATCAGTGGCATTGACATTATTTTTAACTTTGGATGCATTTATATGCTTGAGACAATTCCTGTATAAACATGCCCTATCCTTTTCCATTAACGTGAGAGTCAGTATGATGTAATAGGAATGTGGACTGGCTATTGCCTAAGTTTAAAATTCCAGATAACCATATGGTTCAATGGCTGTTTAATAGATCATTCTCTCCAGGGATGGTTTCTAACTTACCTCGCTGCCAGTTTGCTTCTTCCCTTGCCGCGTGGCCACACCTCATGGGCATGGGTACGAGAAGCATGCATGCACATATGCAGTGGCCAAAAAAAAATTAAACAAAAAAAAAAAGAAACCGAAAACAAAATGGCAATGCATGTAGTGCTGGAAACTTGGCTTCTGCACCTGCTCAGAAGAAAAAATTAAAATAAAAAGTCCTCCCAAATTTTTTTTAAAAAAATATTTTTTTAAAAAAAGAGGGTGGCATCCACGAACCAACACCGACTGAACTGGTTCTGTGACATCATTGTGATGTCACCAGCAAGTCACTACTGGTTCAGGTGAGCTGGTGTGAACTGGGAAGAACCCACCTCTTATTCCCTCCTAATTGATCTTGCTGCCCAATATTGTACAAAGGTAAAATGTGGGAAAAGGCCATGTAAAGCCTTGAGTTCCTGGAGGTAAGATGAGATTATGTATTGCTCATATGTGTTCATTAACAGTAAAGTTAGAAACATAGTATTATGTTAGTATTACATTAATACTAGATTTTGATGCTTTCAAATTTGTAGTCACACCTTGGGCACAAAGCCAGCCAAAAGGAAGAGACTTGTCCACATAGTGTTTGAGAATTGGACATGATTGAACAGAATAACAACATACTTAGTAATACTTAATACCATGCTTTAATTTTACTGCAGCTTAGAATCACTGTCTCAAAAAAGTGACATTATTCTGCCCCTTACTTCAATAAACTTTAGAAATAACAAACTGAAGAGTGTCTTGGCTTCAACTTTCTTCTCTGATCCAAATATACTGCTCAAAAAAATAAAGGGAACACTCAAATAACACATCCTAGATCTGAATGAATGAAATATTCTCATTGAATATTTCATTTGCACAACTATTCCATTTGCACAACAGCATGTGAAATTGACTGTCAATCAGTGTTGCTTCCTAAGTGGACAGATTGATTTTACAGACGTTTGATTTACTTGAAGTTATATTCTGTTTAAGTGTTTCCTTTATTTTTCTGAGCAGTTTATATTACCTCTAACGTACCTGCTATGGCTTCTACTTTTTCTCATTAGTATTTGTTGTTTGTTGTTGTTTACACTTCACATGAAGTGAAGTTCTAGCAATATATCAGGCATAATAAAACTGCAGAAAAATATTTGTAAGTTTGTTCTCTAGAGCTTATATTGTTTATATGTACATACAGTGTATATATTGTTTGTTATTAATATCTAAGAGTGCTGAATAGCAAAGAAGAAAAGTTTTCTCTTGTAGATGCCTTTTATCTTGACTCAGCTGAAAGTTAATATACTATAGTCTCAGTTAATAGATGATCAAAGACATAACCTAGTGTGAAGATTAAAGAGAGATCTTCTGCGGCCATTCTCATATATTCTGTGCAGTGAGATATTATAAAAGCATATCTAAACTCCCCAAAGCAATATTGATTTCTAAAACCATATCATCTTTTAATCTTAAAACAGATAGTAATGATAAAATGTCATCTTATAATTTCAAAACAACAGTGAATATCAAGACCAGAAAATTAATTAGATTATATTAAAAGGGATTAAATATTATTATATACCTATTAAATTAGGATTCAACAAATGAGTAGAATTTTTCTGCAAAAAACTTTATGTGCCCAATATTATCCCAACAGAGAATGCCTTCAGTAGGAATGTATGATTAAAGTTGACCATATTGATCACAATCTGGAAATCTCATTCAGGTATACCCCAGGGCTTCGAGGCACATAACTGGAATTTGTCTTTGAACATCATGAACATCATGTTCTCAGGATGCTTCATAAACTACTTTGAAGTTCCCAAGAGTTTGCATTCATAACTAGAAGCCTGATTATTACATAACATTAATTCGAAAGTTTGCCGCATTGAATTCCATTGGATTCATAGGTTTCATAAAACAGATAGACCTTGACTCTAGAGAACATATGCTTATTATCAAGACTATGCATACTATTGAAAATAATTCAGAAGTACTTTAAACCTCTTGCAAATATAGTACTTCTTTTTTATATTATATTATTATGATTGTCCTAAGAAAAAAATCAGAATTGAAGATAAAACAGTTGGGTTTAAAAAAATAAATTATAAGATCTGTAGTATTCTCCAAAGAAAGTTACACTTTCTCACTACAATGTTATTTGTTTACTGTGGTTTAGCATGAGCATGTGGTTTAGTTTAGGTGTAAAGAAGATTATGACTTGGGGGGAAATGTTACAATACAAAAACTTTACAATAACACAAATATGTTTCATAATATCCTTTTGCTATTGAAGTTGCTATGTTGGTGTTCCTCAGTTTACTGACCGTTTCATCGCAGCTTTGTTTCTCTGTGGACATCTCTTTGGCTTGATGTGAAAACTTAATTTGGACATGATGAGTCTATGGTCAACTCGGCATGGCCTTGGTCACCTTTACACACTGTCTGTCTTTCCTCTGCACAATGACATAATCAATTATATGCTAGTGCTTGGAGTATGGGTCATCCAAGATGTCTTTTTGCAAGTGGGCAGGTGAAAGATGGTATTGGTGATAATCAGATCATGAGCAGCACATGTCTTCTGTAGTATTAGGCCATTGCTGTTACAATTGTCAATTCCATTTTTTTCAGTGATGCCATCCCAGGCAGATTGATTGGATCCTACTCTTGTGTCAAAATCGCTGATTTTAATGTGAGAATAGGATCTGATACATAGAAAATGAAAAGATGAAAACTGGCAATCCGTCAGCCCTGTCACAGCTTGAGCATTTATGAAAGAAAGACCTTGATTCCATTAGTAGAAAAAATGTATACTTTTGCTAAAACTAAGTGGTAAACAAAGCCAGATCAGAATATTCCTGTGTAAATCCTGTGATTTTCCCAGATCTGAGAAAATCCCAGATCCTCCCAAATTTACAGCCAAATTTCATATTTAACAATTCACATATCTATTTACAATATATCATATCTTTCCATTGTCCCAAGTCTTAGTCTTTTCCACACTGTCACACTGTTTTTCTCTTATTTTTCCCATCCGATTGTACCATTTCATCCAAAACTTATAATAGTCAAACTCATTTTATCCTTTCAATTCTATTGTCAATTTGTCCATTTCTGTATATTTTATCAATCAATACATTTTCCACTGGGGGTTTTTCATCCTTCCAATATTGGGCATAAGCAATTCTTGCTGCAGTAATGATATATAATGATAAATATTTTTATATCATTTGGTTGTTGCTTTCTTATTATCTCTAGTAAAAATAATTCTGGAGTGTATTCCATCTGTCTTCCTGTAATCTTTTGTAACCAATCATGAATCTTTTCCCAGTACTTCTTAGCTTTAGGGCACAACCACCACATATGAAAGAATGTACCTATGTCTCTTTTACACTTCCAACAATACAAATTGGTTTTTGGATATATTTTGGCCATGAATAATTCAGAAATTATTCATGCTATGTTCAATGGATAGCAAAACCTTTATGGTATATCTGAGATAAAGAAAACACTATGTAGAGGAATTTTATTTGTCCAAAGTGATCTTTATGAGACTCTTTTGATTCTTATATTCATGATTTTCTTCCCTTTCTTATATATACACTAGAAAATATATATTGTTTTCTTATATATACACTGGAGATACTGGAGCAGTTCTATAGTTAGCTATAATTAGATACATTGACACTGAATTTCCACAGGAATAGTAGATTAAAACAGACTAGTTGAAATACTGTGAGAAATAATCATAATACATACCTATTTCAATAATATAACATATTGTCATCACAGAGTTATAGGACTATGAACAAAGCAAAGACGCATATTTAATTAATAGGATATTATGAAATATATTTGTGTTATTGTAAAGTTCTGGATGCATATATTGAAGAGAAAACCATTACTAGAATCATGCTAGTGAGATTCTGGTCTGAAGCAACTATTTTTATTTTAAAATGTAGATTTAATCACATTTGGAGTAATGTGATTACACAGGGTCTAAACATACTGATGTAAGATACCCCAATGTGAGACAGAATGTCCAAAGCAACATGATCAGATTAGACTATTGTGCAAGTGATAGTAAAATTGCAGATCAATTCACAAAAGCACAAGGTGTTGTTAGGCATAAAGAATGTTTTTTGGGAGGAAAATAGGGGAAAGAATCTGCTAGCATCCTTGCTTCAGCACATTATTTTATCCCCTGGTTAAGAGCTTTAAAAAATATTCTGGGAGAGTAACAATGAAAGAGCTTGCAAGTCGCTAAAAACTGGGAACATCATTAGTACCTGGAAAGAAACAGTCTGAGCAAGTAGAGCAATGGAAAAAACCCTGCAAAGACTTAGGGCTTGGAAAATATTCTTCTTTGCAGAGAGTAACAATGAAAGAGCTTGAAAGAGGGTTAGAGCTGGGAACATCATTAGCATCTGGTTAGGGCTGGAAAGAAATATCTGGAGAAAGGAAACCAATGGAAAAAACCCTACCAAGAATGTTGGAATACATTCTTGGCAAAGAGTAACAATGAAAGAGCTTGCAAGCCAGTAAAAACTAGGAACATTGTTAGCACCTGATTAGGGCTGGAAAGAAACATTTGGAGCAAATAGAGAATGGGGGAGGGAATCAAAGACAGGGTTTGGAAAACATTATTTGCAGAGAGTAACAATAAAAGAGCTTGCAAGCCTGTAAGAGTTGGGGACATCGTTAGCACCTGGTTAGAGCTGGAAAGAAACTTACTCAGAGCAAGTTAGAGTAATGAAAACAACCTTGCAAAGACTTAGGGCTTGGAAAACATTCTTCACAGAGAGAAACAATGAAAGAGCCTGCAAGGTAAGGGAAGATCATTAGCAGCTAGTTAGGGCTGGGGGGGGGGGCGAAGCTACATTCAGAGTATAAGACGCATCCAAATTATCAGCCTCTTTTAGGGAGGAAAAAGATGCGTCTTATACACTGAAAAATACGATATGTGTTCTTATGTTGGTTTGTATATGTATATGTATTGAGAAGATTGATTGATGTATTTGTGAATGACTAGGACTGTTACTGACTACAATATTTGGTAAATGTTAATAATATTTATATACTCAAGCTATATGGTCTGGTTATATGTAGTACCACTCATATCTTCTACCTCCATGCGCTCCTCTGTATATCCTTTGTAACTTAAAAATAGCACAGCTTACTCATTATCATCTAACAATATTTGCAGAAAACCACACCAATTGATATTTACTTGATTTTATAATTTAAACATCTAATTCACATTAGTTTACAGATTTAAGCTAAAATATTTATTTATTCAATTTGTATAGCTTCTCCTCTCAAACCAGTAATTCTGGTCAGTGAACAATTGAAACAGAATTCCAAAATAAATTTAATACAAGAGATATTATAATCTATTGCTGTCAAAATAACCAGGAAACAAAGATACTATGCCAGGGTACAAGTCTTCAAGACCTTTTTAAATACAGGAAGGAGGATGCTCCAGATGGCAGGTACTATGGTACATAGACATGCCTCCAAACCCTTGCCAACTGATACTACCTGGCTGATGGGACCCAAGCATTTCCATCCTGGCAAATCAGATTGGAAAAAAAAATAGATTGAGCTAAAATCCATTGTGGTCCAGGTACATCAAAAGAACATCTATGACATCACTGTGACAGCTTGGGGAGGGAGAAAAGATATAAAGCTGTGTACCAGGAAAATATTGATAATTTCTCATTCTGGAGAAGACTGGAAACGTCACAGAAATGCAGCCACAGAAATCCCTGCCACTAATGAGCCCAGCAAAATTCCAGGCTGACAAACTCCTGTCAGGGAGTTTTCAGATTGGAATCTGTCCTGGAAGGCAGAGAAGAAGGAGAAGCATCTCGGAAAACCAAGAGGGGTAGGCAAATCCCTCAGAGAGTGAAGTTAAAGCTTGGGCTACCAGAATAAGATTTGTACAGGAGCAGTAAATTGAGTGGGGTATTGACATCGGTTGAGTGATTGGCCAATATATATCAAAGAAAAAAATGTTTAAAAAACTTGGAAGTTATCCCAGTGAAGAATTAGCAGCTGATTTGGCATGGGGGAAAAGTGAAACAAGCCCAAAATGGAAACTATTAAAGCATTTTTAGAAGAAACCTGAAAGAAAACAGTTGTTTAAGAAGACTGGAAGTAATATTAAATATGGAGTATTGAAAGGAGAACAAAGAAAAATGCAAAACAAACTTTAAAATGTGGATTTATATGGAAAGTTTTTTATTTTATTTTAGTCATTCTGTGGACTGGAGTTTTGGAATGAGACACATACTAGCAAAAAAAATGCAATTAATATAGCATCTTTGGATTACAAGCTGTGAGAAATCTTAAAGCGGACTTAAGGGGCAAAGTTGTTGCTTCCTATACAGTAGAACCCCGACTTACGAGACTAATTGGTTCCGGAAGGAGGCTCGTAAGTCGGAACGCTCGTATGATGAAACATTGTTTCCCATAGGAAACAATGTAAAGTCAATTAATCCGTGCAACAACAAAAAAAACCCGCTGCCGCCGAACGCGGAAGTTAGCGTTCAGAGACAGCTGCGAAGCAGCGCGCGTGTTTTAAAACGTGGCAGCCGGCCTGGGGGGCTCGGGGGGAAGCCCCCGAGCCCCCCAGGCCGGCTGCAACCTTTTAAAACATGCGCGCCGCTTCGCAGCTCTCTGCTGAATCCGGAACGCTAACTTCCGCATTCGGATTCAGCAGACAGCTGCGAAGCAGCGCGCGTGTGTTAAAAGGTTGCAGCCGGCCTGGGGGGCTTGGGGGGAAGCCCCCGAGCCCCCCAGGCCGGCTGTGACGTTTTAAAACACGCGCGCTGCTTCGCAGCTCTCTGCTGAATCCGGAACGCTAACTTCCGCGTTCGGATTCAGCAGACAGCTGCGAAGCAGCGCGCGTGTGTTAAAAGGTTGCAGCCGGCCTGGGGGGCTCGGGGGGAAGCCCCTGAGCCCCCCAGGCCGGCTGTGACGTTTTAAAACACGCGCGCTGCTTCGCAGCTCTCTGCTGAATCCGGAACGCTAACTTCCGCGTTCCGTATTCAGCAGACAGCTGCGAAGCGGCGCGCGTGTTTTAAAAGGTTGCAGCCGGCCTGGGGGGCTTGCCAGCACCCCCCCGAGCCCCCCAGGCTGGCTGCAACCTTTTAAAACACGCGGGATACGAGCGCCAAGGAGCTGTCTCCTGAAGCCGAAAGCGGAAGTTAGTGTTCGGCTTCAGGAGACAGCTCCTTGGCGCTCGTATCCCGAATGTGAGCTCGGGAGGCGAACAAAAATGTCGCTCCCCTCCCAGCTCTTATCTCGAGTAGCTCGTAAGTGGATCTGCTCGTATGTCGATGTTCCACTGTATTTGGGAATACAGTGGTACCTCAAGATATGAACCCCTCGTCTTACGAACAACTCATGATACGAACACGGGGTTCAGAAAAATTTTGCCTCTTCTTACGAACTTTTTTCGAGTTACGAACCGGCATTCGGAGACTGCTGGGAAGCCGCGCGGCTGTTTTAAAAGGTGACAGCCGGGCTGGGGGACTTCCCAGCACCCCCCCGAACCCTGAACTTTTGCCAAACTTCTGGGTTCAGGGTTCGGGGGATGCTGGGAAGCCCCCCAGCCCGGCTGTGACCTTTTAAAACAGCCGCACGGCTTCCCAGCTGTCTCCGAACGCCGAACGCGGAAGTTCGGGTTTGGCGTTCGGCGTTCGGAGACAGCTGGGAAGCCGCACGGCTGTTTTAAAAGGTCACAGCCAGACTTCTGGGTTTGGGGTTTGGGAGGTTGCTGGGAAGCCCCCCAGGCCGTCTGTCACCTTTTAAAACAGCCGCACAGCTTCCCAGCAGTTGCTGAACGCCGAACGTGGAAGTTCAGGTTTGGAGTTCGGCTTCGGGAAGCTGCTGGGAAGCCGCGCGGCTGTTTTAAAAGGTGACAGCCGGCCTGGGGGGCTTCCCAGCAACCTCCCGAACCCCGAACTTTTGCCGAACTTCCGGGTTCGGGGTTCGGGAGGTTGCTGGGAAGCCCCCCAGCCCGGCTGTCACCTTTTAAAATAGCCACACGGCTTCCCAGCAGTCGCCAAACACCAGTTTTTTGCGGGGGGGGGGGGTTTTGGTTGCACGGATTAATTTACTTTACATTGTTTCCTATGGGAAACAATGTTTCGTCTTACGAACCTTTCATCTTACGAACCTCCCCCTGGAACCAATTAGGTTCGTAAGACGAGGTATGACTGTACCAGGGTGATTTCAACAAAAAATCAACCACATGGCTCTTCTCTTCAGAGGTGAGCTTGTAGCATAGAGGTTAATATCCTACCTTGCATGCAGCACACTAGAGGTTCAAATCCATGTAAGGTTATGTATGTCTGATGAGACCATAACAAGGTCGGAATAGATCTATTACAGACTCTCTTCCTTTTCACTTATCAGCAAAAATATGTAACCATGTAAATTATAGTTGTCGACTATAAAACAATTTATCTGCGTTGGAATGGCCCTTGCCCTGAATTAAGATGGAAAAAACTGCTTTTAAAGGGTATTAAATGGACAACGGAATAAGAAAGTTTTGGGGTAAGGGCAAATGATGATATTGTTTAAATGTTAGAAAAAGGGGTAAATAGTATTTAAAAATATAGAGAAATAATATTATGGCAGAAATGGAAAAATATATAAAAATTGTGTATTGGGTGTTATAAGCTGGAAAAAAAATGACTAGGGTAATACTCTGTTCAGAGAAAATACATTGTATATATCTGTTAAAAAAATAAAAAGAAACATTTATTTTTTTTAAAAAAAAACTCTCATTCCAAACTGTTGGATCACCTCAAGCCTCAGCCTCATGTAATTAGATACTACAATTACATTCTTCTCTTCTTCCTTGTGTCAGAAATCCATCATGTTTTACAGCTGGGGTTCAATAAAAATCCATCCACATAAAGCATTACATAGTGTTAAACTTAGCAATAGCAGAGAAAACAAGGTACGAATCAAACACTTAAAACACTTTAGTTTCAGTTATTTTACTCAGATAAACTAGTCCAGCAGACTAAATAGACATTCATAACTAGCTATTTTCTTTTTTTAGGGCTGCTAGATCTGGAATAAAAATTTCAGACTATATCATAGTTACAAGTGATGATTTAGGATTTTGAGAAGAAAATATTATTATTATTATTATTATTTATTAGATTTGTATGCCACCCCTCTCCTTCATATCATAAGATATGAAAATTTATTTATTCCAAAATTGTGCTCATTTTTATCACTCATCTCACTTTTAGGCTTACGTGTAGAAAGGACTCATGTAGGATCAGCCCGTGTGAGCTGAAATGAGACTAACCACAGAGTCGATGGAAATGAGCTGCGAGGAGACCTTCTGAATGAAGTTATTTTTATTAGAAAAGTAAAAAGTGATTATAATGCCTGGAGCAGGCATAAAGCATGTCCTCACATTGTAAGGACTAGAATATAAGATGGATGCTTGCCTTCTCTTCCTGTGTAGGAAAGGAAATGAGGAAAGCAGGGATACATCATAGAAAGGGAGGAGCTACAATAACAAACAAGAGTTAACTATTTAACTACTGGATGTTTCTAGAATATAAGATGGATGCTTGCCTTCTCTTCCTGTGTAGGAAAGGAAATGAGGAAAGCAGGGATACATCATAGAAGGGGAGGAGCTACAATAACAAACAAGAGTTAACTATTTAACTACTGGATGTTTCTTGATGTCTTTGGAGGCTGTCAACCCACAGTGTGACACCCCTTCTTTGGCAGTCATCAGAGACATGAGGGACATCAAGACATCAATTCACTTAAGGCACATTTTCTTGGAGAGGTATTTGTGTTGGTCAGCTGGCAACAGCTTATTCAGCAGGTCAGCGATCTGTTCAGTAGTAGGCACATACTGTATTTTCACAAATCCTTCTTTCACACTCTCTCTGGTATTTCTATACCGGATATCAATGTGCTGTGAACGAGCTCCAACATATTCAGCTTCAGCAATGTATGTAACTGAAACATTATCTTCCATGATAACAATAGGTTTCTTTGGACATTCCCAAATACTATCAATGAGAGCAGAAACAGAGGTTAATGTATTACAACAATCAGAAACACATGCATATTCAGCCTCAGTTGAAGAGCAAGAAATAAACTTCTGTTTTCTAACTTTCCAAAACATAGGACAACCATTTAAAAACAGTATGTAACCAGAAGTACTTTTTTGTGTTTCTACATCACCTGCCCAGTCAGCATCTGCGTAGCAAATCACTTCAGGGTACTTATCATGTTTCGGCTCAAGGAACAACTTCATGTCTTTTGTAAGCTTCATGTATCTCAACAGTCTCTTTATGCAAGACCAATGAAACGTAGTCGCTTTGCCAACGTATCTGGACAGTAGATTCACACTCAGTGAAATGTCAGGTCTTGTCCAACTGCTGATGTACAATAGTGATCCAATCACTGACCGATACAGCTTTTGGTTCTCAAACTCAGGGTATTCCTGTTGGGCTAATCTGTAAAAATCAGTCTGCATGGGAGAACGACAAGTATTCGCATCAGACATATTACAATTTTGCAAAAGCTGGTCAACCTTACTTTCTTGTGAAAGAGAGAACCCCTTCTCAGTTTTCTCAATCTGAACAACTAGATAATCATTAATATGCCCTAGGCTTTTTAAAGTGAAATGTTTCTCAAGACCCCTGGCAAAAGTTTCACTCATGCGTTTGTTGGGACCAATGTAAACAATATCATCAACATAAACAAGAACAATTTCATAAACATTACCTTGCCCTTTTGTGAACACGCATTCATCAGAGATGGACTTAATAAAGCCCATTAAATTTAGCTTTTGAATGAGGCAGCGGTACCACATGAGAGTGCTCTGTTTCAGGCCATAAAGACTTTTGTGCAGGTACCAGATATCCCCTTCTCGGTCCTGGAACCCAGGTGCACTCTTGATGTAGATCTCTTCATTTAGATCAGCGTTCAGGTATGTGGTCTCAACATCGAACTGAAAACCTCTAAGTTCAAAGCAATAGCGGTAGTTAGGGCAATTTTGACACTTTCATTTCTGACAGTGGGTGAAAATGTATCAGTGTAGTCATCTGGATAAATCTGTGAAAATCCTTGAGCTACGAGTCTAGCTTTGTATAGCTTTCCTTCATTAGGTTTTTGTTTGACTCTGTACACCCAATGTGTGCCAATAACTTTCTTGTCTGTTGGAGGCTCTACTTGTTGGAACACCTTAAGTTTCTTTAAACAGTCCAGTTCATGTTCCATGGCCTCATACCACTTTTCTTGTTCAGATTCAGGTAAAAGTCTTATTTGATTAAAATGTTCAGGTGGAAGTGTAAGATTGTTACAGAAGAAAGAAAAAGGAGATTGAGATACTTGCTGTGCATATCTCTTTGGAGGAGTTCCTTTGGTGGTTCTCTTTGAATGCCTAGGAACCTTGGTCCATTCTTCATCATCATCATCTCCGTCTCCAAGTTCATCGTCAGGGATATCATCTGCGACTGTTGAAGACTGTTCATCATCTGGAACATCAGGATCATCTGGAACAGCTGCCTGGGAATCAGGTTTTGCCGCACCTTCACAATCATCCTTAGGAAAATAAACTGAAGTATCATTACTATGTATACTGGACCAATTGGTATCTTCCTCAAATTTGGCTGAATTAGAAATAACAGCTCTATGGTAAGTGTCAGCAAATTTGTAGTACTTAGAGCTTTCATCAAAGCCGATGAATCCCATTCTTTGTGACACTGGACGTCCTTTTCTTCTTTGGTCAAGTGGAATGTTAACAGTGGCATAACAGCCAAAAATGTGGATGTTTTGAACATCAGGCTTCTTTGCATGAAGCAAGTAATAATGAGTCTCTTGTATAACGCTACTCCATGTTCTGTTAACAATATAATTAGCATACCTTAATGCTTCGTCCCAGTATGAAAAGTCCATGCCAGCATCCTCTAGGAGACAACGAAACATAGTCTGTAAAACGCCGTTCCTTCTCTCTGAAATTCCATTAAGGGCAGGAGATGAAGGTGCTGATGTTTGTTGACGGATTCCATTTCTTTTCATCCATCCTTGGAACTGCTGGGACATAAATTCTCCACCACGGTCACTTTGAATTTGCTTGATCCAGACATCATATTGCGTAAGTACCTCTGCAGCAAAGTCTTTAAAGACCTGAAAAGCCTCAGATTTTTGTTTCATTAGAAACACAAAACCATATCATGAGTAACTATCAACAATAGTCAAGAAATGCTTACTGTTACCTTTTGTAGGCCGAAATGGACCGACAACGTCGGTGTGGACCAATTCAAAAATGCATGTGGACAATCTAAGGGCAAATTTTGCAACCGGAGTTGCCTTGGACTTCGCCGTGTTGCACACCTTACAATCAAGATGAATTTTGCAATCACCATCAATTTTAAAACCATTCACAAACTCAGGCATCTTTGCTAAAACCGTATAAGATGCATGGCCCAAGCGACGGTGCCATCTGTGAATATACCTGGAATGAAAAGATTTGTTTGTTAATACAGGTTTAACATTAGAAATAGCATTAGGAACCTCTGGGACTTCATTGGCTTTATGAGCCTCTGGAGCTATAGTGGCACCAGGTTTTCTCTCTGGACCTGTGCCTTCGCCCTTTGGAACTTTTATACTTACATCACCCTTTGGTGGAGGTTTAGGTTTTAAGTAATAAACACCTCTGATAGGGATACCAGTGGCAAGGATTTTGCCATCCCTCATGATGTAAGCTTCTGACAGTTCATGGGTTACTGTAGTCCCTAAGTCTTCATTCAGGCGGTACACGCTGAGTATGTTGTTCTTGGCACTTGGAACGTAGAAAACACGTGAGATGTGTCTGTCCAGTTCTTTGACGTAGACAGTTCCTTCTCCTTCCACTTTGCAGAGATATGCTGCTACTCCAATCACCTCTTTGACATCTATCTTGTGGAGCTCGGTGAAGAATCCCTTCTGGTATGCGATGTGCACGGCTGCTCCGCTGTCCAATGTCTATAAGTGACGAATGTCGTACTGTGGACTCTTGTCAGGAACAGTATTGAGGAGGAAAGTGTTAACATAAACACATTTCTCACCTTTTGAGTCTTGTGGAGTTGACTTCGAACCCCCGGAGCCTCTTCCTCTGGATCCTTTTTTATGCGCTCCTTTGGATTGAGTTGGATATGAAGGAGATTCAGACTCGCCAGATTAAATCACTGGATTGAGATTTTTGAGTGTCATCCTTCTTGGGTTGTTTCTGGCGTGTGTATCTCGATGTGTAACTTTTCTGTTGATAGCTCTTGGCCAAGGTAGGTTTGTTTGCAGCTGACATTGGTCTAAGCCTAGTGTGCAGAAAACCTTCTTCTTCAATTAACATGTTACAGAGTCTCTGTGTAATTCTTTGGGCCAATGGGAATCTGTTGAATTTAAAAACTGCCTCCTTCCATTCAGAGCCAAGGGAATTTATAATGGCTGCATTGACTTGCAAAAGTCCAGATTATAGCCACGCTCCGTTAAGTCCTTGTGCATTGATACCAGCTTAGACAGATGTGGAGCAATTTCATCCCCAGACTTTAATTTGGCACTATGGAATTGAGATAGCAGAAGGAAATTGCCTTCTTCTGAAATAGGCCTGAACAACCCGTCCAATGACTCTAACAATTCTGCAGCAGTAATGTCAGGAGAGTACCTCACTGAGAGGTCAGAATCCACAGACATAAGAATGAGAAGTGTCGCCCTAATGTCAGCTTCTCTTTCTTCTTCAGTCCACTGCCTTACTGGCGGATTGAAGGCCATATGATCTATTTGATGTGTTAGTAAGAGCAGTCTCATCTTATGAAGCCATATCCTATAATTGTGCCCATTACTTTTCAACATTGACTCACCTTTCAGGGTTGCTGAGGTGATAGCTTGCCTTGTAGTTGCAGCTGGCATCGCTGCTGGCTGTTGCACTTGAGGCACAATAACTGGTGGCAAGACATGAGGTTGAGCGGGCTGGGCTGGCTGTGGTAGATGAGGTGTCAGGACTGGTGGTCTCTGTTGCGGTACAGAGCTTGCTGGAACTTGTGAAGGTCTGTTCCGTTGCATCTTGGCAGCCTGGGATGCCTGTGAGATTTTTGGCTTAACAACAGGTTGATTAAGAACAGCTTCTCACTTTTAAAAGATTGAGCAAAATCTTTAACATCAGGAACTGGCTTAGATTTGTAGCCATGCCATCCACTAGAGGCCGCTGCTGCTGCACTGTAAGTTTCTGCAGCTGCTTGGGCAAAGATAGCCCCCCTTTCTCCACATTCCAGCAAAAGGTTATCTGACTGGGATGCAGCAGGGTAGAAATTAGAGACAGTTGACGCATGCTCGATCTGAATTGGAGCAGACAAAGACATTGCAAAGCCGGCAGACGTGGCAACATTCTGATCGGACTGCGCATGATCGCTTTGAACTACAGGAGACAAAGACATTCCAATGCTCTCAACATTCTCGGTCTGTGCATGCTCGAGCTTTGAAATCGAAACAAGCCCTATTTGATCAGTTAAAAGCTTAAATTGCAGTTTTATTAATACTCTCAATTCGTTTCTAGAAACTGTTATCTCTTCTAAATAACATTCATATGAAGCTTTTTGCTGCTCAGTTTTTGCTTCAGCTAAACTGTCAATGTGAACGCAGAACGATTATAAATCATGGATTTCGTTCTCCAGCTTAGCAATTATGCCCTCTACTCTTGAGATCTGAGAGCGTCTGTCTGCTTTTATTAGAAGTTTGGGACACATTATCATCAAGATGCTTTGTTTTAGCAGTTGCCTTTAAAGGAAAGCTTGATGATTGAAGGCTCGGGGATTGAGAGCGAACAAGGGTGTCTTCTTCCTCACTTTGGTGCCCAGAATAACTTTCTATGGGGTGTCCCATGATCGTTTTTTCTTCTTCCCCCTTCTCAATCATGTAAGAAATCAAACTTACAGTTTGATGAGAAGCAGCCACTTCAGGAACTTCCAGCAATTGATGCTCAGTCATGATGAAGTTTCTTTTCTCTTCCGAGGTGTGGATGAGATGTTTGAGATCGGCTAGCTGATCTTCAGAAATTTCATCTATGAAGCTCTGGGAGAAGAGTTTAGTCTTCTTCCTTTTAGCCGGCATGAGGATGGGCTCAGCAGCTCAGGTTAATAGTAAAACCATCCTCTGCTACCATGTCGTGGAAAGGACTCATGTAGGATCAGCCCGCGTGAGCTGAAATGAGACTAACCACGGAGTCGATGGAAATGAGCTGCGAGGAGACCTTCTGAATGAAGTTATTTTTATTAGAAAAGTAAAAAATGATTATAATGCCTGGAGCAGGCATAAAGCATGTCCTCACATTGTAAGGACTAGAATATAAGATGGATGCTTGCCTTCTCTTCCTGTGTAGGAAAGGAAATGAGGAAAGCAGGGATACATCATAGAAAGGGAGGAGCTACAATAACAAACAAGAGTTAACTATTTAACTACTGGATGTTTCTTGATGTCTTTGAAGGCTGTCAACCCACAGCGTGACACTAATAATAGCTGCAGGTCCAAGGTGTATAAATAGGAAAAGTCATCCTCCCTGCTCAGTTTTCATTTAAAGCCCTTTGGATAAGTTTAGCCAGTCATTTTCCAAATACAGTGGTACCACTACTTACAAACTTAATTTGTTCCATGACCAGGTTCTTAAATAGAAAAGTTTGTAAGAAGAAGCAGTTTTTCCCAAAGGAATCAATGTAAAAGCAAATAATGTGTGTGATTATTATCATAGGAAGGGTGGAGGCCCTGTTTCCCCCCAGGAGATTCCTCGAAAGGCCACACAGAGGCTTCTCCCCACCTTTTCCGGCCCTGTTTCCTCCCAGGAGATTCCTAGAGAGGTCCAACAGAGGCTCCTCCCTGCTTTCTCCGGTTACAGTTTCAGAGGCTCAGGTTTGTAAGTGGAAAATGGTTCTTGAAAAGAGGTAAATAAATCTTCAACACCCAGTTCTTATCTAGAAAAGTTCTTAAATAGAGATATTCTTAGGTAGAGATACCACTGTACATTCTTTCTAGCTCTTGTGCAGTCCATCCCTTGCCAGAAGCCCTTTTATAGGTAATGCAGAATGTAGTCTAGGAATCTGAAGTTCTAGTGATGACACCAACTCTTCAGTCAGTGGTTCATTTCTTAAAATCCTTTGCTCCCTCATTGGATGTTGACTTTTGATTAGAAAGTCACCTATGCTCTCAACTCCTTAGCTTTCTTGCTATGCTGTTTATAATCCCTTGATATTGTTTTAAAATTCATTGTCATATTATTCATCCCCACATGAAAGATAAGAAAGAGATAGTAAAATGTGGCTTTGGTTATTTTAGTAAATTTTACAGCCACATCTCTGATTTTGCTCCAGGGAGATAACATCAATCCCTAGTTTGATTACCTGCCTTACAGGCAGCTGATTCTGTTTCCCAGAGAATTGAGACTCCTATCATGAACACTTTTGTGGTTCGCTCTGAGCCAGTTCCTGTAGTGGGGAACTTGGATGCTGGTTTAGGGGAATTCTCGGGTTATCTGAGACCTGTTTTATTGCCAGAAGAATCAGACAGTGAAGTTGATTCACAGCCTGAGAAGTTCTAAAACTAACATATTCAAATATTTTCAAAATTTAGAAGAATTTTTTGTTCTTATTATTTTGTAAAAGAATTATACCAAACGTTTTCATTCTTCAATATTAGTCTTTGGTCCCTCCTATGGCTAATGTTGAATAGAACTTAAATAGAAGTGAAGTTGTCCTCTAGATATAATTTATAAACTACATTTGTATAAAAATGATAGATGAATATATTAAAAAACAGATAAATAAAAGATGAAAGATAAAATTAAATTTCAGCTTAAAAGAAGAAAAATCTCAATTGAAAATAAAAATGTATTATCAGCCTGTAGTTTTTCCACTAAGTATACTAATACAATATTTGTTTGAGCCGCAAGTAGAAGAGGAGGCATCACCGGAGTCAGTTTCCTTCTCAAAAGACAATGCAATAAAGGAAAATATAAAGAGTTACCCTAGACTTTGTCCAATCTATTGGAAAAGTGCCAGCACTGCTAATGTAACCAACGTTTTCATGCCTTATGACCCAAGCTGCAGAAGACATTCTATATTTCAAAAAGTTCTATCACATGACTTTGCCATAGTACAACTATTAATGTTATTTAATTAAATTTATTTGTCACTCAATTATATAACCAATATAGCAAAAAATGTCTGGAATGAATTGGCTTTTGTTATTCCAATTTGCATGTACACTATTTTTGCTGATTAGTTTAAACAAGAAAAATATAATATAATATAATTTTCTTTCTCCCTAACTTTTTTACTGCCATGCTTCTGAACTCCTATGTATCTATTATCATAGAATTATTTCTCAAAGATTTATGTTGCTCAAAATTCAAGTACTTTAACCTTTTATTCATCACTAGTAATGAGTAAACCTCTCCACCTCTTTTGATAATTAGCTCACTTTTGCAAAGTTTTTTTTCCCCGGGAATCTCAGAAAAATCTAGGAAGAGTGCTTATTAGCAGCCTGCCCTGCCAATTATGCACTTAATTATCCATGTCAATGATAATATCAGTAGTGGGGATGCTAGCTATTGATATTAAAGTCCAGATACATTTCAGCATCCTTATAGGTAATAATATTACTCCTGTCAAGAATAGGAACTATAGTTTCCAAATCCTTCCAATTCAATAAATGAGGATGGATTGAAAATTGTAGTTCTTATGCATCTAACAAATAAATGGTACTCAGGAGATAGCTTGGATTGAGGAAGGAGGTCTAATAAATCTCCATCTGCCAGATTCTCTGTTCTCAAGGTCTGCTTGCTTTAAAACTTGGAGAAATTAGGAAGTCTTAGCAACCAATGACAGGATTCAGGGTTACTATATTATTTTGGGATCGAGAATTGTGAACTGAAGCTTACACACACACACACACGCACACACACACACACATGCACACACTATAGATATACATTATATATACTGTATACATATATATTTTAATTGGCTTCCCATCTTATCATAGATACCTTAAAGACATAAAAAATGAATCAACATTAAAACAAGAGTAAATTAAATCAAGATTAAAATGAAGGATATTTATTTACTTATTTATTTAATTTTTATGCCGCCCTTCTCCTTAGACTTAGGGCGGCTTACAACATGTTAGCAATAGCACTTTTTAACAGAGCTAGGCTATTGCCCCCACAATCCGGGTCCTCATTTTACCCACCTCGGAAGGATGGAAGGCTGAGTCAACCTTGAGCCGATGATGAGATTTGAACCGCTGACCTTCAGATCTATAGTCAGCTTCAGTGGCCTGCAGTACAGCACTCTACCTGCTGCTCCACCCCGGCTCATAACAAGGAGAGGATGGGGAGGAATGTAATGTAATAATAATAATAATAATAATAATAATAATAATAATAATAATAACAACAACAACAACAACAACAACAACAACAAAACAATAACAATAATAACAACAATATTTATTTATGATGGCCTTTTAACAAAGGGCATAACAACAGACCATGTATAATTGAAAAAGACAGACAGTAACAATTATTAAGTAATATATACACTTAACAAAGGCACAGCTAATAAAAACCATAAAACTTATTAAAGGCTTGGGGCCATTAGACCCTAACTCCCGGGCCGACGAGTGTAGGTATGTTTTGCTGTGTGAATGGGAATGAATGATTTTAAATGTTATTAGGGTTTTAAAAGACATTTTAGCTATCTTAATTGGATTTTCAGATATGTATACTGTATATCCTTTTGATATGTTTTGAGCCGTCCTGAGTCCTTGAAGAGGGGTGGCATATAAATCCAATAAATAAATAGATTATAGATACATAGTTAGATAGATAGATAGATAGATAGATAGATAGATAGATAGATAGATAGATAGATAGATAGATAGATTCTTAACGAGGTGGGAGCTGGGGAGCCCTTGCAGAGTAGTGCCGAGGACTTTAACATGTTTTCCGCCAATAAAATTGCTCGGATACGAGTGGACCTCGACTCCAATTAGATAACAGAGTTGACTGACAATGTACTTGTCCATCTATCTTGGAAGATTTTGATCTGGTGACATTTGATGAAGTGGACAAGGCCATTGGAGCTGTGAGTTCCGCCACCTGCTTACTGGATCCGTGTCCCTCCTGGCTGGTCTCAGCCAGCAGGGAGGTGACACAGAGCTGGGTCCAGGAGATTGTCAATGCTTCTTTGGGGAAGGGGTCCTTTCTGGCTCCATACAAGGAGGCACTTGTGCGCCCCCTCCTCAAGAAGCCTTCCCTGGACCCAGCCATTCTTAACAACTATCGTCAAGTATCCAACCTTCCCTTTATGGGGAAGGTTGTTGAGAAGATGGTGGCCCTCCAGTTCCAGCGGTCCTTGGAAGAAGCCTATTATCTAGGCCCTCAGCAGTCAGGATTCAGGCCCGGCTATAGCACAGAAACTGCTTTGGTCGCATTGATGGATGATCTCTGGCGGGCCTGGGACGGGGGTTTATCCTCTGTCCTGGTGCTTCTTGACCTCTCAGCGGCTTTCGATACCATCAACCATGGTATCCTTCTGCGCCGGCTGGAGGGGTTGGGAGTGGGAGGCATTGTTCTTCAGTGGTTCTCCTCCTACCTCTCCGGTCAGTCGCAGTCGGTGTTAGTGGGGGGGTCAGAGGTCGACCCCTAGGCTTCTCCCTTGTGAGGTACCTCAGGGGTTGGTCCTCTCACCCCTGCTATTCATTATCTACATGAAACCGCTGGGCGAGATCATCCAAGGGCATTGGGTGAGGTATTGTCAGGACACAGATGATACCCAGTTGTACATCTCCACCCCATGTCCAGTCAGCGAAGCAGTGGATGTGATGTGCTGGTGCCTGGAGGCTGTTAGTGTCTGGTGGGTGTCAACAGACTCAAACTCAACCCTGATAAGACAGAGTGGTTGTGGGTTTTTCCTCCCAAGGACAATTCCATCTGTGCATCCATTACCCTGGGGGGGAATTACTGACCCGCTCAGAGAAGGTTTGCAACTTGGGCATCCTCCTCGATCCACAGCTCACATTAGAGAAACATCTTTCAGCTGTGTCGAGCGGGGCGTTTGCCCAGGTTCGCCTGGTGCACCAGTTGCGGCCCTACCTGGACTGGGAGTCACTGCTCACAGTCACTCATGCCCTCATCACCTCGAGGCTCGACTATTGTAACATTCTCTACATGGGGCTACCTTTGAAAAGTGTTCAGAAACTTTAGATTGTGCAGAATGCAGCTGCAAGAGCAATCATGGGCTTCCCTAGGTATGCCCATGTTACACCAACACTCTGCAGCCTGCATTGGTTGCCAATTCAAAGTGTTGGTTATGACCTTCATGGCATCGGATCAGAATACCCCCGGGACCACCTTCTGCTGCACGAATCCCAGCGACCAGTTAGGTCCCACAGAGTTGGCCTTCTCCGGGTCCCGTTGACTAAACAATATTGTTTGGTGGGACCCAGGGGAAGAGCCTTCTCTGTGGTGGCCCCAACCCTCTGGAACCAGCTCCCCCCGGAGATCAGATTTCCCCCCACCCTCCTTGCCTTTCGTAAACTTCTTAAAACCCACATCTGTCGTCAGGCATGGGGGAATTGAGATATCCCCTCCCCCCAGGTCTATTCAATTTATGCATGGTATGTTTGTGTGTATGTTTTGCTTTTTAATAAGGGTTTTTTAGTTACTTAAATATTAGATTTGTCATACATTGTTTTATTATTGTTGTGAGCCGCCCCAAGTCTGTGGAGAGAGGCGGCATACAAATCAAATAAATAAATGAATGAATTAATTAATTAATTAATTAATTAATTAATGAATAACTACAATGTTTTCTCCAATGCCTTCCCTTCTTACTGATCCCCAGAAAAGGATATTTCAGTCTGGAGAATTAAAAAAAATGTTTTTAGTGCCTTATGAAAATGGAGAAAATTCTCCTCTACCCAAAGCTTTAAGGGAAGTCCTTTGTCCAATCAAAGTCTGAGAGCCAAAGAAGATTGTTTCTAATAGCTAATAGCTAACCAGGATGGTGCAAACAAGGGTGATATAGACAAGTCCTAATGAGGTAGGGATAAGGGTCTCTATCCCAGTTCTTCTTATGATAGAGTCTATCAAAAATCTTCCAAATCCAGATCTTTCATTGCTTCCTTCCTCACAAGTTAAAGTGCTACCTGCAATAAATAAAATAAACATCATTCAGGTAAGATGGTCCTCACAGAGGAATCCCTTCAGCAATTGGGATTCCATGGCCAAAAGGAGTCCAGCAATTCAAAAATAGCGTATCTGATGTGTATTCTGCTGATACCAATGCCTGGGAAAACTCCCCAGCGTCTGCAGCATGCTCAGCATCTCTAGGTTTCCTGTGTGAATTTCACCAGTTGCCGCCACCCCAATTCACATCAGTGGCTGGAAACCCATGGAATTCCACTTTGGTCAATGGTTATACACACACACTGCCCCCACTTGTTCTCTCACTGCTGGCAGCATAGTTCCCTCTAAGCTGAGCAGTGAGCAATGGCTCACTTAAAAATCATCATCAACTCAGAGTTTTTCAAACCTGCCCAGAAGCCGAGAGGGAAAGAGTGAGAGGGAAAGAGTGCCGCCCAGTCCCGAAGGGACTGCCGCTCAGACACTATACTTTTCCGCCCACCCCCCCAAAAAATTAGAGGGAACACTGGCTGGCAGTCCTAGTATCTCCAGTCTCGCTCTTCCTCTCTCTCGCAAACGTTGGTCACCATCTTTTCTCACCCCAGGACTCCAAGCACTGTCCTTGTTTCTCAGCTCTCACAGCTCACTTCAGATGAAAAAGATGGTACAATGCCAGGGGCATATAACAAGCCCAAAATCTAATTTTACAATGTTAAATTCTGCAGTCAGATGGAAAAAACCATAGTTCTTGGCAGTGGAGCTCCCCTCTCCTGCTGCTGCTTTTACGCCACCGGAACTGGAACTGGAACTGGAGCAGTGTGGTGGGATCTGCAACTGGAGCAGTATGGTGGGATCTCCTGTTACGTGATCACCCACTTTCACTTTGCTGTTCCCCCATTGGGACACCAAGCAACTGGGAGATCCAAGGAGTGTTAGGACCAACCTTATGCCAGGGGGAAAGATGTTTCAGAGGACAGGAGCAACAGCAGAGAAAGTCCTCTTGAATCCTGCCAGCCAGAATAATCAGGCTGATGGAAACTGTAGCATGCCTCCTCTGCTGCACAAGTGGGTCCCTCAAGTAATCTGGACCCATGCCACAAAGGGCTTTAATATTTGTATTGTTTGTAATCACAAACATCTTGAACATTTTGAAGTGCACCCAAAGCAGATTATCAACAAATACAGCTTGCAGAGCAGTGGTATTACAAGGGTCATTCTTGGGGGACCCAAAACTGCCACTACTATGGCATTCTGCACCAGATGTAGCCTCTGAATGCTACAAGGGTAGCCCAATATAGCCCTTACCATTGTCCAACCCTAGATGAATAGGGACTGACTAAGGATTGAGCTCAGAGAGTCCTGATCCAGGACAGACTGTATCTGCCACACAACACAAAGTTTTGCAAAGACTTTCCTAGTTATGACTGCCACCTGCTCCTGGATTGTGAGTCCAGGAGAACCCTCAAGTTGCAGAATGGATCTATCTGGCTGTCTGCCTGTCTTAGGTAGTACAAAGATGAAAAAGTTCCAGATCCTGGAACACTGTGTATCCAAAGCCAATACAGTGATCCCTCGATTATCGCGAGGGTTCCGTTCCAAGACCTCTCGCGATAATCGATTTTTCGCGATGTAGCGGTGCGGAAGTAAAAACACCATCTGCGCATGCATGCCCTTTTTCCATGGCCGCGCATGCGCAGATGGCGGAGCGACGAAAGTTCGGAGGCTGGCAATGGTTGTTTTTCATGCCGGCCACCCCCCAGCGCCTCCAGGCTCCTCGACGCTACCCCCCGCCCGCCCGATTCGCCCCTCTCACCAGCTTTCTTGGGGCACGAGTCCTCCTTCAGCAGCACTTGTGGCAACGGCTTCTCGGCTTTTAGAATGCCCGCCTCCTTCCCTCCCTCCTTCCCTCCCTCCTTCCTTCCCTCCTTCCTTCCTTCCCTCCTTCCCTCCTTCCTTCCCTTCTCTCCTTCCCTCCCTCCCGCCTTCCCTCCCTCCTTCCCTCCCTCCTTCCCTCCCTCCCTCCGCACGTATTTTTAATTTATTATTTTTTGAAAAATCGCGACATAGCGTTTCGCGAAGATCGAGATCGCGAAAATCGAGGGATCACTGTATATACAGTACTGTATATTGTTTACAGAAAAGGAAATAAAATATAGGACTCCAATTTTTCCTGCCAGTGAAGGTCATTTGAATTTTTTTTAAAAAAAAAGTGAGCTTAAAGTAGCACCAAGAAAGCATAAATTATTAAAAAGGATATCAGTGCAAAACTGTCATTTAACGTGTAGAAAAAATCTTATTGTAACAGAGGAAAAGAAGGGTAAGTGATACTTAAGTAGTTTGTAAAATGAACATAGCCCCAAGACTGGATTTACTCACGTCAAAATAAGCAGAAATCTTTGTCAAAGTAATGTATCCTGATTCTCCCTTGGGATGTATTCATATGATGCATTATAATGACTTCTTTAAATCTTATTTTGATATAATCATAGCTTCTCACCTGTAATATTCACAATGGCCAAAATTCTTTTTCAATCAGAGGTGTCAAACTAGTGGCCTTTGGGATGGATGCATCACACACTAGTCAATCTCTGCTAAAAGGAAAACGTCACAATATGTCCTGGGACGGCAATGTAACGCTACAAGTTTGACACCCGTGGTCTAAATAAGTGCCTTCAGACTTCCCGATAGCTTCCTGATCCTGGTAAATTTGGATAGATATTATGTAAGATTTTTTTAAAGGGACTAAGGTATAAAGTGTAATCTGATAAATACTGTGGTCCCAAAGATGAATACGTCCCAGTTATTCTATATAGTTTCCCTGCAACTAAAACTAAGATCATGTAAATAGAAAGTACCGTATATACTCGAGTATAAGTCGAGTTTTTTAGCCCCAAAAATGGGCTGAAAAACCCGACCTCAACTTATACTCGGGTGACTGACAAGTCACCACAAGGGGGCGCAAGCGGCTTAGGGAAAGACAGCCGTCTGCCTTTGCTTCAGCTTGAAAGAAGCGGCCCGGTTAAGAAGCAAGAATCCACCCCCTAGCCAAACAGCTTTTTTCCTGTTTAGCGCGGTGTTCAAGCGCTAAACAGGAAAAAAGCCGTTTGGCTAGGGGGTGGATTCTTGCTTTTAACCGGGCAGTTGCTGCTTCTTTCAAGCTGAAGCAAAGGCAGACGGCTGTCTTTCCCTAAGCCGCTTCCTGGAGGCCGCTAAGGACATCGCTCTGGGAGAGGGGGCAACTGCCTGGTTAAAAGCAAGAGTCCACCCCCTAGCCAAACGGCTTTTTTCCTGTTTAGCGCTCGAACGCCGCGCTAAACAGGAAAAAAGCCATTTGGCTAGGGGGTGGATTCTTGCTTCTTAACCGGGAGCAGTTGCCCCCTCTCCCAAAGCGATGTTCCAAAGCGGTCTCCGGGAAGCGACCGAGGGAAAGGCAGTCGTCTGCCTTTCCTTCAGCTCTTTGGTTGCTCCTGCCTCTCCTGCAGCGGAGAGAAGCGGCAAATGGCTAGCCCTTCCCCCAGCCGCTTCCCCGCACACTTCGGATGCACCTGCCTTTCTTACAGCGAAGACAGGCAGCACCTTCCTGAAGCGCTTGGTGAAGCCGCTGGGGGAAGGGCTGGGCCATTTGCCGCCTCTCTCCGCTGTAGGAGAGGCAGGAGCAACCAAAGCAATGTTCCAAAGCGGTCTCCGGGAAGTGACCGAGGGAAAGGCAGTCGTCTGCTTTTCCTTCAGCTCAAAAGAGGAGGCAAATGCCCCGCCTTCCTCCAGCCGGTTAACTTGAAGCGCTCGGTTAACTGGCTGGGGGAAGGCGGGCATTTGTCTCCTCTTTTGAGCTGAAGGAAAAGCAGACGACTGCCTTTCCCTCGGTCGCTTCCCGGAGACCGCTTTGGAACATTGCTTTGGTTGCTCCTGCCTCTCCTGCAGTGGAGAGAAGCTAAAAATGTCTAGCCCTTCCCCCAGCCGATTAGCTGAGTGCTTCGGGAAGGTGCCGCCTGTCTTGGCTTTAGGAGAGGCAGGAACATCCGAAGCACGTGGGGAAGTGGCTGTGGGAGGCAACGATGTTCCTAAGCCAGTGAGGTGGGGGGGTGGCGAGAAGATAGAAGCAAGAATCCACCACCCCCACTTTACCAGCTTTTCCCCCCTCTCCCCGCAAGCAAAAGAGACAGCCAACCACTCCAATGCCGCGCTAGAGGGAAAAAAGCCGGTGTGTGTGTGTGGGTGGTGGATTCTTGCTTCTGTCTTCTCAATACCCCCCCCCCCCACCTCTCGGAAGAGAGCAACAGGAAAGGACGCGGTTTTCTTCTGCCGGGTCGAGGACAAAGCGGGTGTTGAGGGCGGCGGGCGAGCAATTTGTCAGTGGCGAGAGAAACATTTCAGCGGGGAGAAAACCCCAAGCTGAGAGTGCCTTTTAAAATCACTCTCCTCTCAGCCTCGGCAAGCTGCCGAGAAGTGGGGTTTTCAGAGTGGGGAGGCAAAAACGCTCAGAATGTCACCACCGAGGCATTTCTCCAAGGGGCGGGGGTCCCTAAACTTTCCTTTAACCCCAGCGGACACAAAGATGGGAATGCGTGGTCCTCGCCAGCCACTCATCTGCAGGGCTGCCCCGCGCCAAGGCAGAATTAAATTCAACAACCAAAATATTATATTTTTAAAAAACATACTTTTTTGACAGTTTGTTTGCCTTTTAAGACATCTGTCTGGCTGTGCCTAATGTCAACAATATAAAGTTTTGCCAGGTGAAAAATCTTTTGCCAGATTAGCTATGGATCCCACTGAAGAAATTTTAAAGAATACTCAAAATGATTCTTCATTTGCTTTGTAACCTTAAATAAAAAAACAATACAGTGTTGACTCTGTAATTTACCCGGGGAGGGGAGAGGAGGGGGGCACAGACAGACAGGAAAGGAAAACAGATAGACAGACAGACAGAGACCTATGACCACAATTGAGCTCAAAATTTGTTGTTAAGCAAAAGCATTGTTAAGTGAGAATCACTACATTTTATTCAATCCATGACATTTCCTAGCTCTAACAGTGATGTGCAAGCTAGGGAAGTACCTGTACATCTGAAGACATGTGTAATGTTCTGGTTATGGTTAACTGTGTGGCAGAAAGTGGACTCTGGGTTTGTTTTTCCTATTACAGTAAGTGAGGTTGAATGTACCATATATAATTTTACAAGAGCTCTCTCTCTTTCTCTCTCTGTATATACACATACAGTTTATATAGTAGATAATTTACAGTATATTTTTGTGTGCCTGTGTGTAATATTTATTTACACATATGGCATATATACATAGAATTAAGTATATTTTGGATGTTCAGTAATAGTAAATATAGAGGGAAATTGTATCTCTTTGAGGCAAGGAGAGGTCAAGTATCCTAACCCTAACCCAAACCAGCAGGAGCAGGGGATTGAGGTAAGTACCTAGGTATTTGCATTTTTTTTGCCTATGCCTGCCTTGGGGGGATATATACCTGTTTACCCTCTTTTAAACTTACAGAGCTAGTTTACTGGCTTTCTTTGAAATAAATATTCTAAAACATTTAATCTACTGATGCCTCAATTGATGTAATTTTATTGGTTTCCATTTTTATAAGTTACTAGTAGCCACTGCAATTTCCACCCTTGACTTATACAGGGGTTTATAAATTTTCCCAGTTTTTGTGGCAAAAGTAGGCACCTCGACTTATAGTCGGAGCGACTTATACTCGAGTATATACGGTATATGCTATTCCATTGAGTTCATCCTTCCATTGCATAAGGAATATGAACACTGCTGTTTTTGGAATGAAAAGTATAAATGATATTTCTGTTCAGCACTGTACATATTGATCAGGTAGACATAGTGCTAAATTTAACCTGTGAGTAACTTCACTATAGTTTATTAGTAAAACACATTTGACTTTTTTACTGAGTTCCAATGGTTTGTTGGGCCTGAAAATATAGTCCCAGAATTCAACTAGTGCCCTAAGTGGAACCAAACAAGTTACATTTTGGTTTAATACAATATTTCAAACAAGCCACCTATGCCTCTCCTTGTAGCATTTGGGGAACTGCAGTAACTTCTTATTGTATTTTCCAACCAACTATTTACATCAATATTATTACTAGTAAGTATTTATTCTGCAATCTTATGCACAAATCCTTAGAGAATCATAGCATGAAGAGTAGTGTCCTAAAACAAAATTGACTCGTGTTATTTGGAACTGAATGAGATATCCATGTTATTTCTTAAGGGAATACCACTTATTTAAAATTCAAAAGTCTCTACATTTTCTACTGCTTGTCTTTATCAAAAGTATTCGGAACAGAAGTGTGTTAAGTGACTATTAAATCCCAAATGTGTAATATGCCTTTAGGGAATAGAAAACTATTTATAATTTACTGTTAATGCTTGTCTCAATTTTTTTAGTGACTAGAAAGGGAGGAATGAGCATGTAGAAAAGGTGACGTGAGTTATACAACAACTTGTTCATTCTATCTCCATCAGAAAGTGTGACTGTGCCAGTTTATTGGAATTTCACTGAGATAGAATTCAGATGTGGATTTTCTTATGATCAATAAAAAGTTATTAATGGTTTCTGAATCATGGGTTTATTGCAGACAAGAATTCTCTTGTGGACTGTGTTGATATCATTACCCTTTGGAGAGTTATGAGTCCATGGCAGCTTCATCAACCCAAAGAGAGCATCTACAGCTCCTTCCCTCCCCCGCCTTCAGTGAATGAAATACAAGACTCTTTTGCTGTAATCTTCTTGTTAGATCAAATCTACTGGCATTTCAGTAAATCAGATTCCTAACAAATTAGCTGGAATTAGCAAGTCTATTGCAGTACAGATATTTCCATCTGAGGCAAAATGTTTGATAGCAAGTGGGAGAGGTACACAAAAATTGATCTTTAGTCCATTTTTTCTGTTTTAATTGAGCTTCTAATAAGTCTCCTTTAACATTCTGTCAACCAATCAACCAACCAACCAATTACATACATACATACATACATACATACATACATACATACATACATACATACATACAAATAATATTTTAAATCATTGAAAGATGCGCTGCTTAACTATTGCAAACGTAACTCAGTGGCTGCCCATGCCTTATAATGATGGTACATGCTCACCTTATGATTTATTTAGTTCATTGCCATTTCCAAGGTTTAAAAAACCCAATTTCAAATACCAAAACAAAACACCATGGAAGAAGGCATCTAGTTGCTGATTACATTATTGTGCAGAGTAGGTAAAGGTTGTATGAACTTTAAGGGGACTCCTCACTGAATATTCAAATTAAATTCCTTTAAAGCGCCTCTATCAAAACCATGGCACCCTGCCTCTGTTTAATTCAAGATCAGTCACCCCTCCCTCTTTTTTTTTCAATAGAAGCTTCTGCCTTACTTCTGATCTTGCAGTCAAAACGAATGTATCCAATTTGCACTTCTCAAATTATGGAAACATTGCTGTGCATTAAAATTGCTGATTACTGTGCTAGAGGGTCAAGAATTTGCACTCCATTTCTGTCTTCAAATATAAATATGATGTATGAAAATGCAATATTAGGGAAATATCTCATGAAACAAATATGAAAGATATATGGGGCATATGCAGAAAGAAGAAAAATGAGAGCTTTGTGTCAATGGGGCTCCATATGAATGACATGGAATGTTATCCACGATTAAGATTTTGATTAAAAAGTTATATATAACACAACAGTGTATTGATTTACATCTTGTTTTGAAATAAGTGACTGTCTTTCCATCATTTCATAGTGTTTTTCTATCTACAAAATGAGAGAAGAATGGGATAATACTTTTTATAAACTTTAAGGACTAGACAAACGTCTATGTTAAAATGTAAATTACCCATTTTTGTGCCTACAAAAGAATATGCATGAAAGTGCTGCCTGGGATATCAAATACTATTTTTCTCAGTAATAAGACTGTTTGATGGTGCTATTATTAATGAAATCCATAGAGGAGGGAGAGTTGCCATCTTCTATAAAAAATCACTAAATCTAAAAAAATATTCACGCTAGACATGACCTCTTATCTTCTAGAAACCATCATTTACGAACTGACCCTAAATACCACACTTCACTTCTAACTATGTTATAATGCAGTACAAAGGTAGGCAAATGGCATGTTCGCCCCACTTCATTTTCCTTCCCTCTGAATGCCAGTCAGATGTCAGAACTTTATTTCTGTCATAGATAAATAAAATACAATCAATAGAAATGAACAATGCAAAACTATTCCCAATAGCAAAAACTATTAGCAATCATTTGTGGGTAAACCTTAAACATAATGCAGCAAAATTGTGCTACTTTTAGAGAAATAAATCTATCTTGATTATTTAATACATGGAGGTCTAATTCATGGCATCACATTGTCATCACATGACGTATTGTGACTTTCCACCCCTTTTCTAAAGCAGGGGTGAGTGTGGCTAGCGCATGATGAATCTGCCCCATGGGCCGCAAGTTTGACACCCAAGATTTAAAAGGTAGTGCAATTAAAACTATGTAGGCATTTATCAAAACTCATATCTTCTTTCATCGAATGGCAGAGGCTTCCTTCAAATAAGGTTCTAATCAGTAGTGAAATCCAATTTTGTTTACTATCAGTCCTGTGGGTGTGGCTTGGTGAGCATGGCAGGAAAAGCATACTGCAAAGTCTCCATTCCCATCCCACTCTGGAATTAACCAGAAATGGTATTTGCTGGTTCTCTGAACTATTCAAAATTTCTGCTACCAGTTATCCAGAACCTGCTGGATTTCATTCCTGGTATTAATATTTTAGAAGCATTATTCTATGAGCAAGAAATGAAATAAAGACAATTATGAAAATATATTATATTAATGGAGCTTATTTGTGATTTGGTTCGGTTCAGTTTGGTTAGGTTAGGGTTTAGTTTAGTTTAGTTTAGGTTAGGCTAAGTTAGGTTAGGTTAGGTTAGGAATGATTGGGATCATCTACAAATTTAAGAAGTAAATCATCACTTAGCCTAGTTTTAACTCTGGAAAAATACTATCAGAATTTATATTAGAAGAATTAATATTTTCTTAGCTTAATTGCTAAAGTATATTTTTAGAGAAAGTTAATGCAGATAATGTTTTAAAATGCCTTAGAAATAGTCTCTGACACAGATTCCTCTTGCAATCATAGCATTGAATTAACTTTGAGTATTAGATGTGAGGGAAACTTCTATCTCACAACTTATTCATAGGTATTTTAGTTAAATGCAACTTTTTTTTTACTTTAAAGCTATCACCTTTATATATTTCAGCATTTTAAAAATAGTGATTTCAATTTTGCTTCCTATTACTTCTATCAAAGCTATAAAGTACATATTATTTAATTGTTGCAAGATTGAAGATGCATCATATATATTGTTAGTGAAAGACCTACTCCCAAGGATCTTGGATAACATTAATAGCTAAAATGCAGAGAATTTTCCTCCAGAGCAAATTCAATGCTGATTCGATTCAATGTCAAGAATTTCAATTCATATTTTAATTCATTTGTTAACAAGTGGGGAAGAAATCTGAATTGAATCAGGTTGAATCAGGCTGGTCAAAGAGATTCATTAAATGTCTAATTTTACAAAACCACACTGAATTCAAGGTGTCATCCTTCTAAGACTTTGTCAATGTTTTGACACCTCTGAGAAAGACACAAAAACACAATATGGCTGCAACTACAGTTTTCTTGTAATCTACAATATAAGGGTAAATATAAAGAAAGGAAACAATTAAATGTATGTTTTCTCATTTATAAATTATTTAATCAAGGCTCTGTATAGACATTGCTTTAAGTAAAGCATCACTATGTAGTGCATTATACTAGTGCAACAAAGGATTGTTCTAGAATTCAGTAAGCTTTACTAGTTTTCTAACCCAAATCATGGATATTAAAGGCCTCATAGAATTTGTGAATTTATTTGTTTGAAACAAATTCATGCCATTTCTGCTTCTGTAACTGTACTATATAAACAATGAATAACTATAACTGAATTTACAAGCAATGTCAGCTAAATAATGACAGTAAGACAGAAGCCTGTGTTGGAGCATATATTTTCAATATGTTTAACTTATAATTTTTTTTCAAATTTTACAGGTAAAATATATGGGCATTGACATTCATCCATGGATAGTATTGGGCAAACCGAACATGCACAGTTCGGGTTCATATCGAACTTTGCACCATTTGTGATGCCAAACCCAAACCCGAATTTTTCTGAAAATCTGTGCAAAACATTCGAAGTTCGGTGCGAACTCCGCGATGGACTCTGCGACAGACCAATGGACAGCCTTCTTCTTACCTGAAGCCATGTGATCTCCAGAGATAAAACTAAAGAAAAGGCTGTGATTGACCATGTGTCCTGCTGGCCACTGATTGGTCAGCCGGATGCATGGCTTAGATTGGTCCCCAGGGACACCTGACCTGCCTCTATAAAAGGCAGCACCATGCGGTCCATCCCCATTGCAATAGATAGGAGCTAGGTAGGGAAAGTCCTGTTAGTGCTACTGAGAGGGAAAGATAGGTAAATTAGGGAGATTTCAAAGAGCAATTTGGCTGCATCTGCTTCACTGAAAGGGAGATATTGTCTTCATCCAAGGTAAAGAGAGAAGAAAACTTGGCTGGGCATACCAGCTTAGACAGACAGACAGAGCACAAGAAGAAAAAGACGGGGGGGGGAGGGGGCAGTTGCTCTCTGCTACAGTTCAGGTTTTAAAATGTTTTAATTTGATTTTGTTTTATTTAATTTGATTTTGTGGCCTGCAAGACTGCCACTCAGGAACCCATAAAAAGAAGGTTGCTGACCAAGCCTGCAGTTCCTGTCTAAAAGAGTTCCAGTGTGCTGTTGTGCTGCAAGCAAAAGGAGGTGGGGAATCCCATGCTGGGACTCCGGGGGAAGGGCTTTGACATCACGGAAACTCCTTCCTTGCGCGTGGCTTTATTTCCAGAAGAGTTCGGAGTTCGGATTCGAGTTTGGGTTCAGCAAACTCACCCGGACTTCATGCAAAGTTCGACCGAACTCGCCAAACCCAAACTTTATTGGGTTCGCCCATCACTACCCATGGACTCTAATATGCAATGCCAAAAGGCACTATGACAAGTAAATCAAATATTGCTTGCTGACTAAAAGCTATGAGACTTTTATATACATTCTTCTTGTTTTATTCTTTAATTTATGTGGGGCTATATTCTTAGAATAATTTAAATTTGATGGAAAGGGTTTCCTTTTGATGTCTTGTCATAAATACCAATTAACCAAAGGAAAATAAGCTTTATATTCATTATAGTATACTATTTTCCACATCTATTCTTCTTGCCTAGTTACTTTTCTGATTACTTTGCAGGTTTCTTACCCAAAGACACCTCTGTGCTATTATTTTCAAGGTTTACCCCCAAAACATGATCAAAACCAGCAAAGAAGCATCTTTTCCTATAAATATATTCATAAACATACATATTAATACTATTAATTTACACTTCACGGACAATAGTAAGCACTTCCTGAATTTTTGTATGGTTTTGAAATTTTAGGAAGGGAAATTACTGTAATTCCTCTATGAGAGAGAAAAACCCAATCATAATAAAATTAAATCAGAGTACACGGTGGGGCAGTGGGAAGGAGGGGGAGGACCGCTGCTCCGCTGGACTATGGGGTAACATCTTTGCATAGGGAATTGTTAGACCATTATTATTAATTTAATCTATATTTTAATTAAATTATTGGGGGGTTTTAATTGATGGATAATTGGGGTGGGTGTAGTAATATGCATGGAATGAATGATTGGTATGGGTGGGTGGGATTATGGTATAGATGAGGTGAATGGGAATGGCATGAATGATATACTTGGACCACCTGGCATTGGAGAGGCAGGAGGGGAGGGGGCACCTATCTCTGGGGTGGCAGAGGGTCAGAATATCCTGGTGCTGCTGGGGAGACACAGATATGGCAGGAGCCAAGGAGCTAGCTATTCCAGAGGAAGGAGAGATCGCTGCTTAATAGCGATCCCTTGTTCCGGCTCTGTGAGCTCAACCCAGATGATGAGTGTAACCCTGGCCCTGGGCTCAGGCTGCTGCTACTCAATGCCAGGTCAGTGGTAAATAAAGCTCTCCTCATCCGGGATTTGATCCTGGAGGAGGAGGCTGACCTGGCATGTGTGACTAAAACCTGGCTGGGCCTGGAGGGAGGAGTTCAGCTGGGTTTTGTCCAGCTGGGTTTCAGGTATGGCATCAGCCTCGACCCCAGGGAAGGGAGGGAGGAGTGGCTAATATAACCAGGGAGAGCCTTTGCCTGCATAGACTCATTGCTCCAGAGATTGCAGGTTGTGAGTTCCTCCTGGTGAAATTGGACGTAGAGGTTCAGGTGGGCTTGTTGCTCATGTACCTACCTCCCAGCTGCATGTCAACAGCCCTATCTGTGCTGCTCGAGGAGGTAGCTGGGCTGGTGGTAGGGTTCCCCAGACTTATTGTCTTGGGAGACTTTAACCTACCATTGCTCGGAGTTCATTGCCACCATGACAGCCATGGACCTGATTCAAGTAGTACAGAGTCTGACTCATGAGGGGGTCATGCACCCAACATGGTATTTCTCTCTGAGCAATTGAGTAATGGTCTGATACTAAGGGGCTTAGAAGCATTGCCTTTGTCATGGTCAGACCATTTTCTACTGCAGCTCGACTTCGGCAGAGTCTCTTGCCGTAGCCTGGAATAAGGCTGCAATGGAGGATCTTAACCAGATTGTGCCATTGCGACCTCTCTGTGGCACTAGACCCCAGAGAGCTCCTTGGTTTACCAAGGAGCTCCAGGAGTTGAAATACCAGAAGAGACATCTAGAGAAGTGATGGAGGAAGAGTAAGTCCAAATCCAACTAAACACTTGTAAGAGCTTATATTAAGACTTACAAAGTGGTGCTCAAGGCGGCAAGACGCACGTATCATGCTGCCTTGATTGCCTCAGTGGAATCTTGCCTGGCTGCTCTGTTTAGGGTGACCCACTCCCTTCTTAAGCAGGGGGGATTTGGGGAGCCCTTGCAGAGTAGTGCCGAGGATTTTAACACATTTTTCACTGATAAAGTCGCTCGGATCCAGGCGGAACTCAACTCCGATTGGATAACAGAGTCGACTGACAACGAGTCAGTCAAGGTGACTAGGGCCCGTACTTGTCCATCTGTCTGGAAAGAGTTTGATCTGGTGACACCTGATGAAGTGGACAAGGCCATTGGAGCTGTAAGTTCCGCCACCTGCTTACTGGATCCCTGTCCCAGCAGGGATCCGTGATCCCAGCAGGGAGGTGACATGGAGCTGGGTCCAGGAGATTTTCAATGCTTCGTTGGGGAGGGGGTCCTTCCCGGCTCCCTACAAGGAGGCACTTGTGCGCCCCCTCCTCAAGAAGCATGCCCTGGACCCAGCCATTCTCAACAACTATCGTTCAGTCTCCAACCTTCCCTTTATGGGGAAGATTGTTGAGAAGGTGGTGGTGCTCCAGACTGGTTAGGTCCCACAGAGTTGGCCTTCTCTGGGTCCCGTCAATGAAACAATGTCATCTGGCAGGACCCAGGGGAAGAGCCTTCTCTGTGGCGGCCCCGACCCTCTGGAATCAACTCCCCCCGGAGATTAGGATTGTCCCCACCCTCCTTGCCTTTCGCAAACTCCTTAAAACCCACCTCTGTCATCAGGCATGGGGAAATTGATTCCCCTGGACCATTTTCCATTTTATGTATGGTTTATATGAGATGAATGATTGCTTTTTATATTAAGAGTTTTAAATGGTTTTAATCATTGGATTTGTACTGTTTTGTGTTGTGAGCCGCTCCGAGTCTCCAGAGAGGGGCAGCATACAAATCAAATAAATTTTATTTATTTATTTATTTATTACTTAGATTTGTATGCCGCCCCTCTCCGAAGACTCGGGGCGGCTCACAACATGTAAAAACAAATCATAAGCAATCAGACAAATTTAAAATATTTAAATATTTAAAAAACCCCATATGCTAACAGTCACACACACAGACATACCATGCATAAATTAAACGTGCCCAGGGGGAGATGTTTCAGTTCCCCCATGCCTGACGGCAAAGGTGGGTTTTAAGGAGTTTACGGAAGGCAGGAAGAGTAGGGGCAGTTCTAATCTCCGGGGGGAGTTGGTTCCAGAGGGCTGGGGCCGCCACAGAGAAGGCTCTTCCCCTGGGGCCCGCCAACCGACATTGTTTAGTTGACGGGACCCGGAGAAGGCCCACTCTGTGGGACCTAATCGGTCGCTGGGATTCGTGCGGCAGGAGGCGGTCTCGGAGATATTCTGGTCCAATGCCATGAAGGGCTTTAAAGGTCATAACCAACACTTTGAATTGTGACCGGAAATTGATCGGCAACCAATGCAGACTGCGGAGTGATGGTGAAACATGGGCATACCTAGGTAGGCCCATGACTGCTCTCGCAGCTGCATTTTGCACGATCTGAAGTTTCCGAACACTTTTCAAAGGTAGCCCCATGTAGAGAGCATTACAGTAGTCGAACCTCGAGGTGATAAATAAATAAATAAATAAATAAACAAACAAACAAACCTATTTGAAATACATTTCACCAGTCTATTGTTCTCTGGCTAAGAATCTGATATTTCATCAGTATTTCTCTGAGTTTTCAAAGAGGCTATTTGTACAACAACAACAACAGAGCTAAACAGTAAAAATGTTAAGGGTTGATTTGCAGTCTTAATAATGAGAGATTTAATTTTTCTCAATAACATTTAGATTCAGTTGACTCATGCATGGGATGTGACAATCAGGTTAGATCTCAACTTGGAGGCTGGAAAACATGTCACTTTGACTCAGAATTGAGTCAAAGTGACCTATTTTCCAATCACCAAGTTGAAATCTAATTTGAATTATGTTAACTGGGTAGATCTCTAACTAGAATAGTTTTATAGCTTGTGTAAAATATAAAGAATCATTTTCTGAATCTTCTACTAATTGTATAGACCTTTCTCTTTAGAAAGACAATCTTTCTCCCTTCTTACATTAGGTATCCCTTATGCAATATTTTTGTTGATCATCTCTTATTATTCTAAATGTGTTGATTCTGCTAATTGAACATGTCATGCCTGCAGTCACCACAGTATTTCATGCCTGCAGTTGCCACAGTATTGAACTATTTACAGATTCAATTTTTGGATCTTTCAATTTTTCAATAGAAAGGAAGGGAAGGGAAAGGAAGAGAGATTCAGCCAATGCTCTTAAAGGGATCCTTGACCAACATGTATTGCAGGATACTTCAGGTCTGTCTCAAAGAGAGGATGAAATGGATTGCCTTAATTATGCATTATTAATGAAAGGATGATCCCCCCCCCTGAAGAACAGGAAGGTTGAATAATGGGTTATTTTATTTTTAACAGTCACTATTTTAGCCAAAAGTAAATAAAATAGCTGTTGAGAGGGGAAAAAAGACTTGTTGCTCTTTTGTACACCAAGTACTTTTGTACCCCACTTACAGTCATTATTGGAGTTGTTTAAAATTCATACATAAATAAAATTTGTGTGTGAGAGAGAGAAATATGAAGCACTTGACCCAATTTAATGCTAAAAGTGAAAAGGCTAATTCAAAGAACACAAAACAATTTTAATTCAATGAAAAGTGGTTTAATGCATACAGAATATTTTCAGTGAATATATTTCCATATAATCCAGCATGATCATGGGTAGTAAAATACATAATTAGGAATATGCTTTGTCCAGAAAAGGCCTAGTTCTTTTGAAAAACATGGATATTTTACAGTTTATGTACCTAAGTCTGTCTGATGAGCATTTATTGTGAACCTAAAATGGTTTCTTCATTCAAAATTTCTGGAATTATGTACACTAGTCTTTTCTAATTTCTGTTTCACAGAATTATTTCTAGTTTTTAGCCATTCAAGGTATCCTCAGCTGATTCACTTTTAATTTCTTTACTTTTCCCTCTCTGTTCTCATCTCTGCTTTTATCTTGCATCTCTGCATTTTGCTCATTCCCACAGTGTTTTGTTATCCACTATAACTACTTCTTATTTTTTATGAATCCTACAGCCAACCCTCAGGCATAAACATCCCAAGCTCCCTTATTTTCATGCATAATTTGTCCTTTACAAATAGTCAACTTCTCATGTTTCCCCTCATGAATAAGTGTCTAACTGTTTTGATAAATACAAAGTATATCTCTTTGCTTGTCAGGTACCTTGAAAATAATAACTATTGTCCCCCAGAACCCTGATCAATGTCAAGGAAAGTAACATTCTTGCTGAAAAAGAAGAATATATCCCCTACATATACCCATGCTGTTATTCCTATTTTAATATTTCATATGTCATATTAAATTTTGCCTTGCTAGCTACAGTAAAAACTCAACCTCTTATTGAAAAGGAAATGGCACATGATGGCTAAGTTGTTCCAGATAAAAACAGCAATAATGATGGTGAATCCTTACCAGTGTTACCCCATGATAAGGTACCATGTATGCAGGTTCAGAGATACGGGGTTGGTCCTACCCCAGAAAGGTGTAGGCTGGAGTAGATGCAATAAATATTGCCAAGGAATAGAAGGTTAGCCTTTAAAACCCTGCTGTTCTGTTCGAAAAAAGTTACAAATCTTATGTTCGGGTCACATACGACCCGGACCGAAAACTCTTCATTTGAAGTGCTTATGTTTGGTCAATTTGAAAACTTTTTTCACTTGGAAAGTAGTCTGAACATTTCTGCACACAATGATATGAAAATTGAAATGAAAAAATTAATCCTTATTGGTTTATTTTGCACATAAATGTGCCGCCCCCCCCCCCGTTTTTGTGATTTTTTTTCAATTTATGGATAGTTTTGCTTGCAAAATGCATTCTATTTTACTAAAGTTGGTGTGGGATTGGTAGCTTGAACATTACTGCACACAATGATATGAAAATTGAACTGAAAAAATTAATCCTTATTGGTTTATTTTGCACATAAATGTGCCTCCCCCCGTTTTTGTGAAATAGTCTTTACTTTATGGATAGTTTTGCTAGCAGAATGCATTCTATTTTGCTAAAGTTGGTGTGGGATTTGTAGCTTGAACATTTCTGAACATAATGATATGAAAATTGAACTGGAAAAATTGATGCATATTGGTTTATTTTGCATATAAATTTATTTCAATTTATATAAAAATTATGCTGTTAATTTCAAACTTACATACTTTTTTTTAGTAAAATGGATTTCTTTCATAAAATTAGTTATCTGGCTACAATGTGGTTGATTTTCAAAAGGATATTCCAAATATTTATAGACAAATATGTATAAACAGTGACAATAATGGCACACAGCAAGGCGGGGGGGGGTGGCCCTTTTGTGGCAAAAATAAACCAATAAGAACCATTTTTTTCAGTTCATTTATATTTTTCTCATGTTCAGAAATGTTCAATTTAGTATATCAAACCTTTTGGGGGAAAATTCCTTAGGGATTTGTAGCCTTAAAAAATATAAATTGACACGAAATTCAGAAAGGATGGGGGGAGGGAGGGGCTTTTTGATCAAAATAAAAATATAAGTCTCAATTTTTCCAGTTCAATTTTCATATCATTATGTTCATAAATGTTCAAACTAGTTTTCCAGTTGAAAAAGTTTTCAAAAAGATTAAATTCAAGTACCTAAAAAAAATATTTTTGGTCCTGTCATATACGAACAGAAACAGATTTGAAGTTATGATTTTTTTTTGCCCAGAAAACAATTAGCCACCACCCCAAAAATATTTTTTGATGACCAGCATTGTTAAATTGAGTAAATGAATGCCTAAGATTTTAAAGAATATTTCGGATTTGGAGCATAAAAAAATAAAAAGTGAAAATGATTGCAAGCAGCCGAGGGGGGGGGGAGGCCTTATTTCTGATGTTAAAAAACCAGTAAGAATCATTTTTTTCAGTTCCTTTATATTTTTCTTATATTCAGAAATGTTCAAGCTACCAATCCCACACCAACTCCAGTAAAATAGAATGGATTTTGCAAGCAAAACTATCCATAAATTGAAAAAAAATCACAAAAACGGGGGGGGGCACATTTATGTGCAAAATAAACCAATAAGGATTAATTTTTTCATTTCAATTTTCATATCATTGTGTGCAGAAATGTTCAGACTACTTTCCAAGTGAAAAAAGTTTTCAAATTGACCAAACATAAGCACTTCAAATGAAGTGTTTTCGGTCCGGGTCGTATGTGACCCGAACATAAGATTTGTAACTTTTTTTGCTCAGCAAAAACTAAGCCCCCCACCCCCCAAAAAAAATTCTCATAGAGAGAACCCCTGAAATGATGAAAAGTCATGAAATTTCAAGTTTCAGATATGCAGGGAAAATTTTTTACAGGGACTCAAACTTGGCTTCGGGTCACATACGACCCGAACAGAACAGCAGGGTTAAGTGGATAAAACTCAGGTGGTTGAAGCATTAGAGGAAGAATGCTAAGAACTCCCCCCACTGCAGTATGCAAAAGTAGTGCACTCTCACTTTATTCCCCTCTTCTCCTCCTTTAATATTCTTTAATTGAAGGAATTTCTCCTTTTTTCTTTTTTTGAAAAGGAAATATATCAATCATAGTGTTAATTAACCTTGATGAGGTCAATAATTAATGGAATTACTATAGTAGTACAATTAATAGTTAAAATGATATCAATAGCATTAATAATAATAATAATAATAATGATGATGATGATGATGATAATGATAATATGATAGGAGGGAGGATGGGGATGTGTGTGGGGGTGAGGGAGGAAAGATGGGAGAAATGGGTGGGAACCTCCACCCTGCAATCCCCCTTGTGTTCACCTCCTCCTCCCTCCTCCAGCCACATCCGGTTCAGCAACCGCATGGTTGAGGACAAAGGAATTCCTTAGAGGAAGAAACCAAGTGGAGAGGGGGGAAGTGCTTTTAGTAGTCGGTCTAAGGCTGTTTCGGGAATAAGTTCCCCTGTTCGCCATGTCATCATTCTAAAGCCCGGAAGAGGCTGTGGAACAAAAAGCAAGCTTTCACGGATCATGTTCCCCTTAAGTGGCTATTGGCAAGTTACCAGATGAGCCTGAAAATGTGGCCAATGGGTGACTGGCTGAGACTGATTCTGGCAACGCCTCCATGGGCATTTTAAAAGACCTTCTGGAGCCCGGTAAAGAAAGCAGAAGGAAGCATGGCGCTCCGTGTTCATGCGCCCAGTTAAAGCCAGGATGGGTAAAAGTGGCTGGCAAAGCAGCAGTGGGGGGAGAAGAGGGGGGGACAAAAGGAATAAATCCATCCCCCCTCGGCAGTATCGGCGAGCAGCAGCGAGCATTTCTTTTCCTATCCCCTCGCCGGTCTCAGCCCGGGAGAGAAACATGGCTGGCAAAAAAGGGGTGGGGGGCACCAAACCATCCCCCGCAATGGCTCAGCCCAGCAGCTGTTGTGAAGGACGTGGATGAGGGAAGGGGTGAATAGGCATATGGCTGTGCCGTCCCTCAGGGGTATCGCTTCTCCATCCCCTCCTCAGCATGTGGCTTACCTTACTTGTGCTGCATTAGGAGCAAGAGGGGGAGAGGGACCCTGCCGACTATCAAAGCCCTGCCGGACTGATTGGCTTGGTGCTGGTGTCATTTATGCTCTGATGTCCAGAATCCTTTATCCAAATAACATATCCTTGAGTTGTAGTAGGTTTCAATGGATTGTTGAGTTATGAGAAAATTATGAGAAAGTTAGGTCTAAGCCTGTAGTCCAGTGAAGGAGAAAGCACATGTCCTAAAGTCACGGACTGAATCGAAGAGGGGTAATCATGGAGTGTCTTCTACTTTTGTACTATCGATTCAGTTCTTATTATGTCACACGACAATCATAACCCAATCTATTGGAGGCTAGCTCCGCCCCACTGGAGAAGAGAAAATATAGCTCAAGGAGATAAAAGCAGTGTGGGTAGCCTTTTACCAGCCAAGAGTATTACACACTCAGAAGAGACTAAGTCTTCAATTCAGATGCTTGATAACTTTGCCAAAAGGCCATATGTTACTTCTGGAAGTATATTTATGCAGCTTGGCATCTGGATCCTAATGTTGTTGTACATCTGAGAGAGAGGGATGAATAAATCACGGCAATAAAATGGTTTATGCATAAATAAGACCACATTAGCTTTAAAGAGGCAGCTTGCTGAAGTATATCCATATCTGTAATATCTTTTATCTCCTTCCTTCTCTCATTTTTTGTGTTTAAAGTCTAAATGAGAATAATGCACATCAATAATCAAGAAGAAAATGTAAAACAGAATTACAACTCTATAACTTTCAGAGTTAAAGGCAAGCCCGACTGAATTCAATATAGATTACTGAAAATGAACACAAAGTTGTAAGCTCAGGACAGAAAGAATAAATAAGAGGAAATATAAAGTGGCCAAAAATATGGTTTTTTAACTAAAATTTGACTTATGTTCAAAGATTCTGCATCTTATAATGTTATCTTGAAATGTGTTGCTAGCCACTAACTTGGCATTTTCTATTTTTCTTATTCTCTCCATGGCCCCCCACCTGCCATCTTCCCCAAGCTCATATTAGGGGAGAAAATTAGGTGTGAGTTGATTCTACAGTATCTTTTTTTAACCCAACCATTTAATAGCATTTTGTTCATTCTCCCTACATTCATATTACATATAGGAATACCCAGAGTTTCTTGGGTAAATGGGCAGGCACAGAAACTGTATTAATAAATATATAGAATAAATGAATATTACATGAGTTGGCCACTCATATGGTACTTTATCTATTTCTAATACCAAAGACTAATGTGTATGATCTCTGGTGGGCTGGGACAGGGGTTTATCCTCTGTCCTGGTACTTCTTGACCTCTCAGCGGCTTTCGATACCATTGACCATGGTATCCTTCTGCGCCGGCTGGAGGGGTTGGGGGTAGGAGGCACTGTTCTCCAGTGGTTCTCCTCCTACCTCTCCGGTCGGTTGCAGTCGGTGTTAGTGGGGGGTCAGAGGTCAACCCCGAGGTCTCTCCCTTATGGGGTGCCTCAGGGGTCGGTCCTCTCCCCCCTGCTATTTAATATCTACATGAAACCGCTGGGTGAGATCATCCAAGGGCATGGGGTGAGGTATCATCAGTACGCTGATGATACCCAGCTTTACATCTCCACCCCATGTCCAGTCAACGAAGCAGTGGAAGTGATGTGCCGGTGTCTGGAGGCTGTTGGGGCCTGGATGGGTGTCAACAGACTCAAACTCAACCCGGATAAGACGGAGTGGCTGTGGGTTTTGCCTCCTAAGGACAATCCCATCTGTCCATCCATCACTCTGGGGGGGAATTATTGACCCCCTCGGAGAGGGTCCGCAACTTGGGCGTCCTCCTCGATCCACAGCTCACATTAGAGAACCATATTTCAGCTGTGGCGAGGGGGGCGTTTGCCCAGGTTCGCCTGGTGCACCAGTTGCGGCCCTATCTGGACCGGGACTCACTGCTCCCAGTCACTCATGCCCTCATCACCTCGAGGTTCGACTACTGTAATGCTCTCTACATGGGGCTACCTTTGAAACTTCAGATCGTGCAGAATGCAGCTGCGAGAGCAGTCATGGGCTTACCTAGGTATGCCCATGTTTCACCAACACTCCGCAGTCTGCATTGGTTGCCGATCAATTTCCGGTCACAATTCAAAGTGTTGGTTATGACCTTTAAAGCCCTTCATGGCACTGGACCAGAATATCTCCGAGACCGCCTTCTGCCGCATGAATCCCAGCGACCGATTAGGTCCCACAGAGTGGGCCTTCTCCAGGTCCCGTCAACTAAACAATGTCGGTTGGCGGGCCCCCTTCTCTGTGGCGGCCCCGACTCTCTGGAACCAACTCCCCCCAGAGATTAGAACTGCCCCTACTCTCCTTGCCTTTTGTAAGCTCCTTAAAACCCACCTTTGTCGTCAGGCATGGGGGAACTGAGACATCTCCCCCGGGCATATACAATTTATGCATGGTATGTTTGTGTGTATGTTTGCTTAGTAAATGGGTTTTTTAAAATATTTTAAACTATAATTTAGATTTGTCATGAATTGTTGTATTCTGTTGTGAGCCGCCCCGAGTCTGCGGAGAGGGGCAGCATACAAATCTAAATAATAAATAAATAAATAAATGGGATAAAATGATGTACTCTCAAAACCACAGTATCACTGCATTTGATGCTGGCCTTTCACTTTTTAGGAAGCTTCCAAGTATTTGGAGATTGGGGTTAGAATAAGCTCTTCTATTTGCATTTTATTTTCTATTCATTTGACTATGAATTTTTTCTTCGTTATAAATGCATACATTACAATAGGGCTTTAAAAAGTATACTTTCAAAGCATAAAAAGGCAACATTTCTGCTTACATCAAATTTTGTCACAAAACTTAACTTTGACAAACACTTTACAGTCAAACTTTCAATACAGAATGAGGGTGGTGGATAGCAATGTCCATTCACTGAACATCTCGTGAAGTATCCACAGAGGTAAGAAAGGCTATATTGTCAAAGAAAAGTATAATAAAATTTCAAGTTATTGAAATTTAAGTAAAGAACATAACATTTAGGTAAAGAACATTAAACAACAGTTTGTTTAATGACCATTAAAAATTACAATGATACTCATGGTCATGGTCACATGATCAAAATTCAGACACTGGGCAAATGATTCATATTTTTGACGGTTGCAGTGCTCCAGGACCCCTTTTTTCAACTTCTGACAAACAAAGTCAGTTTAACAACTGTGGCAAGAATTTGATGTTAAAATGGACAAAACTCATTTAACAAATGTATTACTTAGCAACTAAAATTCAGGGCTCAATTGTGGCTGTAAGTCAAAGATTTCCTCTTATTATCTACCCAAAATACAATCTATTGGACAGTGGCGAAGAAAGATTTTAAAATGAATTATGTTTTCAGTTTGAGATAATTAGAAACATTTTCAAAGAAATGCTTCAAAAGTTAGAAAATTCAGTGGTGCAATGTCAGTATCTCAGTGACAAAATAATAACACAAAGTACAATAATTATGATTCCAGACAGTGACCAATAACAAGCAGGAAGAGATTCCTAAATGAATGCAAAGATAGGTGGTAATGATGCACTTAATAATATACTTCTGCTCCAGTCTAAATTTAGGTTTTGTGAAAACTATCCAGCAGTATTACTGAAGGATAAATTATGATTAAATTTAATTATTTTCATACACATTTATTCCTGATTGCATTACTAGAAAGTGAACAGCCAAAGAAAAATAATTATACATTTCTTTCATAATCTTTGAAATTTCATGTGGTTACAAAAGTTGTTGGCTTTTTTTTAGTGATGCTTCAAGCAAAGCCACCTTTAAAAGATGCTTCACAAAGCTACATATCTCCCCGCTTCTGAAGGGCACAGCAGTTTCATTGCTTTTCATCCAATGTCTGTTCCATCACATTCAGTATTCAGAAGACATGCACAAAAGCTTCTTCCAGCTACTGGACATGATAAAGGAAACAGCTGGAGGGATCTGAAGTGCTTCAGTAAAGTTATGGTGCTTCTGCATTAAGCTTGCAGACTGAACTCTAGTGTAGCCATGCTGTGAAGGAAAGGCAGTGTTTCTCAGACAAATGTTTTGAAAGGTTGGTTCTCAGCCTTCATAATATCCTTTGTGAGGTCAGAAATAAGAGTTCAGATGGCAAAACAAGGTTAAGGGCTAGTATGAAGGATCAAATTGAACAGTGGTGCAGTATAAGAAAAAAGAGGAGAAGCTGTCTATACAATTAATAGACTTCCTGGGATGTAGTATGTACTGTTGCTTTAGAAAAACAACTGAACTCTCACCTCAGGTTTCTTCTGGGGACAAATATTTCATCCAATTATTTTGTAAAAGTAAAAGGTTATGATACAGCTTGATAATAAAACACTACCTTGAGAAATGTGAGGACTTCTGCCAAACAGCTGGAAAAGAAAATGGACTCTTGAGATCACAGCAGCTGATCCTTTTATGCACAGGACATCCAGATTATAGGAATGCATACTGAGCTTTGACACATTTATTCCGAAAGGGAAAATCTGTGCATTCATCAACATTCCCCCAAAAATATTCATTTTATGGTGGTAGGGTTTTTTTCTAGACTAACTAAAAAATCTTAATCTCCATGGTCCTTTAAAAGACAAGGAAGGGATCCTCTCCACCTTTTTTCTTCTCCACCCAAAAACTACATTATTTTGTAATTTTTGCCAAGAAAGACGCCATGTTTGGTAGTGTTATAAACTGATGTCATTTAGAGTTTCTGAAATTATTTTATTATATTTCTTTAAATTCAATTTACTATATTACATGATTTATATTTTACCAACTTCCAGGTAACTAACTCACAGAAAGAAAATACAAAGAAAACAGACACATCATCAAATCATTACAAGCATTGACAAACAGAAATAAAGTAGAATGAAGTTAGAATATTCCTGAAAATGACACACTCAAGAGAAAATGAAACAGACTTGTGTATTTATCTATAGTAAATACAGTTTCTAAGGACTGGATTTATGTTTCCTGCAAAAAAAAGGGACTAACTTAAATGAGTGTAGAATACACTAAATATGACAGAGATTGGATAGTGCCCAGAATCAGGATAAATATTTTCAATGCAAATATGTGAGAATAGTTTCTAAATAAATATGTAGGCAATATAATCTTGAATAACTATATCATGTGTTCCAATTTTTTAAGAGAGCTTTGATTTTTTTTTTTGTTCCAAATAGTCACCTTACACATAAATGTTTAAACCAATTTGTTTTGTGGTTCTGGTGTTTGTACTATGAGAAAGAACAAGGAAAGGAGGAGAGAATCATATAAATGGATAATAATTTAAAAATCTATTAGAAAAATCTGATTTATGGGCATGTTAAAGAAACTCTTTGGATTTCAATCCTAGAAAGATAAAGAAAGATTACATCTTTGTCTATCTACCTGCTTCCTAAGCTAACATTAGTTTTGATCTTACTGCAGGCAATTGAAATAGAGCTGAAAATTTACTGACTTCTCTACCACCATATTCAGGTCATGGTTCACTTTTTGTGCAATAAATGTCAAGTTCTAACTCATTTATCAGGATGAGTCCTTACTATTTCCTGGATATTATTCCTTTGTTCTAGAGATGTCACATTTTAACAAGCTCTTGGTATGTGTTATATTGTATTGAGAAATCTAGGGCTTCCCTTGCCACTGTGATTGTAATGTGACATATAAAAAACCTCTTCAGCCTTTATGGCTAAGCATGTACCATATTTGTATCAGGAAACAAATGCACATTGTCCAAATACAGAAGTTGAACTTTTAGTGCAGGAAGAATTATTTTATTAGATATTGTATAGTGGAAAGATTCTTTATCAACATATATCAATAAGAATTCATTTTTGAAAAAGCAAATAAAATGCAAGACAGAATGAATTGGTATATTAGTACCCCCAAATAAGACATCCCTTGATAATAAGCCTAATTGGGCTTTTGAGTGCATGGCAGTAAGGCCAAGTGCTCATTTCAGGGTTCAAGAAAATATAAGAAAAGGTCTTATTTTCAAGAAAACACAATATCTACACCTGCACAGAAATCCAGTTGAATGAACGTGGTGCTACTATGAAAGTTGATTTACATGTTTAGTTTATAAAACTAGGATGTACTTTGCTTATTAATCATGAAATCTTATTTTATCTAGATAATACTGTTTTGCAATGAAAGATCTCCTTAGGAATAAATCATATTTTGATTCTGTCTAATTGAATAATGGAAAGATAAATTTACAAAATTCATTATGATACTTGTAAGCAGTGTTCCCTCTAATTTCTTTTGGGGGGGGCGGAAAAGTATAGTGTCTGAGCGGCAGTCCCTTCGGGACTGGGCAGCACAGAAATAATAAATAAGTAAGTAAGTAAGTAAGTAAATAAACAAACAAACAAACAAACAAACAAACAAACAAACAAACAAATTAAAAACCCACCCTGTTTTGCCTCAGAGAATTTCAAAATAAAGTACTGTACTGTGTGTCTATAACAGTGAGCTCATAATAGGGCAACTCTATCAATATCAAAATGCCACTTAAATAGTTGAGCTAGTTTCAAACTAGATTTTGATTTTCTTTCTCTCTTCCTTACTCCCATTCTTTTTCTTTCTCTTTTCCTTCCTCTCTTTTTTCTATCAGTTTCTCTCTCTTCCTCTCTTCCTCTCTTCCTCTCTTCCTCTCTTCCTCTCTTCCTCTCTCTCTCCTTCCCTCTCCCTCTTTCCCTCTCGGCTTCTGGGCAGGTTTGAAAAACTCTGAGTTGATGATGGTTTTTAAGTGAGCGATTGCTCACTGCTCAGCTTAGAGGGAACTATGCTTGTAAGTATAACCTTACAAGATGATTGGCTTCAACATCCAGAGATTGCTTGTTGTAGGGTTTCTCCACATATTGGTCTTTTCACATTAAAGACTTGAATTTAAGAAGTATTCTTAAGAATTAGGGGAAATTTATGGGCTACAGCTGGAAAGCAAAAATGAAATGACCTAACATGATTAGCCACCTAAGAACTAAAATTGAGAGTTCTTCAAAACTCAAAATACTGTATATGAGCATAACACCCAATCAAATAGCCTGCCATTAACAAGTAGAAAACCTATCCACTGGGGGAAAGAAAGTGGATATAGCAAGTGGAAGATTGATAATTATTTTAACCTTGCTACTTTGGAATATAACAGGTTGCAGTTCCAAAACTAAAAACATAGATGATATTTTATTTCCAAATATAATTTTGTCCCTTCTCATTTACTTAGATGATATAAATCCTATAAATGGCATTATCCTATAATTATTATAAAAATATTTTTCAGGTAGGAGTAGACAAAGCTTGTGTATATTGAAGATATGCATTTCTATTAATAAATACCACCAAATAGCCATAGCACAACTATTTAATTTGTTGTGCGCTGCCCAGAATCCTTAGGGAGTTGGGTGGCATAAAAATTAAACTAATACAAAATAAATAATAATAATAAATTTCTAAAAATATGACCTACGGCAAATGTCTACCTATCTCCTTTAAGGATTTATTCAAAAAATAAGGAAAGACTTGGAAAAATATATTATCACTTCAATAAAAACCATATTCAAAGTGCAGCAGATTTTAGATAGAAATTTTAATACCCACAGGACCCATGTGAAAGATTTCTGTACACACAATTTCATCAGAGCTAATCAAACTAATGTATGATTCCATTACTTCAAACTGAGCATTCAAAATATTGAAACATTAATTATGTCAGTTTATGTCTCGCTATGCAAACCAATGATTGTTTATATTAAATGGAGCTATTTGGGGGGACATACACAGGGAATTAGTTTTTTCTATATTATATCCAACTCAAGTATTGCATATTGCAGTTTTGAGAGGTCTTTTAAGATAATCTTTTAACATAATGGACTCAAAATCTTTACTATTTTATACTCTCTTGTTGGGGCAATTATAATTTACCAAAAAATTACAAAATTTTCTCAAGCAGATTCAGATATTTATATTCAACACTGTGATTATTTAAAATGAACCAAACTTTGGCCCCTCCTTTTACATTCCAATCAGCTAATAACCATTTATATAAACAGTTGTTCATTCAGTATTAGAATTTAATCTATATACTATTTGTGTCCTAAATATATGACATAAAATCCTATAAACCCAAACTGTGTAGACCACAACAATGGTTCCACAGAGATTGCATTCAAATTATTTGAACTAGAACAGAGGTGATTGCCAGCTACTAGACTTACAGACAAGATCCAACTTACAGATCTTGTTTAAAGATAAGTCATAAAGAAATAAATAATATACCCTAAAATATTATTTTAGCTGGCAACAACCAACTACCAAGATTCATACAAATTTTGGTCTTTAGTTGTTCCAGAATTAAATGCACAGACTTTCTATCTGGTTTTCCATATTCCATTAATACTCTGGGAGACTTATTTTGACAGCTCGTTGCAACAAAACCTTCCTTCTGTACAATTCAGGTTTTGGAAAGGCCCCATTTCTCAAGTAGTTTCCATTCACACTATCAATAATTTAATTAAACAACTGAAACTTTAAAAAGCCTTCTTCGTGTTCTGTCGGGCTCTCTGATAGAATCCTCCCAAAAATTCACAGGTACAAATTTCAGACACACACACGTTTGAAAATTCAAAACTATATTCTTTATAATGAAAATTCACTTAAACCAAGCCCTCTTTTGGTATAGCAAAGAGCATTCGTCTCCAAACAAACTGGTAATTTGTACAAGTCCCTTATCAGTTCTGTGATACTTAGCTTGTAGCTGTGAGGCAATTCACAGTCCTTCTTCTTTCACAAAGTGAAACACACTTTGCCCTGGTTTAGTTTCAAAGCGGGGAAAAATCAGCACACAAAAGGTCAAAGTCAGTAAAGCAGTCACGAAAAACAACAAACGATCAGATAATCCTCCACAATGGCCAAACCCACAAGCAGCTATTTATAGCAGCCACACTAATTACCCCAGCCCCACCCAACCACAGGTGGCCTCATTTTCTTTGATAATAATCTTTCAGTTGTTGTTGCCTATACATCGCTCTCCGCATGCGTGGCTGTATCATTAACTCTTGTTCTGAATCCAAGGAGGAGCTAGATAATTGATCTCCTTTTGAGCTGTCTGCCCCACTCTTCTCCTCCCTGTCACTCATGTCTTCTTGATCAGAGGAGCCTTCATCAGCAGATTTCACCGGGGGCAAAACAGGCCTGCAGCATGTGGATGTCTCCCCCACAACCACAGTCCTTGGGGCAGGAGCTGGGCCAGAGCTAACCACAATACTTCATACTATATATATGAATCTTAAATTGAACTATACATCTCCATCTTGACTCCTAAGTACTAATTTTGGCCTTCATTTACAGTTAAATAGACAAAACCATTAATATCCCCAAAATAATAGGGAATAGTTATAATTTCTCCTATCATAGTCATATCCTTAGGAAATCATATGACTTTGACAAACTTGGGAGGATTATTTTCCAGCAAATAATTGCTAAATAAAAACAGGTCTTTTCTTTCACTCTCCCCTTCCCCCTATGCCCTCCCCCATGTATGTATATGTGTGTGTATGTGTCTGTAATGAATCAAACTATCTAAAACATTAATTAAACCTTACTTTAAAAGTGGACTAACTCTATATTATTCTATGTGTGGTCCCAATATTCAAGTAATTTTTAATTACTATATATTTCAGATAAAACGTAAACTGGCCAAAACTCACAATAAAGACTTATTTACTTATTAGAAAAATATCTGGGTTAAAATGAGTAAAGGAATGAAAAACAATTATGTTATTGTAGCATATTTTATTTGTTGCATTTATATGCTGCTCACTCCAAAATGGACTCTAGATTTTGTGTGTTTGTGTGGATAGGTAGGTAGGTAGGTAGGTAGGTAGGTAGGTAGGTAGGTAGATAGATAGATAGATAGATAGATAGATAGATAAATGATGATAGATAGATAGATAGATAGATAGATAGATAGATAGATAGATAGATAGATAGATAGATAGATAGATAGATAGATAGATAGATAGATAGATTATAATGTCCAAAAGCAAATTGTAAAGTTGTGTGAACTAATATAATGGAGGTTTTTAATTCTCCTGACTTCTGTTGAAAATCAAATTGCCAAGCATAGTCCTTCCAGGGAATTGTGACAACTTTTTCTTTAAGTTAAAGACTATAATGGGAATGTAATAAGTGAACAGCAGAAGTTCAAGAATAGGTGGAAAGAACAAATGGAAAGACTTGTTTGCTTGTTTATATGTTTGCTTGTCAAAACATGTACAAGATAATAGATATGGTATGAACATAAACAAAAGCAAAGTAGGTATAAGTAAATTTGGACAATAGGACAGTGGGACAGGGACAGTAGGCACGATGGTGCACATGCATGCCCCTTACAGACCTCTTAGGAATGGGGTGAGGTCGACTGTGGACAGTCTAAGATTAAAGTTTTGTAGGTTTTGGGGAAAAACCAGAGTCAGGTAGTGCATTCCAGGCACTGATCACCCTGTTACTGAAATCATATTTTCTGCAGTTGAGTTTTGAGCAGTTTACATTGAGTTTGAATCTATTTTGTGCATGTGCATTGTTTAGTTGAAGCTGAAGTATTCATTGACCGGTAGAACATTGCGGTAGATGATTTTATGAACTACATTTAGATCAGATCAAAGGTGATGTAGCTTTAACTTTTCTAAGCCCAAAATTTCAAGTCTTGTGGAATAAGGTATTCTGCTGCGAGCAGAGGAGTAGAGGACACTTCTTGTGAAATATTTCTGGACTCTCTCAATTATATGAATGTCCGATATGTAGTGCAGGTTCCAGACAGGTGAGCTATATTAGTCTGGCAAATGTTTTGTATGCTCTGGTTAGAAGTTTAATATTGCCAGAGAAGAAGCTACAGAAGATTAGGTTAACAACTCTTAGTGCCTTTTTGGCAATGTTGTTACAATGGGCTCTGGCGCTTAAATCATTAAATATGAGTACTCCAAGGCAGTGTTCCCTCTAATTTTTTTTTTTCGGGGGGGGCGGAAAAGTATAGTGTCTGAGCGGCAGTCCCTTTGGGACTGGGCGGCACAGAAATAATAAATAAGTAAGTAAGTAAGTAAGTAAGTAAGTAAGTAAGTAAGTAAGTAAGTAAGTAAGTAAATAAATAAACCAATAAATAAATAAATAAATAAACAAACAAACAAACAAACAAACAAACAAAAACCCCACCCTGTTTTGCCTCAGATAATTTCAAAATAAAATACTGTACTGTGTGTCTATAACAGTGAGCTCATAATAGGGCAACTCTATCAATATCAAAATGCCACTTAAATAGTTGAGCTAGTTTCAAACTAGATTTTGATTTTCTTTCTCTCTTCCTTACTCCCATTCTTTTTCTTTTTCTTTTCCTTCCTCTCTTTTTTCTATCTGTTTCTTTCTCTTCCTCTCTTCCTCTCTTCCTCTCTCTCTCCTTCCCTCTCACTCTTTCCCTCTCGGCTTCTGGGCAGGTTTGAAAAACTCTGAGTTGATGATGATTTTTAAGTGAGCGATTGCTCACTGCTCAGCTTAGAGGGAACTATGAAGATGGGTAAACATTGTGCTAGATAATCACTCCTGTGGACTTTCTCTATATCAATTAAAATTCAGGAAAAAATAACTGACTCATGCTGACTTTTAATACAATGCTATTCTATTATAATGACTGTTTTCCATTCCACTCAGTCAAAATCTCTGAAGAGATGTCATCTATGATGTGAGTCCTGATATTAACTCTCCCTGGCTTCTATAGGAAGAATGGATGGACTGGTAGAACTGGTCAGTTTAATGACTTTTACAAAGTTCTGTGCATGATTTTTATTTAAAATGCCAGTCTTAATATAAAGAGTAAAATAGATGCATTAAACCCTATGGCTAAATAATCAACACTGTGTTCCTGAAAGTTTTGTATTCTGGGGACATCTTGGGGGGGGGGGGGTTGCAAAAAAGAAAAAAGGAAAAAAATTAACTGGAGAAATGTACTTAATTCTAGATCTCAGTTTGCTTCTCTTTACCTTAATGGATGAATTCACATTTCAGAATGAACTCAAAGCAAACCAATCACCTTGTAACGTAACCCAATAAGTCAAACTAATCTGAGAAACATCAATGAAGGGTTCTCTCTCAAAATTCTTTGACCAAATATTCTCAAAAGATACTCTAGTTATGATACCTGATTTCTGACACTTAAAAGGGGCATTGTAATTATTTGATATGCCCTTTTTTGTAGGGTGGAGCTAGCCTCCAAGGATGGGAAAGCACTGCCTTTAGCCAATCAGAACTGAATCTGGAAAAGGTATAAATAGCACCCCCTGCTATTTCTAACATTTGCCATAATTGATTGCAGGATATGTATCTTAAATTTTGTGTGTACTATGTATTTGTTGAGGCATTTAAAATCTGCAATAGCTCTCCATCCACTCAAGGATTTCGGTAATATGAACAATATGAAATAGAACCCCAGTCCCTGTTGGTCTTCAGGCTCTAATGTCCAGCAGGTGCTTGATGGCTTCATTCATCAGAGCCCTTTTTTGGCATTTATAGACAAAGGAAAATGTAGGAAAAACCTGATGACTGAGTCTTGAAGAGAGAGGGTTCTAGCGCAGGGGGTGCTATTTATACCTTTTCCAGACTCAGTTCTGATAGGCTAAAGGTGGTGTTTTCCCATCCTTGGAGGGTAGCTTCATCTACTATGGCTAGCTCCACCTACTATACATTTCCACCCCATGCCAATTCAATGAAGCGGTTGATGTGATCTACCAGTGCCTGGAAGCTGCAGTGCCTACATGGCATTGAGCCAGTTTACTTGCAGGACTGCCTTCTGCCATATGAATCCCAGTGACCGGTTAGGTCCCACAGAGTTGGCCTTCTCCAGATTCTATCAACCAGAAAATGTTGTTTGGTGGGCCGAGGGGAAGAGCCTTCTCTGTGGGGGCCCTGGCCCTCTGGAATCAGTTACCCCCAGAGATTCACACTGCCCCCACCCTCCTCGCTTGCAAGAGTCTCAAGACTCACTTATGTTATCAGGGGCAATTAGATCTAGACCCCCTGGCCAATAAATGTGATGCAAGACTGTGATTGCATTTGTTTGATTGATTTTAATATAGTGGGTTTTTAGCTTACATAGGTTTTTAATTAATTAGATTTGTTTTTATATTCACTGTTTTATATTGTATCCTGTGAGCTGCCCCACGTCTTTGGAGGGGGCTGCAATCAAATCAAATCAAATCAAATCAAGCTCTGGATGGCAGCTAATAGGCTCAAGCTCAACTCCGACAAGTGGCTCTGGGAATTTCCTCTGAGGAACCACTCCATCCAACATTCTAGGGGAGGGGACTTTGACCCCCTCAGAAATTGTCTGCAACTTGGGAATCCTCCTGGATTCACAGCTGGGCCTTGATTACCATCTCTCGGCTGTGGCCAGGGGGACCTTTGCCCAGGTTCGCCTGATATACTAGTTGTAATCCTGTTTGGACTAGGAGGCTTCGTGCACAGTCACTAAGGTCCCCATCACCTCCCGTCTTGACAATTGTAACACACTCTACATGGGACTATTCTTGAAGAGTGTCTGGAGACTGCAGATAGTCCAGAATGCAGGCGTGCGAGCCATCATTAGTGTACCTAGCTACACCCACTTAACACCAATGCTCCATATTACCAATTAGTCTCTGGTCACAATTCAAGGTGTTGGTTATCACCTATAAAGCCCTACATGGCTTAGAACCAGACTACTTATGGGACTGCCTCCTGCCACATACCTCCCAGAGACCAATAAGATCACACAGAGTTGGCCTTCTCCAGGTCTCGTTGACTAAGCAATGCAGATTTGCAGGACTGCAGGGGAGGCCCATTTCTGTGGCTGCCTAGGCTCTATGGAACCAACCCCCCCATCACGATGTCCATACTGCTCCCACCCTACTGGACTTCAGAAAGGCTGTGAAGACCTGGCTTTACTGGCAGGTCTGGGGGCTGTGAATGCTAACATAATGTCATGGCAGTATTGCAATTGTGATTTGGTATGTATGTTTGTTTTGATTGGACAGTTATTGGGGTTTATAGTGGGGTTTTACTGTAATTATTACTATTAATATTTGACTTTTTTATTATTGTATTTTTTTATATTGTTATAAGCATCTCTGAGTCTCACAGGATATAGGTAAATTGAATTGAATTGAATTGAATTTATTTGTTTGTTTGTTTGTTTATTTATTAAATTTGTATGCCGCCCCTCTCCGTAGACTGAATAGAATTGAATTGAATTGAACTGAAAGGATTATTGAGATAGTTGAATGTCAAGGATGGTTGAAATTCTGGACTTCTATGTTGCTGTTAAATTTTCTTTTAAAAACATGATATTGATGAATTATGAAAAGATTTATGAAGCTGTCATGCCAGTGTCTATCAAATATTGCAGTAATCTAGCTAGCATATGATTGAACTAAAATATTTATGTATTGGCCAATGGTATAAGCTTAAACAGAATACAAAAAAAAAGACTAAAAAAATAAAGTTTGGTTTGGCTACATTTACCAAATTCATTTCAGATGCCAGCACAGCAGTTCTATTAAGTTGATAATAACAGTATAATCTAAATGTACATTAACTGAAAAATAAACTGATTTTCTCCATTTTTATCTGTTTAGTGCATTAGGAAATATGTTTTGTTTTCCCATCTTTTTAAATTGGATTTGGATTCCATTATTATAGAAGGGGCTGTCTCAGTGCATGTTAAATGATCTCTTGTTTATTTGCTTTTTTAAGTTGAAAACGTGGGCAAAAGATTTCACAGGTTGATTAAAGAAACAGTCTAAATTAAGATAAAAGAAGTTTTGAAATGATACACAATCATAATATTTCTGAGAATTAAGAATGTACTATATGCCTGAAAATATAACTGAATCAAGGGAATTAAGAGGTCAAGTGGTTAAATTTGATTACATTGTAATAAGATAACATTTTATGAACACTGATTAATGTTGCAAAAAGCATGATAGGGTATGCAGTTTACACATTGACTAAACATCTTTTATTAATCAAAATTCATTTAAATGAAATGTTATGCAGAGTCTAAGTAGTCAATCATTGAAATGATAAATTATCCAATCTGAAACTCATGTATGGCAGCATCAATTTGGTCATTATATCAGTGGCGGGTCCTTCTTTTGTCCATACCAGTGTGCTGTGTGCACATCCCAATGTAGCATGCATTTGCATGATTGCTACACTCATACACACATGTGTCCCATTGCAAGATTTTGCTTCTGTGCATGCGCAGAAGCAAAAAATAACCAAAAATTAGTAAAAAAAAAAACCAATGGTGCTGTGCACAGACCAGGAGAGACAGTGCTGGAGCTGTTGCGTGCAAATTGCGCAATTGATGGGCCACTACCTATATCATTATTTACCTGATAGTATATGTTAATAAAAAGATTGAATACTCTAATAAGCCAATTTAGTCTATTGTTTAAGCCAATAAGTGGAAACCAGAAGACCATGACTTCCAGTCCTGCCTGAGCCATGAAAGCCAGCTGGTAACTTTGGACTAGTCACTTCCTTCATAAGCCAACCCACTTCACAAACCTGCTGTGGGGAAAACAGGAGGACAAAGAAATATTAGGTTTATTCACTGCCTTGTGAGCTACCTAATAAAGGGTGGATTAAAAATAAATACATAAATAAATACTATCTGTCTGTCTGTCTATCTATCTATCTATCTATCTATCTATCTATCCATCTATCTATCATCTATATTTCTACCTCCGCACCTCTCTATATATCCATCATCTATCTATCTAATATTATTATACAAATTTCTAAACCCTGAAATCATAGAGGCACTTTACAATAAAATAATATTTTTTAAAATCACATTTGTCCCTTAAAAGCTTCCAATTAAAGCAATCATTTTGTTGCATTTGTTAATAGATTTAATAGTAATATAAAATAACTTACTAAATAACAAGTATCAGATCACTGAAGGCCATTAACTGAAAAATTGTTATACATATGTGTTAATTAGTATGGGGTGAATATGCATTCAGATGCGAAATTATGCAGACTGATTTAATCACATACATGTTAATGAATATTAATGCTACTAATTAGGACCAGGTGAAACCATCCAAGAAAATAGTTAAAGTGAACGTTAATTGCTTTCATATAAGAAAATTTATATGACATTTATAACCTATTTTTATGACACTAGTTGTGTGAATTTAAGGTCTTCATAATGCAAGAAGAAATTTATCAACCAATACTTCTGTTACTTTACTGCTATTTTAGAATATGATTTACTTGTTTTTTAGCTGGGCTCATACAACAAACTTACAGTAAATTATTAGAGGGTAAGAATATCAGCATGAATTAGGTAAAATAATTTCAAAGAGTTTATGTGATTCAGAACTGTGATTTGATTCAAAAGTTGAATCAGTTTCATCTGCACTATATATTTGAAAGGTATAATTTATTTGATCTGAAATTTAATTTTAAAATGTGCATGTTTACATATGCAAAAATCCATGAAAACTGCAACTCAACTTGAAGATATCTGGTTAATTAATTTGTTCCTGTAATTTGAAAACTCCAGTTACGGGGTGTATAATTTGGAACAGCTTGGTTATTTATTTATTTATTTATTTATTTATTTATTTATTTATTTATTTATTTATTTATTTATTTATTTATTTATTTATTTATTGGATTTGTATGCCGCCCCTCTCTAGAGACTCGGGGCGGCTAACAGCGACAATAAAACAGTGTACAATAGTAATTTGGTATTAGAAATGATTAAAAATCCATTAATATAAAAACCAAACATACATACATACATACCATGCATAGAATTGTAAAGGCCTAGGGGGAAAGAGGATCTCAATTCCCCCATGGCTGGCAGCAGAGGTGGGTTTTAAGTTATTTATGAAAGGCAAGGCGGGTGGGGGCAGTTCTAATCTCTGGGGGGAGTTGGTTCCAGAGGGCCTGGGCTGCCATAGAGAAGGCTCTTCCCCTGGGTCCCGCCAGGCGACATTGCTTAGTTGATGGGACCCGGAGAAGATCCACTCTGTTGGACCTAACTGGTCGCAGGGATTCGTGCAGCAGAAGGCAGTCCCTGAGGTAATCTGGTCCAGTGCCATGAAGGGCTTTATAGGTCATAACCAACACTTTGAATTGTGACCGGAAACTGATCGGCAACCAATGCAGACTGCGGAGTGTTGGTGTAACATGGGCATATTTGGGAAAGCCCATGATTGCTCTCGCAGATGCATTCTGCACGATCTGAAGTTTCCGAACATTTTTCAAAGGTAGCCCCATGTAGAGAGCGTTACAGTAGTCAAGCCTCAAGGTGATGAGGGCATGAGTGACTGTGAGCAGTGACTCCCGGTCCAAGTAGGGTCGCAACTGGTGCACAAGGCAAACCTGGGCGAATGTCCCCCTCGCCACAGCTGAAAGATGTTTCTCTAATGTGAGCGTGGATCGAGGAGGACACCCAAGTTGCGAACCTTCTCTGAGGGGGTCAGTGATTCTCCCCCCAGGGTAATGGACGGACAGATGGAGTTGTCCTTGGGAGGTAAGATCCACAACCACTCCGTCTTGGCTGGGTTGACTTTGAGCTTGTTGACACTCATCCAGGCCCTAACATTCTCCAGGCACTGGTACATCACTTCCACTGCTTCGTTGGCTGGACATGGGGTGGAGATGTATAACTGGGTATCATCGGCATATTGATGATACCTCACCCCATGCCCTTGGATGATCTCACCTAGCGGTGAGATATTAAATAGCAGGGGGGAGAGGACCGACCCCTGAGGCACCCCAAAAGGAGAGACCTAGAGGTCAACCTCTGACCCCCTACTAACACCGACTGCGACCGACCAGAGAGGTATGAGGAGAACCACTGAAGAACAGTGCCTCCCACTCCCAACCCCTCTAGCCGGTGCAAAAGGATACCATGGTCGATGGTATCAAAAGCCGCTGAGAGGTCAAGAAGCACCAGGACAGAGGACAAGCCCCTGTCCTGGGCCCGCCAGAGATCATCCATCAACGCGACCAAAGCAGTTTCCATGCTGTAGCCAGGCCTGAATCCAGACTGCTGAGGACCTAGATAATTGGCTTCTTCCAAGGACCGCTGGAGCTGAAATGCCACCACCTTCTCAACAACCTTCCCCATAAAGGGAAGGTTGGAGACTGGATGGTAGTTATTGAGTACGGCTGGGTCCAGGGAAGGCTTCTTGAGGAGGGGGCACACAAGTGCCTCCTTATAAGGAGCTGGAAAGGACCCACTCCCCAAGGAGGCGTTGACAATCTCCCAGACCCAGCTCCGCATCACCTCTCGACTGGCCGAAACCAACCAAGAGGGATACGGATCCAGTAGACAGGTGGCGGAACACACAGCTCCAATGGCCTTGTCTACTTCCTTAGGTGTCACCAAGTCAAACCTCTCCCAGACAGATGGACAAAGACGTTTAGCCCCAGTCACCTCGACTGACTCATTGTCAGTTGACTCTGTTTTAAAATTGGAGTCAAGGTCCGCTCGAATCCGAGCGATTTTATCAGCGAAAAATGTGTTAAAATCCTCGGCACTACTCTGCAAGGGCTCCCCAACTCCCCCCTAGTTAAGAAGGGAGCGGGTTACCCTAAACAGAGCGGCCGGGCGGGATTCCATTGATGCAATCAAGGTGGCATGATATGCGCATCTTGCCGCCTTGAGTGACACTTTGTAAGTCATAATATTACAAGTGTTCAATCGGATTCGGACTTACTCTTCCTCTAGACGTCTCTTCCGGCGTTTCAACTCCCGGAGCTCCTTGTTGAACCATGGAGCTCTACGGGGTCTAGTGCCGCGGAGAGGTCGCAGTGACGCAATTCGGTCAAGGGCCTCCGCTGCAGCCTTGTTCCAGGCCTCAGCCAGAGACTCTGCCGACCTGTGGATGAGTGCATCTGGAAGAGCCCCAAGCGCCTTCTGAAAGCCTTCTGGATCCATCAGGTGCCTGGGGCGGAACAACTTATGTAAAAGGTTATGTAAAGCCTCCCAACCCAATTTTAACCAGTTTACCAAAGATAGCATTTGAGTTTTTTAAGTTTAAGTTTTAAGGCATTAATATCATCCATTTCTTTATAGCATAGTATTGGCTTTTCCAGTTGACAGTGTCACCAGAAAGAAGAAAATAAAAATTAAAAGGATGGTAGGCGGTAGATTGCGAGGATTTATAATGGAGATGAATTTAAATTATTCCAAAACTAATTCACTGATTAGTAGTGCAATTAAAGCCTCAACGAAGAAAGAAAAAATAAATAAACCTCAAGTTTCAACATCAATTTAATCTGCTTGATAAAAGGATAATATCAGCAAAATCAATTTTCATTTTCTTTAGTAATCTAAAAAATTTTAAAAAATTCTCAGCCAATTCCTATTTTTGTCATTTGAACTGAAAAATTACAAATTATACAGAAAGCATGCTGAGAGCAAGACAAAGATGCATCCCCTTCCTTTAGATCTTTTCCAGTCCTGAGGCCATTGATATGTAAACCATATCACCTGACACAGGGAAATAATTAACTGGCACTGGTCCTAGTAATTCTGCAGGTATTCCATCAATACCTGAGACTTTCTAGTTTGAAATTTTTTCCATGGCCCATTCTACGTCTTCTTTCAAGACATTTGATTCATTATCACTTTCATTTTGAGGGTAAGTCCTAGACCAGTGATGGCGAACCTATGACACCCGTGTCAGCACTGACACACGTAGCCATTTTCGGTGACACGCGGTCGCCTCCCAGCTGCCTCCTTCCTCCTTCCATGTGGGCGAGCCTGCAGAGCGCAGGCTCACCCACACGCTGCCTTTGGCAGCACAAGCATGCCTGTCCGGCCGGGGGAAGAAGCGCGCGCCCCAAAATACCCCCCCCACGCAGCCTTTTCCATGGGCGCGCACTCCCCATCCCCCTGCCAGCCCGCGGGGGGCGGGGAGGCGCTGGTAGTAAAAGGCGCTGCCCCCGCCTGCCCGATCCGCCCGCTCTCCTCCTTTTCCGCCAAAAGAAAAGCGTGGGGCTGCCTTCTTGAGCCTCCCGTAGCTCCACCCCGCTTTGCCCTGCCTGTCATCCTCCATTGTGTTTTCGGGGGGGAGCGGCGGGAAAGCCCTGTGCCAGCCAGGAAAGCCGGCTTTCCGAGAAAGCAGCGCGCTTTTCAAATGCGCTGCTTTCTTGCAACTCTTTCCTGGGGGGGGGGGGGTGCCGGGCAGCCAGTCATCCTCCTCCTCCCCACTCCACCCATGCCAAGGGAACAGTCTCACCAGCGGCTGAGAAACCGCTTGGCATGAAGGCCAAGCTGGGCTGGGGCCAGGGGAAAGCACCACGCCGTCCCCTGAGCCGCCTGGCCCATGTGCCGGAGAGAACAGCCGGTGGACAAGCACAGCCAGGAACAAGCGGGAGATGAGATGCCTAGTTCCCCCCATGTTGTTTGCAGGGGGAATAAGGGAAAGTCTGGGGCAGGAAAGAGGAAATCCCGGGGGAGGAGGAGGAGTGGGGCGGAGCACCAGTATCTCTCTGTAAGGTGGGTGGCGGATCTCGAGCCCGGCGGTTTCTCTGCGGGTGGGCTTCTTTTAAACTGTTAACGGCAGAGGGCAGGGAGTCGCTTTCCTCAGAGGGGAGGGGGTGTCTCTATGCGGGCGATGGGTGCCATGACAATTGCTGAGGGAGAAGGTGGCGGTTCGGTCTCTTCCCTTTTCCCTCTCTCTGTTCCCATATATGTTAGATATTGCTCTCCTAATACTGCACAGAATTTATAAGAGGAGATAGCAATTCTTTCAATGTTTATGGGTTTTGGAAAACAAAGCTAGAAATTGTTTTCTTCTCTATAAAGTAAGAAGTTCAACATTGGTTTGGAAGTGGTATGTAGGAATTTAAAAAAATATTTGTTTCAGACATGATAATCAAATTTGGAATTGTGGGCATTGCTATGCTTACAAACCAATTTTCAGCTTCTTTTTTTTAGTAAGGGCAAGAAGTGTATGAGCTGCCAACTAAATCATTTAAATTATGATAACAAATGTTACTGTGCATTGCTTCTGTCGAAAATGTTTGTTTCATATATCCCCACTAGCATACTGGTAATTCCATAATCTTTTGAATGACTTTTTAATAGTGAAATTTACTATTCCAAATCATTTTTTACATTTTTGGCTTTTTAGCATGGAAACATTTTTAGGTATTTTCAAAAAGCTTCTTACCCAATCCTAATAATCAATTCATTGACAGTGCTGATAAACGTTTGTGGCATTTCTACTTCTGTGACTCAAGTTTTTTTGCAATTATCAGACATTGATTCAGATGTCAACAAAAGTAAGCAAGTTCATTCATCCCATCAAAACATAGTCATAAATATCATATTTTAAATAAAATAAATATTTGAAAATTAAATTATACAATTATGTAATTGTTTTATTTAACATATATTATAACATGAAATTTAAAAGTATTTCCTTGCCTAGCCCTTATGCCAGTGAAAGGATTAATTTATTCATAAAGTGGGTTACATAAATTGGTTTATCTTTTTAGGAATCTGTTTCAGAATTTGAGAACCTCTATGGTTAGATTCATTAACTATTGACAAAATACATAGCACTGCTCAGGCATGAATATTTATTTATTTATTTATTTATTTATTTATTTAATTATTCATTCATTCATTCATTCATTCATTCATTCATTCATTCATTCATTCATTCATTATTTATTTATTTATTTATTTATTTATTTATTTATTTATTTATTTATTTATTTATTTATTTATTTATTTATTTATTTAATGCTGCCCAGTCCCAAAGGGACTGCCGCTCAGACACTATACTTTTCTGCCCACACCGGGAAAAAATTAGAGGGAATTATAATTTATGTGATTCTTAGCTATGAGGCAGTGGTTTTTCATATCACCCACTAGCTGCTATTGACCCTTTTACCTGAAGATATGAGGAAAGAATGGAGACACTTTATTACTGAGCTAAGTCAGATGATAACTCTTAGTGTGTTTCACTCTAGAAATTCCTTCCATGCTTCTTTCATACTTGATGAAGATATTCTGCTCAGTTTTCATTCCCTGTAGTCTGATATTCCTTATAATCCAGTTCTTCTTGTGTATGTCTATAAATGATACATCACTGTTGTTTTGACATTGTAGTAGAATTTGAACTCGAGGACAAGTGCTACTATCACCCCACTGTTTGACTCATTGTTAAAGAGAATAAACAATAGCCTTGAGTTTAATGCAAAGTCAGCCGCAGATCAGATCATACATTTCCAGAGTGCTCAGATAAATCATTTATTAGTTCTATCACCCTAAGGGAGATTTCTCTATTATCCAAAGGTGAAGAAACAATTGCAAAATGTCAATATGGTATTTTATAAAATATGAAAGATCAAATTCTATACGTTTGAAATAAAGCCAGAAGTTTAGTTTGTTTCAATTATCTGCAGCAAATTACATGAAGCTAGGGGTTTGGATATTATTATGCATGCATTTAATATATTGACATTTGCAGCTTTGATTCAAACTGCTACTTCTTAAAAGCTGGCAGAAAAATAGACTGCCTATTTCAACAAGCAGAATATCAGGTTCTGTCTGTATATGAAGTAGGGAAATGAGAGAGGCAGAGTAGGGAACAAATTTTTGAGTCAGTTTTCTGAGCCCATAGAGAACAGAATTTGGAGTTTGGAGAACTAGCATCAGTGGAATCTGATTGATTGATTGATTGATTGATTGATTGATTGGTTGATTGATTGATTGATTGGATTTTTATGCTGTCCCTCTCCGTGGACTTGGGGTGGCTAACAACAGTGATAAAAACAGCATGTAACAATCCAATACTAAAACAACTAAAAACCCCTTATTTATAAAACCAAACATACATACAAACATACCATGCATAAATTGTAGAGGCCTAGGGGGAAAGAATATCTCAGTTCCTCCATGCCTGATGGCAGAGGTGGGTTTTAAGGAGCTTACGAAAGGCGAGGAGGGTGGGGGCAATTCTAATCTCTGGGGGGAGTTGGTTCCAGAGGGCCGGGGCTGCCACAGAGAAGGCTCTTCCCCTGGGTCCCGCCAAACGACATTGTTTAGTTGACAGGACTCGGAGAAGGCCCACTCTGTGGGACCTAACTGGTCGCTGGGATTCGTGCTTTTCTTTTCTTTGTAAGCCAAGGTTGCAGAAGCAAAACAGCTTTTTATGTGCCTGGCCATTCTCTAGAAATGAAATAATGACAGCACTTTCACCCCTGCTGCCACTTTCCCCCCTCCAGTAAAGCTGCTTGCTCTCTATTTTCAGATTAGCTATTGCAGTATTACAATAACTGAGATGTGTACAATGCAGAGACGAGTTCCTCCCAGTTCGGACTGGTTTACCTGAACTGATCTTGCTGGTGATGTTATGATGACATCATGGAACCATTTCAGTTGTTGTATTTAGAGACAGCAGCTAAAAGCAAAGCGCTCTGATAAAAGGACTAAAACCAGAGAGATTGAATGCAAAACCAGTATAAGACATTTGACCCACATTCCCTGAAAATGGCCCACTCCCCATCTCTAACCATAGTGACAATGCCCATCACTGCAATAAAATTTTTGACCTGCCCATATCTCCCCAAAACTGCATCTCCCCTAATTCCTAAAGATTGGAACCTTCCATAAAACTCAATCACATTGAACCAAGAGAAGGGTTAGAATTAGGTACTAAGAGGCATTTTAATTCCATTTTCTAGAAAGAACAGAAGGCAAAATTGACTGAGGCAGGGAAAAGTGCCTCCATAGCCCACCACTCTGCTAATACCAACACTGATTCAACCATTTTAATAGTTTTACAGTTCTAGAGTCCAGGTTTTTTTATAACTGATAGCATTCTTGCTATCATCAGTTCTCCCTGCAGGTCTCTGGATATTATCAGGTAATGGGTATATATTTGAATCAATTCAGGTTGTAATCCAATACAGATTTCCCTAATGTATCAGAGCAACCTCGGAAACACCCAAGGGCAACACAGGGAGATCGCTTGAGATCGCTGGAATCCCAGAATGCTCAGCCATTGGGAAGCGCCATGTGAATTTCCTAAAAGACTGGCTGGGGACTGAGTCACCAAGCTCCGAGAGGCTACAGCTTCATTGCCTTGGAAAGGGGTAAGTTTTTTATTTATTTATTTATTTATTTATTCTTTGTCCAATATACAATACATATGAAGGAGAATAGACATTAAGTAATATATATAATGATAGAAAGTAAGAAAGAAGAGAGGTTGGAGGAAAGGAGAGAAAATGTATGATATATGAGATAAGGAAAGAAGATTGGACAGGGGACGATAGGCACATCAGTGCACTTATGTACGCCCCTTACTGGCCTCTTAGGAACTTGGAGAGGTCAATCATGGAGAGTCTTAGGGAGAAATGTTTGGGGCTTGGGGCTGACACCACTGAGTCTGGCAATGAGTTCCACGCTTCGACAACTCGATTGTTAAAGTCATATTTTTTACAGTCAAGTTTGGAGCGGATGATGTTAAGTTTGAATCTGTTGCGTGCTCTTGTGTTGTTGCTGTTGAAGCTGAAGTAGTCATTGACCGGAAGGACGTTGCAGCATATGATCTTGTGGGCAATACTTAAATCGTATTTTAGGCGTCGCAGTTCTAAGCTTTCAAGATCCAGGATAGTTAGTCTATTTTCGTAAGGTATTCTGTTACGAGTGGAGGAGTGAAGGGCTCTTCTGGTGAAGTACCTTTGGACGTTTTCGAGAGTGTTGATGTCTGAGATGTGGTGTGGGTTCCAGACAGATGAGCTGTATTCGAGAATGGGTCTGGCATAGGTTTTGTAGGCTCTAGTCAGTAGTGAGAGATTGCCAGAGCAGAAGCTACGTAGGATCAGGTTAACAACTCTGGAAGCCTTCTTGGTGATATTGTTGCAGTGGGCTTTAGCACTTAGGTCATTTGATATTAGTATTCCAAGGTCTTTTACTGAGTGTGGGTTGGCTGCGAGAATTTGTTTATTCAGTTCATAAGTGTGGTTTGGATTCTTTTTGCCTATGTGGAGGGTAGAGCATTTGTTGGTTGATATTTGAAGTTGCCAGGTGTTAGACCAATCTGAGACAAAGTTGAGGTCTTTTTGGAGAGTGCGTGTGTTGTCGGTGGTGTTGAAAAATTTCACATCGTCGGCAAAAAGCACACAGTTGCTTGCGATATTATCACAGAGGTCATTGATGTATAGGATGAAAAGAGTAGGACCTAGTACGCTGCCTTGGGGAACGCTGCTTTTGACAGGGACGGGGGAGGAGTTGGTGCTTCCGATTTTGACAACTTGTTGCCTGTTTGACAGGAAAGCAGTAATCCAGTTGTGGAGGAGTCCTGAGATGCCATAGGATTTGAGTTTTAGGAGAAGTTTGTCGTGAACCACTGAGTCAAAGGCTTTGCAGAAGTCGATGTAGATTGCATCGATGGATTTTCCTTGATCAAGGTGGGTAGTCCAGATGTTTTTGCAGTGAAGTAGTTGAAGGTTGCAGGATAGTTTCTTTCTGAATCCAAATTGTTTTTTTGATAGTAGGTTATTAGATTCTAAGTAAAGGGTGATTGATCTATTTATAATTGATTCCGTGATTTTACAAGGGACGTGAGACTGAATACCAAAAAGAAAAAGGAAAAAAGAAACAAAAGACTCTCTAATTGAAAAATCACTAATCTCCCATCAGAATTAGAGTATAATGGTCTACTCAACTGCCTTCTAACTCCTGAATATCACTTTAAACCAGATTGGATTTAGTCTCAGCTGCAGTCCCCAATGCAAAAGTAAGAATATAGTAGAGGCCTTTACAGGAGCAGCTCTGGCACAGCTAGTTAAGACACCAACTAGAGGGGAGAATATTCTAGATTTAGTTTTTACAAATGGGAATTGGGTTTCAGAGGTCAAGGTGGGAGAAAATTTAGGTTGCAGTGACCATCTATGTTTGTGGTATGATGTAAAAACTGATTGTGAGCAATCCTACACTGCAACCAAAGTATTAGATTTCAGAAAAACAAATTTTAATGCAATGGGGGAATATTTAAATAATGAATTAAAGGGGAGGGATAAAATGGCAGGAGCGAGCACCCAGTGGACTGTATTAAAAAAGGCCATCTTAAAAGCCACAAGACTTTATGTAAAGAAAATAACTAAAGGTAAAAGGAAGAAGAAACCGCTATGGTTTAGCAATGATGTAAGGGCTATAGTCAATGAATAAAAGGCTTCCTATAGGAGGTATAAAGAGTCTGGAAGTATAGCTGATAGAGAGGTGTATAAAATGAGACAGAAGGAGGCGAAACAGATAATATATGCTGCTAAAGCCTCAAAAGAGGAAGAAATTGCAAAATCAGTAAAGAAGGGGGATAAAACCTTCTTCAGATATATTAGTGATAGGAAGAAGAAAAACTGCAGCATCACAAAGCTTAGTACCGGGAATAATACATGCATTGATGGGAATAAGGAGATCGCTGACCATTTCAATAGCTACTTCTGTTCAGTTTTCTCAAAAGACACCTTACCAAATAATACTATAGGGGAATATAGCATTGCTTCCAGCTGTACGGATTCAGCTCCAGTGATCTTAGAAGCCGATGTCTTAGAAGAACTTGAACGATTAAAGATAAATAAGGCAATGGGTCCAGATGGCATCCACCCCAGAGTTCTTAAAGAACTCAGATCTGTCATTGCTACCCCCCTGACTGATTTGTTTAAACAATCCCTGTTAACAGGAGATGTTCCTGAGGATTGGAGAATGGCCAGTGTTGTGCCTATCCACAAGAAGGGCAGTAGAGAAGAAGCTGGTAACTACAGGCCAGTTAGCTTGACATCAGTTGTAGTTAAAATGATGGAGACTCTACTCAAAAAGAGGATAAATCACACCTAAAAAACAATAACTTATTGGACCCAAATCAGCATGGCTTTACTGAAGGCAAATCGTGTCAGACTAATCTCATTGATTTCTTTGACTATGTCACAAAGGTGTTGGATCAAGGTGGTGCCGTGGATATTGCCTATCTGGACTTCAGCAAAGCCTTTGATACGGTTCCTCATAAAGAGCTGATAGATAAATTAGTGAAGATTGGACTTAATCCCTGGATAGTTCAGTGGATTTCAAGCTGGCTGAAGCATAGACATCAGAGAGTTATTGTTAATGGCGAGTATTCTGAGCAGAGACAGGTTACAAGCGGTGTGCCACAAGGGTCTGTTCTGGGTCCTATTCTTTTTAATATGTTTGTGAGTGACATAGGGGAAGGTCTGGTAGGGAAGGTTTGCCTATTTGCCGATGACTCTAAAGTGTGCAATAGGGTTGATATTCCTGGAGGGGTCTGTAATATGGTAAATGATTTAGCTTTACTAGATAAATGGTCAAAGCAATGGAAACTGCAGTTTAATGTTTCCAAATGTAAAATAATGCACTTGGGGAAAAGGAATCCTCAATCTGAGTATTGCATTGGCAGTTCTGTGTTAGCAAAAACTTCAGAAGAGAAGGATTTAGGGGTAGTGATTTCTGACAGTCTCAAAATGGGGTGAGCAGTGTGGTTGGGTGGTAGGAAAGGCAAATAGGATGCTTGGCTGCATAGCTAGAGGTATAACAAGCAGGAAGAGGAAGATTGTGATCCCCTTATACAGAGCGCTGGTGAGACCACATTTGGAGTACTGTGTTCAGTTCTGGAGACCTCACCTACAAAAAGATATTGACAAAATTGAACGGGTCCAAAGACGGGCTACAAGAATGGTGGAAGGTCTTAAGTATAAAACGTATCAGGAAAGACTTAATGAACTCAATCTGTATAGTCTGGAAGACAGAAGGAAAAGGGGGGACATGATCGAAACATTTAAATATGTTAAAGGGTTAAATAGGGTTCAGGAGGGAAGTGTTTTTAATAGGAAAGTGAACACAAGAACAAGGGGACACAATCCGAAGTTAGTTGGGGGAAAGATCAAAGGCAACATGAGAAAATATTATTTTACTGAAAGAGTAGTAGATCCTTGGAACAAACTTCCAGCAGACATGGTTGGTAAATCCACAGTAACTGAATTTAAACATGCCTGGGATAAACATATATATCCATTGTAAGATAAAATACAGGAAATAGTATTAGGGCAGACTAGATGGACCATGAGGTCTTTTTCTGCCGTCAGTCTTATATGTTTCTATGTTTCTAAAGAAGCAAAGAGCCAGCAGCAAAACTATTTACAATTCAAAAGTCTGTTGTTTTCCTGAGTTCTCTCAGATCTGTCAACAATGGAGAAGCTGTTTTAAAAGCGAAAGGATTTTTTTTCTTCCATCCTACTCAAAATTTTGCCTCAGTTGGAAGGTTGCCAAAATTTCTGTTCACAGAGTTAACATTCCTAGTCCTGGTAATAAAGCAAGCTACATTTCCAGGACTGAAGGTGCCTATGATCTGAATAGCAAAACCAACTTATTATGCACTTCAATAGCAAATTGCAACTGAAAGGACTTTTGTTACATGCAACAGAAAGGAACTTTGTAACAACCTGAACTCTGACTCTCAAAAGCCTTTTTTTTCCTGCTTACTAAACCCTCTTACTCCTCTTATTACACTACCCCCTCCATGTTTTTTGCTTTTGATTAATTACAAATTGATAATATTATTGGATAATTTGAGAAGCCTCATTTATGGTTTTTTTTTTTCTTGATTAGTTACTGTTGTGAGCGCTTCTTGTCCACCTCAGGTCATGTCTGATTCTAAAGAGGATGAACCAGGCCCCTAAGGATACCCTGGACCAGGGGGGTTGCCAGAGGAAGCTGAGAATGAAGATGAGGCAGACAGTGACTGGGGAGAGCCTAAGGGGGTTGATGTGACAATGGGAGAATGGTCTCTGTCAAACAGTGGTGAAGATATATTAGTAGAAAGCAGTTGGATTAATAGAAACATAGAAGACTGACGGCAGAAAAAGACCTCATGGTCCATCTAGTCTGCCTTATACTATTTCCTGTATTTTATCTTACAATGGATATATGTTTATCCCAGGCATGTTTAAATTCAGTTAGTGTGGATTTACCAATCACGTCTGCTGGAAGTTTGTTCCAAGGATCTACTACTCTTTCCGTAAAATAATATTTTCTCATGTTGCCTTTTATCTTTCCCCCAACTAACTTCAGATTGTGTCCCCTTGTTCTTGTGTTCACTTTCCTATTAAAAACACTTCCCTCCTGAACCCTATTTAACCCTTTAACATATTTAAATGTTTCGATCATGTCCCCCCCTTTTCCTTCTGTCTTCCAGACTATACAGATTGAGTTCATTAAGTCTTTCCTGATACGTTTTATACTTAAGACCTTCCACCATTCTTGTAGCCCGTCTTTGGACCCGTTCAATTTTGTCAATATCTTTTTGTAGGTGAGGTCTCCAGAACTGAACACAGTACTCCAAATGTGGTCTCACCAGCGCTCTGTATAAGGGGATCACAATCTTCCTCTTCCTGCTTGTTATACCTCTAGCTATGCAGCCAAGCATCCTATTTGCCTTTCCTACCACCCAACCACACTGCTCACCCATTTTGAGACTGTCAGAAATCACTACCCCTAAATCCTTCTCTTCTGAAGTTTTTGCTAACACAGAACTGCCAATGCAATACTCAGATTGAGGATTCCTTTTCCCCAAGTGCATTATTTTACATTTGGAAACATTAAACTGCAGTTTCCATTGCTTTGACCATTTATCTAGTAAAGCTAAATCATTTACCATATTACAGACCCCTCCAGGAATATCAACCCTATTGCACACTTTAGAGTCATCGGCAAATAGGCAAACCTTCCCTACCAGACCTTCCCCTATGTCACTCACAAACATATTAAAAAGAATAGGACCCAGAACAGACCCTTGTGGCACACCGCTTGTAACCTGTCTCTGCTCAGAATACTCGCCATTAACAATAACTCTCTGATGTCTATGCTTCAGCCAGCTTGAAATCCACTGAACTATCCAGGGATTAAGTCCAATCTTCACTAATTTATCTATCAGCTCTTTATGTGGAACCGTATCAAAGGCTTTGCTGAAGTCCAGATAGGCAATATCCACGGCACCACCTTCATCCAACACCTTTGTGACATAGTCAAAGAAATCAATGAGATTAGTCTGACATAATTTGCCTTCAGTAAAGCCATTCTGATTTGGGTCCAATAAGTTATTGTTTTTTAGGTGTGGTTTATCCTCTTTTTGAGTAGAGTCTCCATCATTTTAACTACAACTGATGTCAAGCTAACTGGCCTGTAGTTACCAGCTTCTTCTCTACTGCCCTTCTTGTGGATAGGCACAACACTGGCCATTCTCCAATCCTCAGGAACATCTCCTGTTAACAGGGATTGTTTAAACAAATCAGTCAGGGGGGTAGCAATGACAGATCTGAGTTCTTTAAGAACTCTGGGGTGGATGCCATCTGGACCCATTGCCTTATTTATCTTTAATCGTTCAAGTTCTTCTAAGACATCGGCTTCTAAGATCACTGGAGTGAATCCGTACAGCTGGAAGCAATGCTATATCCCTCTATAGTATTATTTTGTAAGGTGTCTTTTGAGAAAACTGAACAGAAGTAGCTATTGAAATGGTCAGCGATCTCCTTATTCCCATCAATGCATGTATTATTCCCGGTACTAAGCTTTGTGATGCTGCAGTTTTTCTTCTTCCTATCACTAATATATCTGAAGAAGGTTTTATCCCCCTTCTTTACTGATTTTGCAATTTCTTCCTCTTTTGAGGCTTTAGCAGCATATATTATCTGTTTCGCCTCCTTCTGTCTCATTTTATACAGCTCTCTATCAGCTATACTTCCAGACTCTTTATACCTCCTATAGGCAGCCTTTTTTTCATTGACTATAGCCCTTACATCATTGCTAAACCATAGCGGTTTCTTCTTTCTTTTACCTTTAGTTATTTGCTTTACATAAAATCTTGTGGCTTTTAAGATGGCCTTTTTTAATACAGTCCACTGGGTGCTCGCTCCTGCCATTTTATCCCTCCCCTTTAATTCATTATTTAAATATTCCCCCATTGCATTAAAATTTGTTCTTCTGAAATCCAATACTTTGGTTGCAGTATAGGATTTCTCACAATCAGTTTTTACATCAAACCACAAACATAGATGGTCACTGCAACCTAAATTTTCTCCCACCTTGACCTCTGAAACCCAATTCCCATTTGTAAAAACTAAATCTAGAATATTCTCCCCTCTAGTTGGTGTCTTAACTAGCTGTGCCAGAGCTGCTCCTGTAAAGGCCTCTACTATATTCTTACTTTTGCATGTAAGGGCACTGGGGATATTCCAGTCAACATCAGGCATGTTGAAATCACCCATAACCACAATATCTCCCTTTACTGCCATTAGGGTAATTTCATCCACCATCTTGTTGTCATGTTCCTCAGATTGCCCTGGAGGCCTATAGATCACCCCAATTCTAATGACAGAACCGTCTTTATTTTGCATGCAAATCCAGAGGGTCTCCAGATGTTTACATGTATTTTGAATTAGTATTGTTTTTAGACTTTCTTTAACATAAATGGCTACTCCACCTCCCCTTCTCTCTACTCTATCCTTCCTATACAGTGTATATCCTGGTATGGATATTTCCCACTAATTAGGATCCTTAAACCATGTCTCAGTTATGGCAACCAGATCCAAATTATCTCTAGATATTATGGCCATTAACTCACAGAGCTTGTTGCTCAAGCTTCGAGCATTCATGCACATTACCCGAAGAACATTATTTTCATTATTAGTTTGCCCCTTATCATCAACCATTATAATCCCCCTTATAGAAGAATGGCTAGAAGGCGATATGACATCCAGAGTAAAATAATAATAATAATTTATTAGATTTGTATGCCGCCCCTCTCTGAAGACTCGGGGTGGCTCACAACAACAACAACAATACAATATAATACAAATATAATATTAAAAGGACAAGTTAAAACCCATTATTACTAAAAACAATCAATACTACACAATTACACCACACTCAAATGCTACAAGTCAGAAGGGGGGCGATTAATCCCCCATGCCTGGTGACATAAATGGGTCTTCAACATCTTGCAGAAGGCAAGGAGGGTGGGGGCAGCTTGAATTTCTGGGGGGAGTTGATTCCAGAGGATCGGGGCCACCCCAGAGAAGGCTCTTCTCCTGGGTCTCACCAGATGACATTATTTGGTCGACCGGACCAGGAGAAAGCCAACTCTATGGGACCTATCGGCTGCTGGGATTCATGCGGCAGAAGACGGTCCCTTAGGTATTCTGGTCTGATGCCATGAAGGGCTTTATAGATCATTACCAACACTTTGGATTGTGTCTGGAAACTAATAGGCAGCCAGTGTAAGCCACGGAGTGTTGACGAGACATGGGCGTATCTAGGAAGACCCATGATTGCTTGCGCAGCCACATTCTGCATGATTTGAAGTTTCCTAACACTCTTCAGAGATAGCCCCATGTAGAGACTGTTGCAGTAGTCGAACCTCGAGGTGATGAGGGCATGAGTGACTGTGAGCAGAGACTCCCTGTCCATATAGGGCCACAACTGGTGCACCAAGTGAACCTGGGCAAACACCCTCCTCACCACAACTGAGAGATGATGTTCTAATGATGATGTGGATCGAGGAGGATGCCCTAGTTGTGGACACTCTCCGAAAGGGTCAATAATTCTCCTCCCCAGGGTAATGGATGAACAGCTGGAATTGTCCTTGGGAGGTAAAACCCACAGCCACTCTGTCTTGTCAGGGTTGAGTTTGAGCCTGTAAAAGATATTATTTCACAGCCTTAGCTTTTTGAGGTGTGATGTCACTTCCAGGCAATATAAATGAAGGGGTTGTGGGAAATAGGAATGTGGATTCTCAATGTTCGTTCCATGGAAGAACTGAGAAACTGTGGTGCGCTTGAAAAGAAGTTCTAAAAATCATGATTTATGCCTCAAAAGACATTCTGAGCTGGATTTCTATGCTAGCAAAAGTATTACCTCTATAACATCTTCTTGCTTGAAGTCAAAAGAACTATCAGACTACACGTACCAGTAATAACCACCATGAGCAAGAAAAACAAACTAGCCATATCAATGAGGCAGTTATAATTCCCCCCCAAAAAAAATAATTCCCTCTGGAGAAAAAACAAGCTATGTAGCCAATATCAGAAACTGCTACAAAAAAATAAAGACAGAATGCTTCAACTATCACAACAAACAAGAGAAAAAAAACCTTCTGCGCACCAAATCCAAACGTGTCTTTTACAACTTTGTAAATAACAAACTCAAGGACTCGAGACCCATCCCACCGCTAAAAGAACCCAACAACAAAGCATACTACGATGAAACAGTCAAAGCTAAACTCTTCAACACATTATTTGGTTCAGTCTTTGTAAACAGCAACAACTCTTGCCTAGTCAAATCACAAATACTTACAACAATTTAACACATATAGACTTTATTGAAGACAACATTGAAAAATCACTACGCGGCTTAAAAATTTCTCTGTCAATCGGGCCTGATGGACTATGTGCATACTTCCTAAAAAAAATCTTTCTACAGCCATAGCTGAAGTCCACAAGTCTTAAAGTTATCAAGATTGGGGACCCCTACCTTAGTGTCTCCTGTATTAACAGTTTTCTTGTATTATAAACATATAATTCATCTCTGTCATTAAAATTTTTCAGATTAGTGAAAATAATCAATGTGTTGTAAATAATTTACAACATCTGAAAATGAATAGCAACATATTTCAGATTCCTCACTCTGTGAGGCTCAATTCTAATTCCTGGTCCATATTTGTCTATTTGTGAGCTTTATGATGCATAGCAAGTCTCTCATGCAAAAGATAACCATCTGGCAGGGATGAAATGCATTTATGATGCTCTCTTAAGGGAGAATTGTGTCTAGTCCTCTTTGGATATACAGGTAAGAACTGGGAATATACTTTATATTTACAGAGTTAAAACATGGCTCAAAGTCTAGAAAGCTGTTCATTTAATTCTCACTTTGACTTCTACTTTGGTTGCTTTGTAAATTTGGAATATGCTTGATTTGTGCATTTTTAAAATGATTTAATTAAAAACCTATTCAAACTATGCATACTAAATTCCTTGACTTATTTTGATGCAATTTACATCATAATATTTTTCACTTAATATATTAGGATGTATTTTTAAAAGTTTGTGTAATCTGACATATAGTATCATTTTCATGCTAAGACCTTTCTTGAATGGCTTGGAGCTGATACACTATATTTGGGAGCTATTAATTGTGCTCATTGGGAACAACATTAAAATTACATATATTTATCACTTGATAAATACTTGGTACTTCAGTGCTTTAAATTTTATTTATATACTTGTATGACTAAGGTATTTGCTCAAATTGTCTATTTTTAAAAAGTTTGCTCCATTTTTTGTTGAATAGGTAGTGATTCAGAATAAATGCTCCACAAAATATTTATGTAATCTGGTCCTTTAGCAGCAGATTGGCAAGCAAATTCTGTTTGGATTCCAAAAGCTAGGCATCATTCCAAAAGGTAGCTTATTTTTGCCAACAGATTCTTTTATAAAAACATTTTATATTTCTACACAGGAAGATGTGACCTTCATAATTTACTTGGAGTTCTGTTCTCAATTGCATATGGGATATTCAGAGAGAAACAAATTAAAATGCTGTGTGTTGTATTTGTAAGTGGTATTTTCCATTGACTTGAGGTATTGCTAACTATGATGTGCTTTCCAGTTATAAATATTGATAAAACAAAGATGGAAGTGTTTATACTTAGAATATTTGATTAGCTTTTTGAATACTCATGGAATAAAACATTAGCATTTCTAGGGAAAAGTGTTATTTAGAAAAGACAACAAATCATTAAAATAAATCATACTTCAATTTTTAAAATTATTTCATCTGTTCCATATTTTATCTATTGCTTTATTTTTATTTCTTTCTGGTAAAGTTAAACTATGCTCAGTGACAGGGTACAGTATATAGAACTGTGGCTTACTACTGTGGTTTATTGTTCAGAGGGTGAAGAACAAAGACCAACAAAGATAAACAATTTACTGCATAGCAATGCCTACCAGCCTGTGTCAGCTTCTCCCATTAGATTTTATATATTGACTGTTCTTTTCCAAACATCAAGATGTTTAGAATTTCACAGTCAGAATAAGCTTTAATTAGTGTAAACTGCCTTTTGAGTATTGAAAAGATACTTGACCTTGCTGGACCATGGTTAACCCTGCTGTAAAATTAATAAACGCCATTGTGAAAAAAAGCAAGTACTGATTTAAAAGCAATCTTAAGGAAAGCATGCAAGAACATGGTACAGAGAAAGAGTGAACATCCATATTATTTTCCTCATAAAATGCACCTATATAATTCCCTTTACTATCTTGGAACAAAACTAGTCACAGATTTCTTGGTACTAAAGATGTAAATAATCCAAACAAATCTTTCAGGAACTTGATTCAGTGGCTCAAACAACATTGCCATACCATCTGGGATCATTATTTCAACCTTTAGTAGTAGCAAGAATAATATTAATAAACATCAGTGATTTGACTAAAACTTCAAATCATTGATGAGTTTTACCCTACAACCACTACCTGAATCATATAGGGTAGAAAGAGAATAGGACATGACCTTATCTTTTTGGATTTACAGTTCTTCTGACTGGCAAACTATATTCTCTAGATGTAATACTGCAGATGACCTCTATAATATCTTCTTACTCAAAGTCAAAAGAACTACCAGACTACACATGCTAATAACCATCATAACCAAGAAAAACAAACTACCCATATCAAGAAAAATAAACTACCCATATCAATAGGGAAGCTACAATCCAACCCACCCACCCCTCCCAATCCCTCTGGCAAAAAACTAAAACAGGCTAACTTCAACTTCAAAAACGGTTACAAAAATATATGCCACCAAAATAAAGACAGAATGCTTCAACTATCACAGTAAACAAGAGAAAAACCTTCTGCGCACCAAATCCAACTGTTCCTTCTACAATTTTGTAAATAACAAATTCAAGGACTCGCGACGCATTCAACCACTAAAAGGACCCAACAACAAAACATACTATGATGAAGCAGTCAAAGCTAACCTGTTCAACACATTCTTTGCCTCAGTCTTTGTAAACAGCAATGGCTCATGCCCCAAATTCCCCAGTTGTACCACAAATACTCACAACAATTTAACACAAATAGACTTTACTGGAGACAACATTGAAAAAGCACTACGCGGCTTAAAACCTTCTCTGTCAATTGGGCCTGATGACTATGACTATGTGCATACTTCCTAAAAAAGCTCTCTACAGCTATAGCTGAACCACTAAGAATAATCTTTGAAAAATTCTTCAGGACCTGCTTCCTACCAAACCTCTGGTCACCAGCCATGGTCCTCCCCATCTTCAAAAAAGGAAAGCATAGTCTAGTAGAAAACTACAGAGCAATCTCTCTATGCTGCATCACATGCAGAGTCATGGAATCAATCATAAATCAATCCATTACCTTCCACTTAGAAACTAGCAACTTACTCTCTAACAAACAATTTGGATTCAGAAAAACAATTATCCTGTAACATGCAACTCCTACACTGCAAAAACATATGGACTACACATCTCAATCTGGGAAAATCAATAGATACAATTTACATAGACTTCTGTAAAGCCTTCAGTGGTTCATGATAAACTACTTCTAAAACTGAAATCCTACAGCATCTCTTGACCCCTACATGACTAAATAATTGTGTTCCTAACAAACAGATAACAAGTGGTCAAAATAGGGTGTGCCCTATCTAATCCTGAAGGCAATTAACTAGGACCAACACACTTCATACTCTATTTAAATGATCTTTGTTATCATATTACAAGACACTGCATTCTTTTCGTCGATAATGTAAAACTCTCCAACACTAGTAATCCCACACCAAATTTAGTAAACTTGTATGCATGTTGCAGGCTAAACTATCTATAAATTGAAACAAAAAATCACAAAGGGGGGGGGGCTTTTATGAGCAAAATAAACCAATAAGCATAGAAATATCTTAAAACAAATCCCCAGAAGGGTAAGGGAGCGAAGAAGAGATTATAAAGCTCTTGCCTCATTGTTAAATAAAAAGGAAATCACGTTTAGGTGGATAACTCCGGAAGGAATGATGATAAATTTGGAAGGTAGAAGAGTTAAAGTTGATACTCTGGAAAGAGCGCAAGAAATGTTTGAACAAATAGTCGGTCCAGACTTAGAAACAGAAAGTGGAGATAGACTAAACTCAGGCAAAGAAGACGAAGTAGAGACAGGTAGACAAATTGAATATAGGCAAGAAGAAGAAGATCAGAGGACAAGGAAAGGGAGAGAGAAAGAGAAGAAGGAACCAAGACTAGATCACAAACAGCAGCAGCAGGGAATAAATAAACAATCAATAACAATAAAACCAAACTAAATGAACAAACAAATAAAAAAGAAAACAGTACCAAAGAGGAAAAATATTTTTAATTAAATGGCATCAGAAATCAAACTAATCTCAATAAACATTAACGGCCTTAATAAAAGTCACAAAAGAAGAAATGTCTTTTCCAAACTCTTGAGACAAAAAGCCCAAATAATATGCTTGCAAAAAGTATACATTAAATCATCACAAAAAATATATAGAATATCCCAAGTTGGGAGAACTCTATATATCATTAGACGAAAATATTTAAAAACAAGGGGTGGCCACCTATGTGAAAAAAGAACTAAAATCGAAAGAAATAAGAACAGATTCAAAAGGAGATATATAATAACCGAAATTGAAATCAAAGGAGAGAAACTATTAATAGTTAATATTTACGCCCTGTTGTGGTTCAGCCTGAGTCAGAGCAAAGACCAGCTGCGTCTCTGCTGGCTCCATGCTCGGGGGAGGCTGAGAGCGAAGAGGAAAGTTCTTGGCAGCCAGACAGGGGAGAATACAGTTAGGAATGTGACGAGGAAGAAAGGCCTGGGAGCCCTGGGGAAGGACTCTCGCAAGCAAGTAGCTTGGATTCTTTGGAGTCTTTGGAGTCATTGGTTGACGATGCACAAGCTCTCATTAGTATGCGACAGAGACGCATAGATCAAAGGAGGCAGCAACTGAAGAGATATTATCAGCGTTGAATGAGGAACACCAGGGGGTTGGGTGTGGTCCTCATTAGCAGGGAAGGGTTTATAAGGCAGGCAAAATCTTTCGGCAGCGTGGAGTATTATCACAGTGGAGTTGGAGTTATCTGCCTTTTCTCTCAGCGTTTTGTTCCTGGCTCGTGGCCCAGCAGTATTGAAGACCCGTGGGAGGTTTGTGCCTGTTAGCAACAGCCTTGTTTGTCATCAAGGATCCTGTGTTTTTGTATGAACAATTGCCTTCGTGTATCTATTTGGAGTTCCAGTGTTTTCCTGACTTGTAAGGACATTTTCTGTTGGCTTCTTTTCTCTTTACCATTATAAAACTGTGTTTGGATTCAACCGGTATGTCTGGCTTATCTTTTTGGGTTGGTCATAGTTTCCGGAGTGACCCAGACAGAACACGCCCCAAATGAAAAATTGAAACAATTCTATTAAAAAATACACGAAATTCTACTTCAAATTAACTCTGAAAACATCTGTATAATAGGAGATTATAATGGGATCATGGACTCAAATATGGATCATAAGACAGGAAATAAAAATAAACTTAAAAGACCCACTCTACCCATCACATTTAATAAAATGACAGAGGAATTAGATCTTATAGACATTTGGAAATTAAGACACCCAAAAGAGAAACAATTTACCTTTTTCGCAGCACCACACAACTCCTTTTCCAGAATAGACATGGCATGGCTAAACAAAGGAATGCACAAAAAAATAAAACAGGTTGAGATAGAGCCAAATACATGGACTCACCACAACCCACTAAAGATTATATGGCAGGGAGAAAAAAAAGAATACAGAAGATGGTCACTAAACACAAATTTGCTCCATGATGAAAACTACATGAAGATGATTAATAAAGAAATAGAATTATTCCTCATAGAAAATAAAAAACAACCTACTTCAATACAAACACTCTGGGATACACTAAAAGCATATGGGACTAACAATAGCATCCACAGCAAAAAAACAAAAAGAAGAGAAGGGAGAATACAATCATTATAAAAATAAAATCACAAATCTAGAAAAGAATCTCCAACAAGACCCAACAAACAGTAAGATTTTGAAACTACTAAGGGAAGCCAAATATAAAATAAATGCTACTGAGCAACAAGAACTAATTAGAAATATAAAACAAACAAAACAAACCTATTTTGAAACAGCCAATAAACCAGGTAGATGGCTTTCCCAAAAGATCAAAAAAGTAAAAAGTGACAAACTGATGTACCAATTACAAGACAAAAATGGAATAGCTCAACACAGAGAACAACAGAAAAAGGAAATAATACATGATTATTACAAAAATCTATACAAACAAGAATTAATGGAAATAACAAAAATAACAAAATACATAATAGAGAATAGTATACTGCAAATTGAGGATATTGATAAAGAAATGCTAAATGATGAAATAACCATACCGGAAATACAACTAGCCCTAAAAAAACAAAAAAGTAACAAATCCCCAGGTCCGGATGGCTTCCCTGGGGAATTCTATAAAAAGAATAATGAAATATTTGAACCCATTCTATTAGAGACATACAATAAAATACTAGAACAGGCAAAAATCCTGGATTCATGGAGAGAGTCATATATAACAATAATATGGAAAGAAGGATTAGACAAAGAAAAAATACAGAATTACAGACCAATATCACTGCTGAACGCAGACTACAAGATTTTCATGTCCATACTAGCAGAAAGAACTGAAAGAATTCTAAACAAAATTATTAATACAGATCAAAGTGGTTTCTTACCATCTAGACAAATTTCAAGTTGTACAAGGATGGTGATTGACATTTTGGAGTACTGCGAAGCACATCCAGGAAGGCAAGTAGCTCTTGCCTTCCTGGATGCGCAGAAAGCATTTGATAATGTTAGCTGGCAATACCTACAAGAACTAATTAGAGAACTAAAATTTGGCAGCAAATTTGAAAATATCATTCGGAATATATATACTTTTCAGTCAGCCAGGGCAATAATAAACAGCGACATGACAAATCTAATCCCCATAGGAAAAGGGGTGCATCAGGGTTGTCCAATGTCACCTCTCCTATTCATATTAACACAAGAATTACTGTTAAATAAAATACGAAAGAATAAAGAAATAAAAAAATTAAAATAAAAGATGAAGAATATAAATTGAAAGCATATGCAGACGATATAGTGTTTTTTCTGGAAGATCCTATAAATTTCGGGCCCAGAACTACTCAAAGAAATAGAAAGATTTGGTGAATTCTCATGATTAAAAATCAACAAATAAAAGACAATGCTCATGACAAAAAAACATGACAACAGAACAAATTAAAAATTTAGAAGAGGTCACAAATCTCCAAACCACAAAAAAGATCAAATATTTGAGATTAACAATATCCAATAAGATTATATCCTTTAAAAAAGACAACTATGAGAAATTAGCACAGGAAACTAAAATAAACCTGGAAAAGTGGAAGGACTTACAATTTTCAATATTAGGCAGAACTTCTCAAGATTCATCTGGCAAAACAAAAAACCCAGAATTAAATTCTCATACCTCCAGCATAGTAAAAGTAGGGGGGGCATGGGACTTCCAGACTTAAAATTATACTATAATGCTGCTAGTCTAGTATGGATAAAAGAATGGATTAATCTTTCCAACAAAAGAATTTTGTTACTGGAGGGTCATGACTTACAAATGGGCTGGCATGCCCATCTCTGGAAAAATGAAAAGAAAACACAAACACATGATTAGAAAATCTTTATTAAAAACCTGGTATGAAATCAAAAGGAAATATTACACCAAAATTCCTAGATGTTTATCTACCATGGAAGCTATCATCTATCCAAATTTGATAGACCCAACAAAAACGTTAAAATATGCAGATATTCTATATCTAAATGGGGACCTGAAAACTAGATAAGAGCTTGAATCACAAAACTATAAAATAGATTGGTGGACCTATACACAAATAAAATCCAGATATAATAAAGATAAACATACACCCGGTATTGAAATCTCCACAAAACCCCTAGACAAAATCTTGACAGGTTATGAGGACAAACAGATCACTAAAATTTACCAATTACTCCTTGAACAAGAAAGAATAAAGGACACAATCAAAAACCCTATGATAGCATGGGCTAAAAATGTCCAACACGACATACACTTAACAGACTGGGAGAAATCATGGAACACAATATCTAAAATCACATTGTCAGCAGCATATAAGGAAAATTATTACAAACTCTTTTATAGATGGTACATGCCACCATCAAGACTAGTGAAGATCTACCCGACCTTACAAGACACCTTCTGGAAATGTAAAAAACAAAAAGGTTCCTTTTTTCACATGTGGTGGTCCTGCCCCAAAATTCAAAAAATATGGAAAACAACCCACAAATGGCTCACAGAAATTACAAAAGAGGAGATAGAATACACACCAGAAGGTATGCTCTTAGGAATTTGGAAAAGACCCTATACCAAGCAAACGCTTTTCCTTATAACACACATAAACACCGCAGTCAGAATCTCATTGGCACAAACATGGTAAAATGAACAAACCCCATTAGAGAGTTTAATTATTGATAAAATATATAGATGTATAGAGATGGATGAAATGACAAACTCAATTAAGGGGACCAAAAGCAAAAAATCCAAACAATTATGGTACAAATGGCACAAATGGATTCAAAACAAAGATTAAAAATGTAACAAGACAAAGTACCAGTATACATAAGAAAGATAACAATTACCTTAATGTTCTGTCTGGGTGCCCCCAGACTTCAACACCAACTGGAAAAAGCATCCAGACACGCTGGTAAAAGCAAAAGCACTTTATAGTTTGAAAAATAAACACAGAGAAAAACCTGTTCTTCCCAACAGGCAGGCTATGAGGCTTCACAGTAAAGTCCTGACGGCCAGACAATACAGCAGACTTCTTGCTGGCACACACACCACTGTAGAGAATAAGCCCCCACGCCTTTTCCCCCAAGGTTTCAGCCTTCAAGGCCACAAGCCAGAATCAGAGACGCCAAAGATCACAGCCAGGTCCCAGGACTCCCAAAGATAATACTCCACAATACAGGAAGGGTGGGTCTGCCTTTTCAGCCTTTCTGGGGAGAACCACACCCAAACCCAACTGTTACCTATTTAGGACTGGAAGTACCTGGCTAATTGTCCCCTTCGTTGTGCTGCTCTTCTCTGCCTGTGATCGATGATGGCTTGAGCATTTTCATCTAAGGACTCCAGGCTGCTTGCTGGGGAGAGCTCCACCCCGGGGGATTCTGGCTGTTCTCCCTCTCCCTTGGCCTGATATTCCTCCTCCCCTTCTGCCTGGGCCTCTTCCTCCTCCTCCTGTTCCTCATCCTCCCCCTCTGAGCAGGGAGCCGGCAGAGGTTCAGCCATTCCCTGAGGAGCCTCCGACGGAATCACAACACCTAAGATGTATGATTTCTCTTTCTATGTATTTCTTTCTACCCTAATAGTAAACTCTACTTACGATATTTATATTTGAATGTACATATATATGAAGAAATGTATCGAAAAAGCAATAGAAATAGATTAAGATCTGTTAAACTAGAACAAAATATGTGAGAAATATTTTCTTTTACTCCTTTTTTTGGGGGGGAAACAATACAGAATTTTTTTTAAAAAGTAAAATAATATTTTCTCATGTTGCTTTTGATCTTTCCCCCAACTAACTTCAGATTGTGTCCCCTTGTTCTTGTGTTCACTTTCCTATTAAAAAGACTTCCCTCCTGAACCTTATTTAACCCTTTGACATATTTAAATGTTATGATCATGTCCCCTCTTTTCCTTCTGTCCTCCAGACTATACAGATTGAGTTCATTAAGTCTTTCCTGATACATTTTATGCTTAAGCATTATTTTTTTATTTCAATTTTCATTTCATTGTGTGCAGAAATGTTCAACCTAGTTTCCAAGGGAAAGAAGTTTTCAAATTGACCAAATATAAGCACTTAAAATAAAGAATTTTCTGTTTGAGTCACACAGACTCAAAAACAGTACAAGTGTGACTTTTTTTGCCCAGCAAAAACTAATCCCCCCCAAAAAAAATTCTCATAGAGAGAACCCCTGAAATGATGAAAAGTCATGAAATTTCAAGTTTCAGAAATGCAGGGAAATTTTTTTACAGGGTCTCAAACTTCAATTTCGAGTCTCACAGACTCGAAACATAACAGCAGGGTTAAAAATACAGATCAATTATGCAATACCCTAATGTCATCAGAAAAACCTTAATAATGCTTTCTAAAAAGAAATCTGTATCCTGTAATAGACATGTTAGCATGTGTCTAAAATGTAGGTGTTTTTCCTCCCTCCCTTCCTCCCTTTCTCCCCATGTGTGCATGTTGGAGTGTTTGCCAAGGGCGTAATCTGAACAAGTTCCATCTTATGCTCCTGTTCACAAGCTGATCATCTAAAATATTCATCTTGTGATAAGTTTGTGTGTGATTGCTTCCCTGAATTTCTGCAGTGTTTAATAGAAATGAATAATAAATAAACATGGTATAAAAATCCAAGTCCATCTAATGCAAGCTGTTGAATAATTCCTGCTAAAATGTAAAAGTTTTCCCTGTTAGAAAAGAAGCTGTAAACACTTGAATAGTCTAAAATGACAATTATATGGTCCAGAATAACAGGTGTAAAATATTTTACTCATTCTGAAGTATTCTGCCTTAAATGAATCCATCTGGCACAAAAAAGGATTTTATATAGTAGGCCACCTCAGCTATATAAATGAGAACTCAGTAACAAAAGTTTCCATTACTTAGAGACATTTTCATCTAATTAATGCAATCTTCTTAGTAATGAGGGTAGTTACCGCAGAAGAAATTCTTTGACAAAAAAAGCCTTTTTAAATGTCAGAAGAATGTGTCATGTATTTACCATTGTATGATAATGTCACCATCTTTTCTTTATAACCTTTTTATGAAATCCTGGATTTATGTATATATATATAGCAATTTTGCTTTATATTAATTTATTAAATGCTGCAATATCAAATATTTTGTGGAAAGTTCAAAATATTGTAATGACTAAGATTCTGGCCTCTATTATCCAGACTATGTCAAAATATGCCAAATTCTGGGATATGTTGACCCCAGACAGTGGGTTCCTATGCTCCATATGGAAATATCTACTTTAAGTTTACTTCAGTGAAATACTCTGGCCTATTTAAAGAGGAGCCATCTTTTCAGAGATGATCCTTTGACCCAGGGCATAATATGTTTTAAAATATTGTATAAGAAGGGAAATGTTTTACTCTTTTTCCTCCTGTGTTTACTTGCTCTGGAGCCTGAATCATCAGGAAAAGTATTATTTTTATGGGTAGTTAACAAAAGTAAAATCTTTTGCTGGTCACAAAACATAGTCGCAAAGCTCTGACTACAAAAAGAAGACAAAAATAACACCTGCAAGTACGTAAATCAATTGCTTGTACACTGGAGTTCAATTCATGTGCTCGTTCAACTGTAGGACAGTTCTTGCTTAAAATGTAAGAAGATAGAGGCACAGCTGTGTGGCAAGCCATTTGTGTAAAACAACTCCCAGTAGCATTGTGGGTTTTCCGTGAAGCCACATCATACAGACAATTTAATCCACAGAACTGCATCCCCAAGCAAATGTAAGGCATGGCAGCTTGAGTGCACAAATCTGGTTGAATGATAAAAGACTCTCTGGATCAAGTAGGAGCACAGAGTTATGCAGATAGACCCTCTCTTAAAAAAAAAATCAATGGTGAGAATAGGGAGGTTTTACATTTAAGCAAGAAAAATCAAATAGATAGGTATAAAATAGGTAAGTGATGGTGAACCTTTATTCTCTCGGGTAACAAAAGAGTGTGTGTGCATGCTATCGTGCATGCACGACTGCCCACACCCATAATTCAATGCCTGGGGTGAACGGAAACAGCTTCCCTCGCCCCATGGAGGCCCTCTGGAGGCTGGAAATGGCATGTTTTCCATCTAGTGGACTCAGTAGGCTCTTCTTTCGTCCTCCCCAGGCTCCAAAGACTTCCCCAGAGCAGGGCAGGGTAAAAGTGCCTCCCCCCGCCTCCCTGGAGGCTCTCTGGAAGCCAGAAATGCCCTCTCAGAGCCTCTGTGCAAGCCAAAAATCAGCTGAGCTAGGGCAATGGCTCAGGTGCCAGCATATATGGCTCCGCGTGCCACCTGTGGTACCCATGGAATAGGTGGTACCTGGCTCAATAATAGTAAGCATGAGAAAGACCTTGGATTGCTAGTAGATAGTAAACATGAGCCAACAGTGTGCTGTAACTGCCAAAAAACCAATGCAGTCCTAGGCTGTGTTACCAGACAGACAGAATCAAAATCACGTGACATGTTAATGCTACTTTATAATGCCTTCATCAGACCACCTTTGGAATACTGCATCCAGTCTTGGTCTGGATTTTGAGACTCTAGAAAGAGTGCAGAGAAGAACAACAAACAATTGATAAAAAGACCCATCATACTTCTTTTCTCATAAACCCAACTCCTGGTTTATCCTGGGACCATATAAAAGACTTCCTATTTCAACCTGCAGGAGCATTTCACATATATTTAGTCCTTTCTTTTTCTTCTTATTTAATTGTTTCATGCCTTTAGATTTGTAGGTATAGGAGGTTGTTTTATTACTTACTCAATTTATATCTTAAAATAAATACATAAGATAAAATAAATTCAAGGATATTTCAAATTAATTAGAACATGGTCGTTTTATTTTCTTTGAATGCCACGGATCTAGATACCAGCTATAAGGTACCAGGTGTAGGATTCCAGAGCTGATTCCAAAGAGGTGACTTTGAAAACATCTTTTTTTTGTGCATTTTGCAACAGGAACTGTGCTATCCTGTGAAAAGATACAGGTACTGTGAAGATTAACGTGCTATGTTTGTTCTTCTGTGCACTCTTAACCACCATTTTGGAATCAAATCCAAAACACTGCTGTATTCTGCTACAACAAACAATAAACATTGTAAAGAGAATTTCTGTATAGGGATCTTTTACATAATTGACTAATGAGTGAAAATGTGTCAACAACCATACTTAAGAGAACCAAGGACATTGCTTTCAATTTGTCCCTCACTATACCTGTAAATTCCTGTTTCATCAAGAACAGCACAAGCTGTTCTCTGTATTGATTTGTTGCACCCTGTAAATTTAGAAGTGGAACTTTCCTATGACTTGAAGATAGTCTGGGCACACACTCAGAAGTGATCTACGGTCATTTGCCATTTGGAAGCTATTACGTCCAGTAAAGTCATAGAACATGCATAAAATGCCTCTATGATTTGTTTGTTTGTTTGTTTGATTGATTGATTGATTGATTGATTGATTGATTGATTGATTGATTTGTATGCCACCCCTCTCCGTGTTTGTGTTGTAGTAGTTTGGATGGATGGTAACAGAAATATGTGTGCATGCACATGAACATTTGTAGGGATTGGAACAGCTCTTTAGCTGCTATTTGAAGATGGCGATTGGTGCACATGTTTAATCACATCGCTAGGCAGTGAAAGTTTAAAAAAAAGTTAAAATAACCCTGTTGTGGTTGGCTGTGGACCAGCTCCTGCCCCAAGAAATGTGGAGGTGGATGCAGGGGAAACATCAACATGTCATAGGCCTGTTTTATTGCTGACAGAGTCAGGTAGTGCAGTTTCCTCGGACGAAGAAGAAAGCGGGGGTGACTTAGAAGAGGGGGGGCTTGGCACACATCCCAGGAAGCCAATCTCCATTATCTTCGGTCGATTCGGATGAGGAAGTGTTAGACCCACGCATGCACAGAATTATGCATCGAAGAGACCAATTGAAGAAATATTACAGGAGATAAGAGAGGCCACCTGTGTTTGGGTGGGGCTCCAGTAATTAGAGCTGCTGATATAAATAGCAGCATGCTGGCTTGGCCGTTGTGGAAGATTATCTGATCGTTGTTCTTCAGGACCATGCCTTGCTGTTTCCGGACTTTGTTTGTTGATTTTTCACGACTTTGAAACCAAAGCAGAGCAAAGTGTGTGCATTTCACTTTGTGGAAGAAGGAGGGCTTTGATGTTCCTTCACAGCTGCTAGCTAAGTACTTAAGGATTGATTAAGGTGATTGTACAGACTACCAGGTTGTTTTGGGATGAGTGCTCTTTGCAATACAAAATGGGTGCTTTGTTTCTTTTGAATTTTTGTGATAAAGAACATTGTTTTTGAACTTTCAAGTGTGTGTGTGTCTGAAATTTGTACCCTTGAAGTTTTGGGAGACTCATACCATAGAGCCCGGCAGAACAAACCCAAGTATAGATATATCAAAATCAGCAAAATCAGCAAACCAGGTTCAATTTAACAATAAGGAGTGACAAGACACAACAAGCAGCTCAAACAACCTCTCCAACTTCGTAAGACTACAAAGCAGCAAACGGAGGTACGTTCTAGAATGGAAGGGGGGAGAGAAAACAGGGAACGTATTACCAGCGAGAGAGGAAAACTGGGCTGCCGTTTACTAAAGAGTAAGAGAGGCAAAACCTAAAAATACCTAACAGAGGGTGTACATTACCAGAGAGAGAGAGAGACAACCTGTGTAGCCCTGCCACTATCCAGCTGAGGCAACCTGATTAGCTCCGCCGCTCCCCAGCTGATTTAAATTACTTCCCTGCTAAAGAAGCTTCCCAGCTGATTTCCACACCATTTCCACTGTGATTGCAACGAAAGTGATTCCAGCCTGCCGAAGCAGCAAGCAAGGCATTCTGAGGCTTGGAGCTACAGTTGATCCGTTTGGTGGATCCTAGAAACAGAGTAACTAAGACTCCCACAAAGTAAATAAACTTCTAATAAAGGAATAGAAAGGAGTGAGTCACAGGGGACTGTTAGTAGTGGCTGCTATTATTTCCCCAGCCCAACTGGGACTGCTCTGAAGCCCTAATTCCCCCCAGGCAACTGAAAGAAAGTGAAAAAGAAAGTGGGAAAGGACAGCCCCGGCTCTGCAAACATCCAGTGTTAGGAGACGAAAGAAGCAAAATAATCTTAAATCAAAATAAATCAAGGCTAATTGACTGAAGTTGCAAAAGTACACTAATAAATGGAATAATCAAGCCAAAATTTATTAGTTAAGAGTTATTCTGAACGCAACAATCAATTCGTGGATTCTCCACCATTACTGTAAAATACAAAGCACCATCCCACGTGATTATCCACGGATCTATAAGCATCATAAAGGGGTAGCCAGGTTTTCAAAGCATCCTCAAGCAGCAAACTTCCATTTCTGCTCCTCAGCTCTATACATTCCATTGCCCCCCTCTACTCACCATACCATAAAACAATAAAACTACAAACAACAGTGCTACAATCCCAGAGAACAGTCATGCCAGTGAAGAAGAAACAACAACCTCAAAATCTTCATTTACAAGATACAAGCAAAATTCCCTGCAAAGACAATATAAATGATTTTGATAAATACATCAAATGCCAAGCCTGCAAAAATTCTACACACCACTCTTGCCTGAAAATAACTGATCATATTGCCACCTTTCTCCATGGAAACTCATTCTTCTACCTATGTTCTATCTGTACCCCTAAATTAGAGATCCTCAATAGCCTTTCTTAAGATATCAATACATTGAAAGCAACCTCCAAAATCCATCAAACATTCATTGAAAACATTGAACCATGCCTAATATCCATTGAAAAAAATATCCAGGCACTATTAAACACTAAACCTCCAAACCCAATCTCCTCTACCACTCCAGCTCCATCTGTCTACAACTCAACAAGTCTACCTCAATTGCCACCCATAACACAAAGACAGACCAATTCTTCTCGAGACATCTCTACTCTTGTCAAAGATGCAATGGAGAGAGAACAAAAATGCCGAAATGCCATCCTCTTTGGCCTTGAAGAAAATGATGAACCTGATATAACAAAAATACAGAACATTATCCGTCAACAACAATCAATCTCTCAGACAATCACCCCAGAAGATATATTAGAAGTTTCCAGAAATGGACCAGAGCACAAGTTCAGTGATGATGCAGTGGCACCAAGATTCTGCAGAGTTGTCTCCAAAAATGAACCTGCGAAACAGCTTTTTATCAAGACCATTAACCACATATCCAGAAACAACACCAGTTTAAACAAACTCAGATCCAGACCAACCTTTCGCTGCTTCAACGCATCCGCTCACATGAACTAAGGGCGGAACTAAAGAGACGCCTTGACCTGGGTGAAACTAACTTATACATCGACTTTCGCACAGAATGCATCACATCCAGGACCCACAATCCTCCCTACATCTTCCAGCCTAACATCTCTCATCATCCACCCTACTTCTTCCAACCGACCAGCTCACAACAAATCGACACCTACCAACCAGAACCACAACAACAAAAACAAAATGTCATCCCTAACACCACAAACAAAGACTAGGAACGTGCGCCCCTTACTACCGCTAACCAACCCAAAACCTGCTCCCAACACAAAACCAATCTCAAATGCAAATTGTTAAATGCTAGAAGTATAGTCAATAAGATGTCAGAATTCCTCCTTCTTCTTGACTCCTCAGTCTTTGATATTATCTTTGTCTGTGAAACATGGCTTAATGTATCTTACCCAGACTCTATTATTACAACAAGGAACTATCTTGTCTTGCGTTATGACCGTGAATCCCGCAGAGGAGGCGGGGTAGCTATATTTTACAAAAAATCTCTAAACCTAAAAAACATCAAAGTTCCTCAGGATCTATTACTCCCTGAAACTATTGTCTGTGATCTATCCCTAAATACCACAATTCGCTTCTTACTCTGCTACAGAGCTCCTGACTATGACATCGCACATGCAAATAAATTATCAGCTCTACTAACGTGGGCTACCCACTGCCCACACACCATCATCTTCTTTGGTGACCACAACCTACCACATATTAACTGGACATTCTGGGACCTAGTAGTAACTAACAATACTAGATTAGATAACTATCTGGATCTCATCTTCTGCAACAGCAAATATACAATATATGGCTTAGAAATAAAAGAACCTTTTTCCAACAGTGACCACAGCATGATAAACTTCAGTCTCAACCTAAGCCACACTAAGATTCACCCAAATAACGCAATTCCGAAATTCAACTTCAAAAAAGCGAACTACAAACTCATTGATGCCCATCTTTCAACATTAAACTGGCAAACTTTATTCTCTAACTGCAACTCTACGGATGACCTCTACAACACATTCTTGTTTGAGATGAAAATAATCATCAGACTTTACATACCATTTGCATCTACCTCAACCAAGAAAAATAACTTCCCCATCTCAATAAGAAAATTACAATTAAAAAAAATCTCTCTGGCATAAAAACAAAAAAGGACAAGTAGTAAACTTCAAAAGCCATTATAAAAGCATATGCAAACAAATAAAAGCAGATTTCCTATGAAATCTCTCTTCTGCTATAGCAGAACCACTGAGCATAATTTCCGAAAAATCCTTCAGAACCAGCACACTTCTTAAACTATGGTCAAAAGCTATGGTCATCCCCATCTTCAAAAAAGGAGACCCCTCTCTTGTCGACAACTACAGACAAATATCGCTATGTTGCGTCCCATGTAAAGTTATGGAATAAATTATAAACCAATCAATTACTCTCCACCTAGAAACTAATAATCTTGTCTCTGACAAACAATTTGGATTCAGAAAAAAACTGCAACCTACAGCTCCTCCACTACAAAAACATATGGACAACTCATCTTGACCAAGGAAAAACTATAGATTCAATTTATATTGACATCTGCAAAGCTTTTGATTCAGTGGTCCACGACAAACTACTTCTAAAACTCAAATCCTATGGCATCTCAGGATCCCTCCACAGCTGGATTATGGCATTCCTATCAATCAGGCAACAAGTGGTCAAAATAGGAAGCGCCATATCCACACCCGTCCCTGTTAAAAATGGTGTCCCCCAAGGTAGCGTGCTGGGACCTATGCTCTTCATTCTCTACATCAATGACCTTTGCGATCTCATCACAAGCAACTGTGTTCTTTTTGCAGATGATGTAAAACTCTTCAACACCACTGAAAACACAACTACTCTACAAAAAGACCTAGATTCAGTTTCTGACTGGTCCAACACATGGCAACTCCAAATATCAACCAGCAAATGCTCTGTCCTACACATCAGCAAAATCTCACACTACTTACCAGAGCTTACAAAACTTTTGCCAGACCCATCCTAGAATACAGCTCATTTGTTTGGAACCCATACCACATTTCTCACATTAACAACCATGAAAATGTCCAAAGACCAGAAGAGCCCTTCACTCCTCTACCCGTAACAGAACAACCTACGAAACTAGATTTACAATCCTGGGTCTTGAAAGCTTAGAACTACGACACCTTAAACATGATCTAAGTATTGCCTACAAGATCATATGCTGCAATGTCCTGCCTATCAAAGACTACTTCAGCTTCAACCATAACAACACAAGAGCACACAACAGATTCAAGCTTAATATTAACCACTCCAAACTTGACTGTAAAAAATACGACTTTAGTAATTGAGTTGTTGACTCCGTAGAATAATAATAATAATAATAATAATAATAATAATAATAATAATAATAATTTATGAGATTTGTATGCCATCCCTCTCCGAAGACTCGGGGCGGCTCATAACAATGATAAAAACAATATTATAGTATCACAAATCTAATATTAAAAGAAATAACTAAAACCCTATCATATTAAAACCAAACAACACATACATACCAAACATAAATTATAAGGAGCCTGGGGAAAAGATGTCTCAAATCCCCCATGCCTGGCGGTATAGTTGGGTCTTGAGTAGTTTACAAAAGACAAGGAGGTTAGTTTAAGTGAACTTTCATTATAAAGAACATTGTTTTGAATTTTCAAATGTGTGTGTCTGAAATTTGTACCTGTGAATTTTCGAGAGGATTCTACCAGAGAGCCTGACAGAACACCGCCCCTCTCCGCAGACACGGGGCAGCTCACAACAATAGCAAAAAACAATGTATCACAAATCTAATATTAAAAACTCTCTAAAAACCCCTTATTTAAAAAAACAAGACACACACACAAACATACCATTCATAAATTATATAGGCCAGAGGGAGATGTCTCAGTTCCCCCATGCCTGACGGCAGAGGTTGGTTTTAAGAAGTTTGTGAAAGGCAAGGAGGGTGGGGGCAATCCTAATCTCTGGGGAGAGCTGCTTCCAGAGGGTCGGGGCCACCACAGAGAAGGCTCTTCCCCTGGGTCCCGCCAGACAACATTGTTTAGTCGACGGGACCCGGAAAAGGCCAACTCTGTGGGATCTTATCAGTCGCTCGGATTCGTGCGATAGCAGGCAGTTCCAGAGGTACTCTGGTCCAATGCCATGTAGGGCTTTAAAGGTCATAACCAACATTTTGAATTGTGACCAGAAATTGATCGGCAGCCAATGCAGGCCATGGAGTGTTGTAGACATGTGGGCAAATCTGGGAAGCCCCACAGGGGCTCTCGCGGCCGCATTCTGCACGATCTGAAGTTTCCGAACACTTTTCAAAGGTAGCCCCATGTAGAAAGCGTTACAGTAATTGGACCTCGAGGTGATGAGGGCATGAGTGACTGTGAACAATGACTCCCTGTCCAAATAGGGCCGCAACTGGTGCACCAAGCAAACCTGGGCAAACGCCCTCCTCACCAAAGCCAAAAGATGATGTTCCAATGTCAGCTGTGGATCGAGGAGGATGCCCAAGTTGTGTACCCTCTCTGAGGGGGTCAATAATTCCCCCCCAGGGTGATGGACAGACAGATGGAATTGTCCTTGGAAGGCAAGACTCACAGCCACTCCATCTTGTCTGGGTTAAGTTTGAGTTTGTTGACACCCATCCAGACCCCAACAGCCTCCAGGCACCGGCACATCACTTCCACTGCTTCGTTGACTGAACATGGGGTGGAGATGTATAACTGGGTATTATCCGCATATTGATGATACCTCACCCCATGCCCTCGGATGATCTCACCCAGCGGTTTCATGTAGATATTAAATAGCAGGGGGGAGAGGACCGACCCCTGAGGCACCCCACAAGGGAGAGACCTAGAGGTCGACCTCAGACCCCCCACTAACACCGACTGCGACTGACCGGAGAGGTAGGAGGAGAACCACTGGAGAACAGTGCCTCCCACTCCCAGCCCCTCCAGTCGGTGCAGAAGGATACCATGGTTGATGGTATCGAAAGCCACTGAGAGGTCAAGAAGCACTAGGACAGAGGACAAGCCCCTGTCCCGGGCCTGCCAGAAATCATCCATCAACACGACCAAAGCAGTTTCCGTGCTGTAGCCGGGCCTGAAACCAGACTGCTGAGGACCTAGATAATTGGCTTCTCCCAAGGACCGCTGGAGTTGGAGCGCCACCACCTTCTCAACAACCTTCCCCATAAAGGGAAAATAAGCATGTCTGGGTCCAGGGAATGCTTCTTGAGGAGGGGGCACAAAAATGCCTCCTTATAAAGTGCCGGAAAGGACCCCCTCCCTGGACCCAGCTCCGTGTCACCTCTTGGCTGGCCGAAACCAGCCAGGAGGTACACGGATCCAGTAAACAGGTGGCGAAACTCACAGCTCCAATGGCCTTGTCCACTTCATCAGGTGTCACCAAGTCAAACTCCCCCCAGACAGATGGACAAAGACATTTAGCCCTGGTCACCTCGACTGACTCATTGTCTGCCGATAATGCTGTACAATTGGAGTCGAGTTCTGACCAGATCCGAGCGACTTTATCAGCAAAAAACAAGTTAAAATCCTCGGCACTACCCTGCAAAGGTTTCCCAACTCCCCCCTGATATAGAAGGGAGCAGGTCACCCTAAACAGAGCAGCCGGGTGGGATTCCGCTGATGCAATTAGGCGTCATAGTACGCGCATCTTGCCGCCTTAAGCGCCACTTTGTAGGTCTTAACAAAAGCTCTTACAAGTGTTCGATTGGATTCAGTCTTACTCTTCCTCCATTGCTTCTCTAGACGTCTCTTCTGGCGTTTCAACTCCCGGAGCTCCTAGTTGAACCATGGGGCTCTACGGGGTCTAGTGCCACAGAGAGGTCGCAGTGGAGCAATTCAGTCAAGAGTCTCGGCTGCAGCCTTGTTCCAGGCCTCAGCAAGAGACTCTGCCGAGTTGTAGATGAGTGAATCTGGTAAAACCCCAAGCGCCTTCTGAAATCCCTCAGGGTCCATCAGGCATCTGGGGTGGAATCTCCTAATTGGTTCCGTCTCCCTGTGGTGGAGGATTGGAGCCAGGAAATCAAGCCGCAGTAGAAAATGGTCTGACCATGACAAAGGCAATGCTTCTAAGCCCCTTAGTCTCAGACCATTATTCAATTGCTCCGAGAGAAATACCATGTGTCCACCCTCGTGAGTCGGACCCTGAACTACTTGAGTCAGGTCCATGGCTGTCATGGTGGCCATGAATTCCTGTGCTAATCCACAGGAACTGCCAAATGATGGTAGATTGAAGTCCCCCAGGACAATGAGTCCGGGGAACTCCACCGCCAACCCGGCCACCTCTTCAAGCAGCACAGGCAGGGCTGTTGACACGCAGCTGGGAGGCAGGTACGTGAGTAACAAGCCCACCTGAACCCCTAAGTCCAACTTCACAAGGAGTGACTCACAACCCGCAATCTCAGGAGCAACTAGTCTACACAGATGGAGGCTCTCCCTGGCTACAATAGCCACTCCTCCGCCCCTTCCCTGGGGTCGAGGCTGATGCCATATCTGAAACCCGGCTGGGCATATTTCCGAGAGAGGCACCCCTCCATCTAGGCCCAGCCAGGTTTCAGTAACACATGCCAGATCTGCCTCCTCATCCAGGATCAAATCCCGAATGAGGAGAGCTTTGTTCACGACCGATCTGGCATTGAGTAGCAGCAGCTTGAGCCCAGGGCCCGGATTACACTCATCACAAGGATCCCGGGTTGAGGTCATGGGGCCGGAACAAGGGATCGCTTTTAGGCAGCGATCTCTTTTTCCTCCAGGATGGCTCACCCCGTGACTCCTGCCATATCTACCTCTCCCCAGCACAACCGGAATATTCATCCCCAACCCCCAAACATTTTACCCTTAGACTATCCATGGTTGACCTCTCCAGATTCCTAAGAGTCAGTAAGCGCACTAGAGTGCCTTCCGTCCCCTGTCCTATAGTCTCTCCTATATCTTGTATTTCTTCTCTACTATATCCTCTATAACATTCATTGTGTATTATTGTGTATTGGACAAAACAAACAAACAAAGAAACAAACATTTCTACCCCACAGAGAGAAAGGGAGTGGCAAAATTGCAACTATTCAGATTAAGCTGTCCAATCAGCCCTATTTTCTCAGCCATGGATGCTCAGGCCTAGCAATATCTGATCACTGAGGTTCTATAGATGTAGTTTTTAAGCCATATGGAGACATGTTTTAATATGTGTCCATAAGATCATTATTCATTTGTGAAAACATACTCACACATGGAAATTAGATGTTACAGTGCCTAACATGGGGGCGGAGTGGAGACAGCTTTATGAGAGGAATAAAAATAATGTAAGTGCTCTTCTTTGTTCTCATTGAGTGATTCAACTCAGTAGCAGGTTTCACTTACCTTTGCTACTAGTCTGGAACTGTGAACATGTGTGGTTACTTACTTCACTCATGCATGGTGCTTCTGCACATACACATACCTTCTGCACAAGTGCTGATTGTCCATGAGGTCACTCTGGGTGGGTGGGTGGAACTTCTTGCTACCGCCGCTACTGGTTCACCCAAACCGGGGTGAACTGGTAGCAACCCACCACTGGTTCATCTAGGAATTAGGAAGATATAGAAAATACCTGTTCTTCCCTCAATATCTGAAGAAACTGAGGTATGGTGCGTGGAAGAGTGTATCTTAGTAAACTACTTCATGGATTTGCAACTGCTTAGTTGAATCTGTACTTTTCCTTCCCAAGGAGAAAGGAGATGTGTATAAGTAGCTCTTCAGCTGTCACCTTCAACAGCAAAGTTTCAAACTTGCATTAGACACTGCAACACCAACTCTGTGGAGGCATTACTTGTGTGCTGGAGGTTTACTGGAGATGATGAAACACATGTTCAAACATATTCAATGGTCTCATGGAAAACCATTGTACCAGGGATGGGTTCTAATTTACTTTGCTGCTGGTTTGCTTTCTCCCACGCTGTGTGGCTGCGTCTCGAGGGCACGTGTATGCTTTGTGGGTACGTGCATTCACATTGCCAAAAAGGTTTTTTAAAGCTTTTTTTTTTTAAAGCCAAAAGCAAGATGGCAACCACATGCACATACTGGGAAGTTGGCTTCTGCTCATGCTCATAAGAAATTAAAAATAAAAAAGTTCAAAAAAGAAAAGACAAAAACAAGATGGCAACTGTATACACAGTACTGAAAATGGCTTTTGCATATGCTCATAAGAAAGAAAGAAATTAATTTGTTCCTGAGGATTGGAGAATGGCCAGTGTTGTGCCTATCCACAAGAAGGGCAGTAGAGAAGAAGCTGGTAACTACAGGCCAGTTAGCTTCACATCAGTTATAGTTATAAAACGATGGAGACTCTACTCAAAAAGAGGATAAATCAGCACCTAAAAAACAATAACTTATTGGACCCAAATCAGCATGGCTTTACTGAAGGCAAATCATGTCAGACTAATCTCATTGATTTCTTTGACTATGTCACAAAGGTGTTGGATCAAGGGGATGCCGTGGATATTGCCTATCTGGACTTCAGCAAAGCCTTTGATACGGTTCCACATAAAGAGCTGGTAGATAAATTAGTGAAGATTGGACTTAATCCCTGGATAGTTCAGTGGATTTCAAGCTGGCTGAAGCATAGACATCAGAGAGTTATTGTTAATGGCGAGTATTCTGAGCAGAGACAGGTTACAAGCGGTGTGCCACAAGGGTCTGTTCTGGGTCCTATTCTTTTTAATATGTTTGTGAGTGACATAGGGGAAGGTTTGGTAGGGAAGGTTTGCCTATTTGCCGATGACTCTAAAGTGTGCAATAGGGTGGATATTCCTGGAGGGGTCTGCAATATAGTAAATGATTTAGCTTTACTAGATAAATGGTCAAAGCAATGGAAACTGCAGTTTAATGTTTCCAAATGTAAAATAATGCACTTGGGGAAAAGGAATCCTCAATCTGAGTATTGCATTGGCAAACTTCCAGCAGACACGGTTGGTAAATCCACAGTAACTGAATTTAAACATGCCTGGGATAAACATATATCCATCCTAAGATGAAAATACAGGAAATAGTATAAGGGATGGACCATGAGGTCTTTTTCTGCTGTCAGTCTTCTATGTTTCTATGTAATTTACAAATAATTTTTAAAAAGAATGGAGGCACCCAGGTTGGTCTGTAATATCTCTCTCAGCTATGACTAAATTCAAGATGCTAAATTCAAGTTCTACATGGTAGAACCTTGATACCTGAGAGACTAACTCTCTTCAATTTCATCTATCAGATTCAGCCCTATCAGATTCAGCAGAGAAAACCTGCTACATGTCTCATCAACTAGGGAGTTATACTTAGTAAGTCATAGACAGAGGGGTTTTCTGCTATGACACTCACTTTATGGAAAATTTTCCCACCCAAAGCATTTTACTTTGATAAGAGGAGATGTCTCCCACATACAATCTATCTCAAACAGGAGTCAATAACTGGGAAAGTTGTTATTCTTGAAAGGAAAGAGCAAATGTTTCCTACTATAGGCTCCCACAACTATCAATTGTTGCTGTGCAGTTTTTTCATGCAAATAAGCTTTTCACTCATGAGAACAGCATTTATAGTCATCACATTATATTTATCTCATTCTTTCCCACATCTAAACTTTCTTCATTGATTATATTAAGACAATAATTACTCAGTTATAAAGACTGAGTAGAAACATAGAAGACTGACGGCAGAAAAAGACCTCATGATCCATCTAGTCTGCCTTATACTATTTCCTGTATTTTCATCTTAGGATGGATATATGTTTATCCCAAGCATGTTTAAATTCAGTTACTGTGGATTTACCAACCACGTCTGCTGGAAATTTGTTCCAAGGATCTACTACTCTTTCAGTAAAATAATATTTTCTCACATTGCTTTTGATCTTTCTCCCAACTAACTTCAGATTGTGTCCCCTTGTTCTTGTGTTCACTTTCCTATTAAAAAGACTTCCCTCCTGAACCTTATTTAACCCTTTAACATATTTAAAGGTTTCGATCATGTCCCCCCTTTTCCTTCTGTCCTCCAGACTATACAGATTGAGTTCATTAAGTCTTTCCTGATACATTTTATGCTTAAGACCTTCCACCATTCTTGTAGCCCGTCTTTGGACCCGTTCAATTTTGTCAATATCTTTTTGTAGGTGAGGTCTCCAGAACTGAACACAGTATTCCAAATGTGGTCTCACCAGCATTCTATATAGCGGGATCATAATCTCCCTCTTCCTGCTTGTTATACCTCTAGCTATGCAGCCAAGCATTCTACATGCTTTCCCTACCATCTGAAAGCACTGTTCACATATTTTGAGAATGTCAGAAATCACTATTCCTAAATCCTTCTCTTCTGAAGTTTTTGCTAACACAGAACTGCTAATACAGTACTCAGATTGAGGATTCCTTTTCTCCAAGTGCATTATTTTACATTTGGAAACATTAAACTGCAGTTTCCATTGCTTTGACCATTTATCTAGTAAAGCTAAATCATTTACCATATTACAAACCCCTCCAGGAATATCAACCCTATTGCACACTTTAGAGTCATCGGCAAATAGGCAAACCTTCCCTACCAAACCTCCCCCTAAGTCACTCACAATCATATTAAAAAGAATAGGACCCAGAACAGACCCTTGTGGCACACTGCTTGTAACCTGTCTCTGCTCAGAATATTCGCCATTCATAATAACTCTCTGTTGTCTACTCTTCAGCCAGCTTGAAATCCACTGAACTAGCCAGCAATTAAGTCCAATCTTCACTAATTTATCTATCAGCTCTTTATGTGGAACCATATCAAAGGCTTTGCTGAAGTCCAGATAGGCAATATCCACGGCACCACCTTCATCCAACACCTTTGTGACATAGTCAAAGAAATCAATAAGATTAGTCTGACCTGATTTGCCTTCAGTGAAGCCATGCTGATTTGGGTCCAATAAATTATTGTTTTTTAGGTGCTGATTTATCCTCTTTTTGAGTAGAGTTTCCATCATTTTAACTATAACTGATGTCAAGCTAACTGGCCTGTAGTTACCAGTTTCTTCGCTACTGCCCTTCTTGTGGATAGGCACAACATTGGCCATTCTCCAATCCTCAGGAACATCTCCTGTTAACAGGGATTGGTTAAACAAATCAGTCAGCGGGGTAGCAATGACAAATCTGAGTCCTCTAAGAACTCTGGGGTGGATGCCATCTGGACCCATTGCCTTACTTATCTTTAATCGTTCAAGTAGCCAAAAGGAAAATAAACTTTGCACCCCAAACTATGAATATCCTAAAAATCTATACAATTCTATCTATATAAGTCCCTAGCAAGTCCTATCTTTAGAGGATCTCTCTGTATAACAGTCAAGCTCTGCCTCTCTAAAGTGTCCTAAAAATAAGATTTTGAGAGATCTGAAACAGTAACCAAAATCACCACTCTAAAAGTAGAATGAATGTTCCAGTGAGTTTTTCCCTGTCCTGAAAATTAGTTTCCCATCTATGCAAAAGCAGTGTAGGATAAATTTTTCTCCAAAAAATTGTCCAAGGCACAATTTCCTGCCTCTTGAATATTTCTATAAAATACATACTGTAGAGATAAATATGCAGTCAGAAAATAACGTTTCTGAATGCATATTTTTGTAAATGATAACATTGACATTCCTTATTTAAAAAAGCAAGATTTTTATTATCAAATTAAAATTGCAATGTACACAAATTTCCAGTTTTATTTTATTCCATTGTTTTGGGGACTCATTATGTAGTATTTTTTTATGTTAATTTAATCAGTAGCATAAACAGAATGAAGGCAGCTTCTTGGGGATCAAGGAATCTGTCACCTTTCTGTATGTGTGCAACTGACCTGTTCATGTAGGTGAGGCCAGTAATATCTGTTCTGGAAAAATTCAGAGTCATTCATCAGAGTAATTCATGAATTAATGATGTTCGTCCATCATGTTTTAGGGTTTAGGGGTAGTGATTTCTGACAGTCTCAAAATGGGTGAACAGTGCGGTCAGGCAGTAGGGAAAGCAGGTATAATGCTTGGCTGCATAGCTAGAGGTATAACAAGCAGGAAGAGAGAGAATGTGATCCCACTGTATAGGTGAGACCACATTTGGAATACTGTGTTCAGTTCTGGAAACCTCACCTACAAAAAGATATTGATAAAATTGAACGGATCCAAAGACCGCCTACAAAAATGGTGGAAGGTCTTAAGCATAAAACTTTTCAGGAAAGACTTAATGAACTCAAATTGTATAGTGTGGAGGACAGAAGGGAAAGGGGGGACATTATCGAAACATTTTAAAAGGATTAAATAAGGTTCAGGAAGAAAGTGTTTTTAATAGGAAAGTGAACACAAGAACAAGGGGGCACAATCTGAGGTTAGTTGGGTGAAAGATCAGAAGCAATGTGAGAAAATATTATTTCACTGAAAGAATAGTAGATGCTTGGAACAAACTTTCAGCAGACGTAGTTGATAAATCCACAGTAACTGAATTTAAACATGCTTGGGATAAACATATATCAATCCTAAGATAAAATAGAGGAAATAGTATAAGGGCAGACTAGATTGACCATGAGGTCTTTTTCTGCCGTCAATCTTCTATGTTTCTATGTGTTCGAAGAAGAACTTGATATCTAACAGGTTGTGGCTGTCCACAATGTGTCCGCAGGTGGCTGATAAAGCCTGTAGGGCAGGAGTCTCAAACTCGCGGCCCGTGGCCCAACTGCGGCCCGTGGGACAATAGTTTGTGGCCCCACCTCAATATCAAAGTTTAATGTTAGTGCGGCCCAAGTTTGATACGAATGGCACTTTTCAGTGTTGTTTGCGGAGCTGAATGAATGTACCAATCACGGTGATGTGTATTGCTCTCGGAGGCGGGACATCAGCCAGGCTTATTATGAACTTACGCCATTACCCTGGGCTCAGAAGTGGAGGCAGAAATTGCTATTAGCGGGACAGAAAAAAAGCGGAAAAGACGCATCGGCTAAAGTTTAGCCGCTAAACACTGAAACAGTGACACCAAGTGGAATTATATATTACACAGCCCCAAACATGTCTTTTTCAAAGCCTGCAGTGAAGAAAAAGGTTGGTGATGAGCACAGACAATTTCAGGAAAAGTGAGAAGTGCAATATTTCTTTGTTTTGCTCAGCGGCATCCTGACGTGTCTTATTTGCAAAGAGAAAGTTGTGGTGCACAAATAATACAATTTGAAATGTCATTACACAATTAGACATGCTGAGGAGTATGCAAAATGCCAGAGAGATGAGAGAGCAAATCGGGTTGCTAATATTAAAACATACAGTATCTACTGAGGCAATAAGATTTCTTTAAGAAAGAAACCAAAGAGAATGATGCAGCAGTCGAAGCTAGATGCATGGTTAGTGAGATGATTGCTAAAGTAGGAAAGCCATTCAAAGAAGATGAATTTGTAAAAAAAAGTGCATATTACAGGCTGCAAGTATTGTCTGTCCAGAAAAGAAAGATCAGTTTAGCAACATCAGCCTTTCTTCCAACACCGTAGCAGAGCGCATTTCTGACCTGTCAAGTGACATTTATTTATTTATTTATTTATTTATTTGTGTGTGTGTGTTTGTTTGTTTGTTTGTTTGTTTGTTTATTTATTTATTTATTTAAGAAAGCAAAATGTGTCCGTTGTCCGTTAAATGTTAAAGAACTGTTAATATAGACATTTGAATCTGAATATAAATAATTACATTTCTCTCATCAGCAACTATATGTGGTTTCTTCAGTCTTCTATATCTGCTGTATTATTATTATTATTACTATTATTATTATTATTATTATCATCATCATCATCATTTTCATTTTATTTATTTATTACTGATTTATTTATTTTTTTCTTATGAATTTGTTAATTTATTTGTATTTTTTTACACAAAATAAGGTGAAAAAATAAAGACATTTGATAACATTGGAATGTTTTTGTAAGAGCTTTTCTTGTGAAAAACCTGATGAGGCCCAGCCTCACCCAGACTCTACCTTCAGCGGCCCCTGGGTAAATTGAGTTTGAGATCTCTGCACTAAATGGTATGTTTATAATTTTTGTCTAGACTGTCTATTTTCTTTTCTTATTTTATAATTCAAGCACAGAGCTCCAATAGGACAGTAGAAGAATACAAAAGGAAAGTTGTGTCTGAGACAACACTGCTTCTTCCAAATCACTTGTGAAGAGAGCTTCTGTGGCATTCTCTCTTACTCTTTTTCTTGGCATTCTCTGTTATTCTTCTATCCCTCGTCTCTTGGCTAGCCCTTTCAGGCAGCCCAGTTAGGGGCCAGTTTTTTTAAAAAAAGACTAACTACAGAAACTTTCCAGTTTGTATCTATCTTTCAACCAACTCTGATAGGCTGCCAATTTTTTTATGCTGCGAGAATATTTGTTAAAAAATATTATCCATCCTATCCCACTCCGTATGCTCTTTGGGATTAAAATCTAATAGATATTTAATAGAAATAAAAACAAAATAAATCTGTTTCATAGAAACCTACAATAAATATTTCCTTCAAATTTCAAAATGCATGTAAATGACTGGCTGCTTATTTCTATCAATTTTTGGAACTTTTTGCGAGTTTGAATATTTAATAGAAAATTAACATGCATTATGTGTTGGTCTCAAATTTAAGGCTTTTCATGGCTTTGAGTGATTTTCCACTAGGAAAACAGTGCTTCAAAAATGTATGAATTTTGCCCCAAGCAAAAGTGACATGGCCAACTTGTCATTCAATTTATACAACAGATATATTTAAACTATTTAACAAGGTTCATACACTCATTAGCAATTTTATTGGTGTTAATGAAAATATAAGTGACTATCAATTTCATTTATAAATGAAATATTGAGTTTTTGCTTTGATCAAACGCTATTGGTCTATTCTTCAACAACAAATCTTCAACAATAAACTGAAATTCAATCCAAACAAGATAAAGAGTTATTTTTTTATCCTAGTCACTGAATTTTTCCCTGTACTGAAAGAGGCTAGATTTTCCCTGAATAATGGTATCCATAACTTGTAGAAGGCACAGGTTTTCTCTGGTATAAAATAACTTTTATTCATGCTTAATTTGAGATGAACCATGAGTCCTGGCTGCAATGAAACAGTCTCAGACAAAGGAATCCATGGCCTGATAGCTTTGCTGTTGCTGATTCTGCCTCTAGAATCTGCCTAGAGCAGGGGTGTCCAACCGTGGCAACTTTAAAAACTTCTGGACTTCAATTCCCAGAATTCCACAACCAGCATGCTAAGGTTGGGAAGGGAATTAAATTATTGTGAAAATAGCTGCAACCATTACTATATTTATAGTCTGGAAGACAGAAGGAAAAGGGGGGACATGATCGAAACATTTAAATATGTTAAAGGGTTAAATAGGGTTCAGGAGGGAAGTGTTTTTAACAGGAAAGTGAACACAAGAACAAGGGGACACAATCTGAAGTTAGTTGGGGGAAAGATCAAAGGCAACATGAGAAAATATTATTTTACTGAAAGAGTAGTAGATCCTTGGAACAAACTTCCAGCAGACGTGGTTGCTAAATCCACAGTAACTGAATTTAAACATGCCTGGGATAAACATATATCCATCCTAAGATAAAATACAGGAAATAGTAAAAGGGCAGACTAGATGGACCAAGAGGTCTTTTTCTGCCGTCAGTCTTCTATGTTTCTATGTTTCTATGTTTCTACTGTCAATATATATTACTATAAAGCTATGTAGATCCAAGTTCAAATGTCCATTCTACTAGGATCTTTTTAATTACATTTAGCTATGAATAGTCTCTATAATGCTATTTTGCACTCTATTTAGACATTGCAGAATAGATGTTTGATAATATATACATTTGAATGTAACAAAACCACAAAACAATAACAAAATAGGGAGAAATTTGATAACCTTTGACTATTCATAAAGCTTGGTTGCTGTCTTGGTCAGTTGATATTCAACTAATCTACCTAGGAAAAAAAAATGAAATTATAATTACATAAACTATATGAATTATATTGCTAGAGAAATAGGGTGTGATACTTAATACATGAAACCATTATGTCGTTTGATGTTTTGCATGAAACTAGCTTCTTACAGATTTGTAACCATGACTCATAATTTAATATACAAACTCAAGTAATATTAATTTATTGAAATATATTTGAGAAACCATGATTTAGAATAAAGCCTTTATGGCTTGTTTTTGAATATGTATATTTAAGATTGCACTGAGCAATATGTCTCAGACAATTACATTTCATAAGGTGGTACAAGGAGCCGGGGTGGCGCAGCAGGTAGAGTGCTGTACTACAGGCCACTGAATCTGACTGTAGATCTGTAGGTCAGCGGTTCAAATATCATCATTGGCTCAAGGTTGATTCAGCCTTCCATCCTTTTGAAGTGGGTAAAATGAGGACCCGGATTGTGGAGGCAATATGCTGGCTCTGTTAAAAAGTGCTATTGCTAACATGTTGTAAGCCACCCTGAGTCTAAGGAGAAGGGCGGCATAAAAATTGAATGAATGAATGAATGAATGAATGAATGAATGAATGAATAAATAAATAAATAAATAAATAAAGGATATAATTGCATCTTGTATTTTATGCCGTCTTTAACATAGTAGTGGTTATTGACAAAATAAGGTATTGTGATAAGATTTTTGTAATGTGTTTGCTCTTATGAAATTAATCAAAAAAGAACTAAGAACTCAGAATAGACAATTATTTCATTTACTTATCACATGTTATATATAAAACTATGTGAGGCTATATACTTTTGTGGGATAAAATCAGAAAAATGAAACTTGCTTTCTCTTAATTTGCCAAATATAAATAGTTGAAGAAAGCAAATATTTAGAATATTGTGTAAAATGACAGGACTCATACATTCAAATATATATAAATAGACCGTGAAAGATACAAGTTGAAAATGTGTGTGTGTGTGTATTTGTTTGTTTCTTTGTTTCAAGGAAAATGTTTCTGCCTTGAGAACCACGTCAACAAAAAGAAATGCTAAACAGAATATACCTAAAGCACTGACAAAATCTAACAAACACAACTTTTGAAGAATAAGCAAAAATATGGATATACATATCCAAAAATGGATTTTCAACTATGTGCAAATAGCTTTTCAGGTGTGCTCAAGGCAGAGAAATTAAAATGCAATAAAGATAGGAGACTATTTCAGCTTTTCGGCTTGAAAATTTATGACAAAAAAGTTGCATTTGCCCAAGCACTTTAAGCAGTTGACATGTATGAGAGGGGCATCTCATAGGTTTGGTAGTTTGGTAGTTTGATAGTGAATGCAGCTCACAGGTGTTTGTGAAGTGGGTGTCTTTTATTCCCACATTTTGTTTTCATTTTTTTCTAAGATTTTGGCTGGCAGCCTGACTTTCATTATGCATCAGAAATTACATGGTTTCATAGAACTTTGGCAATTAAGAATAATACGTAGTTTCCTCTATTGTTACTAATCCTATCAATAATAATAACTTGAGCTTCCATCCCTCTAAGTTTGCCAGGATAAATTCCACTCCATTTCCCCCCTATCTGCTATATCCTCTAACAAATGTATGTATGTATGTATGTATGTATGTATGTATGTATGTATGTATGCATGCATGCATGCATTTATTTATTTAATCATTCATTCATTCATTCATTTATTTATTTAGTCAAATACCTATTGGTAGTATTGAAAGATATAATAATGTTTATATGCATGATACTAGTAAAAGAGAAACATTAGGACAGGGGATGGTAGGCACGCTGATACACCTGTGCACGCCCCTTACTGACCTCTTAGGAATTGTGTGAGATCAACAGTGGATAGTCTAAGAGTAAAGTTTTGGGGGCTAGGTGATGATACTACAGGTATCATACAGGTAGTGAGTTCCATGCATTAACTACTTGGTTACTAAAGTCATATTTTCTGCAGTTGAGTTTGGAGCAGTTTACTTATAAATAAATAAATAAATAAATAAATAAATAAATAAATAAATAAACGAACGAACGAACGAACGAACGAACGAACGAACGAACGAACAAACAAACAAACAAACAAACAAACAAACAAGAAAAAATTCCCTTTTTTATTAAAAGAAATTAATAATAAAACAAAACCAAAATCTATTACTATTATTACTATCTTCTCCTCTTTTCCATCCCTGTCTCCTCCCCCCTTGTGTGTGTGGTGTGTGTGTGTGTGTGAACTCTTGAACCATTTCCAATAACAGATGAGCTATTGGAAATGGTTCAAGAGTTCTCACACACACACATACACACACACACACACACAAACAGCTGGAGGTTTTTTTCTCTGTTATTATTTGGGTGCTTTTTACCATATGCTTTAAATAAAGAGTCATTTCTCTCTCTCCCCCTCTTTCTCTCTCTCTCTTTTTCTCACTTTCTCTCTCCCTCTCTATCTCTCTCTTTCTCTGTTTTCTTTCTCTCTCTCTATTGCTTCCTTTCTCTCTCACTCTTTCTATCTCTTTCTTTCTCTTGTTCTCTCTCTTGCTATCTCTCTCCCCCCTTTATTTATTTCTCTCTCTCTTTCTCACTTACTTTCTCTTTCCCTCTCTCTCCCTCTCTCTCTGTCAGCAAGGGGGCTGCGAGAGCGCGTTCTCTGAGCGCTTTGGGAATGCCTGCCCTGTCTCTACTGCAGCCCCCTTGCTGAAAGTCCGGGATGAAAGCACTCTCAGCGAGGGGGCTGCAAGAGGGGCGGGGTGGGCATTCCTGAAGTGTGCAGAGAAAACCCTCTCACAGCCCCTTCGTTGGGAGCACTTTTGCCGAACCAGCCCCATCGCAGCTGCCCCTCTGTTCCAGCCCTGCCCTCCCAAAGAGTGGGGCTGCCATGTCCTGGCCAATTCCATCCCTCTTGCCAGGAGCGTGGATGAGGATAAGGAGGAGAAGCTGCTGCCACCACCGCAGGAGAAGTCGCGCCCCAAGGCAGGAGGCGGCGGAGGAGGGGAAGGGGCGGATCGGACAGGCGGGGGGCAGGGCCAAGAGACCAGGGGTGCGAGGGGGCCGGAGGCACCGTGGGGAGGCAGGGGCAGCCGCGGCTCCCTTTCCTTCTACTGCCAGCGCCTCCCTGCCCCCGCACACACACCTGCGGGCTGGCAGGGGGATGGGGAGTGTGCGCCCATGGAAAAGGGTGCGTGGGGGTATTTTGGGGCACGCCCCTGTGCACGGGCGCAGCTTACAGGGAACGCTGCTGGTTAATAGTGTGAGATTACTGGAGCCGAAGCTACATAGGATTAGGTTAACAACTCTTAAAATCTTTTAGGTGGTGTTGTTGTAGTGAGCTTTGGCACTTAGGTCACTTGATATGAGTATTCTAAGGTCTTTTACTGAGTTGTCTGCAAGGTCTTGTTTACTCAGCTTGTATTTGATGTTCTGATTCTTTTTGCCAATGTGTAGGACAAAGCATTTTTTGGTTGAGATTTGGAGTTGCCAGATGTTTGACCATTCAGACACATTCAGACCATTCAGACACCATTCTTTTTGGACAGAAGCTGTGTTATTGTTGGTGTTGAAAAGTTTTACATCATTGGCAAAGAGAATGTAGTTGCCTATAATGTGATCACAAAGATAATTTATATAGAGTATGAAGAGTGTTGGTCCTAGTATGCTTATTTGGGGTATGCCCAGGAGCTGGGCTGCTGCCTGGATGAAGGTAATGTAGCGGGGTAGCAAAAATGGATCTCCATCCCAGAGCACCCAATTTGCAGTGAAAGATGTTGAAAGAAAATGCAGGGCATCCTGTATAAGCCACACCCACAGTGTGGTAGTAAAAATGTTGGTAGCCCTTCACTGGGTATGCCGCTGTTAACCAGAGCAGGATTAGATATAGCGCTCTATATTTTGACAACTTATTGTCTGTTTGATAGTAATGCAGTTATCCAACCATGTAGGGACCCTGAGATTCCATAGGATTTCAATTTTAGAAGTAGTTTTTCATGAACCATTGAATCGAAGGCTTTACAGAAATCAGTGTAAATTGCATCTATTAATTTGCCTGATCGAGATGTGTAGTCCATATATTCTTGCAGTGAAGGAGTCAATGCTTAAACAAGCATTCAAAGTTTTCATCCATTTCTTCAGAGAAAACCAGATTTTTTAAAAAAATAATAATAATTGACAAAATCACCATCAGTCAATTGCAAAGGCATCTTTATTTGGAACAGCTGACATTCTGCAATTATACCTTTAATACCAACAACTTCTATCTTTCCCAGGTTCTTGGAAAGGACTTGACGGATGGATAAAAATGCCAAATCCAGTGTGAACATCTGGCTGACTATGCATAATAATAGCAACAATAACAATGAGATTGAGTAAATATTTTTCCTATAAGTTAAAAAGGGTTTTTTTTAAATCCAGAAAATCATTTTATAAGATGTTTTAATCAAATCTAGTCTAGACCTTTTTAAGGAAGTTCTTATTTTCTTTTAAAATTTAATGTAATAAAAAGCTATTGTTGAATAATTAATAGCATTACCAATCTAGAAAAGTTAGATGGGTTTTCTGAATAGACTCAAAATGTTAGATTAGAATGCAATTATCTGGATCAAATTGACAATTTGGATCATCATAGAGATAATAATAATGATATGTGTCTCTGTGTGTATGTGCCAATTCTTAGCAGCTGATAATTACCACTATTGACAACTATCTTCTATCCCACATGCCAGATTCACACTATTTCTGCTAAATGCAATGGGTTTATCTCCCTTTTGTTTCCCCTCATTTAATTAAACCTCTACTGAAATGCAAGAATTAGAATCTAAATTATTGGAAAATATTTCTCTAGATGTCTTTAGGAGGACTGTTATGGCTAAACCAATTTTTTATATAACTTTATTCCTGAGAAACTCACATATATGTTTGCATAATTTTAAAAATGTAATTGCTTTTCTATTAAGTTTTTCATTATAGGTATGTTACCCAGAGTTACCATCAGGGAGATAGATGGTGTATAAATTTAATAAATAAATATTAAAAAGAGATATAGTTCAAAATGGCAAATTGATTAGCATATTCCAGCTCATGGCACATTTCTAATTCAGTTCTTAATGTTGAAAATATCCTTTTCCGTGAATTCAAAGCATAAATATAAATCAATATCCGTCCTTGAAAGAAAGGTAACTTTCCATTTCGGCATCTGTAGAAATTACATTTATCAACTCTTTTTTTAAAAAAATGGAAATTAAAAGTTAGAGATATTTTATATATTTTGCACAAATTTTGAGAATATATTTTCTTTAATATATATTTTTATCATTTTTTTAAAAAAAATGAAGATTGAAAACTAATACAAAGTAAGAAAAAGAAAAGAAAAAGAAAGAAATTTAAGACAAAGTTAGAAGTCCAAGGAGGGGAAAAGAAAAATAAGAGGTTTTCAATCTTTTTTACAGCCATTATAAATTTACCTCTTACTCTATGATAGCAACATCTCTTTTTTCTATAATCTATCCTGTCTAATAATCAAAACCATAAATCATAAGTTCTTTTTTTTTGTTTCAAGCACAAAATCTATAAGTGGTTTCCAGTCGGCAATGAACATAGGCACTGCCTTTTCTCCGATCAAAGAAGTCAATTTAGCCATCACAAAATTCCATCACCACCACCAATCATTCCTCCATTGTGGATACTAAATGTGCACTACCATTACTACTATTTTTTCTCATCATTCCTATCACCCATCTTCTCCCACTTACGACACATAACTGTAACTTGTTGCTTGTATCCTTAAGATTTTTATTAATATTTTTCCTGATTGCTTATTTGACTCCTATGACAATTATTAAGTGTTATACCTCATGATTCTTGACAAATGTATATTTTCTTTTATGTGCACTGAGAGAATATGCATCAAAGACAAATTCCTTGTGTGCCCAATCACCACTTCGCCAATAAAGAATTCTATTCTATTTGCATAGTAATATCCCAAAGAAATTATAATATGCTAGCTTTTTTTTCACTTTTACTTACAATATTCTTGTTACCTATAATTTGGCTATTAGACTAATTACAATGCCTTATAAATTCTACCAAACCAATTTTAGAAAACGTACATAGTAATTTATCTATAAGGAATCTTATATGGTTTCTATTTAGGGCTATTAGCAATTAATATCATCACCAGAGAAATAGCAGTTGTTCCATCTTTCAAACTGGTCATTCAGTTGGAGATAAATATTGGACATGCTGTGATATTTAGGTTGGAGGTCAATAAGATACTTTTTTCCAGAAGTCCTCTGGGTCTTCACACCCTGACCCAGTTCATGCTGCCATATTCTCTCTGCTCACATGCACATTATCGCAAATTCATTTTCTTAATGTCTTCTGTCATCTGAAATATACTAGTTTACTAAGAAAAATAAGTTAATTTATTTGTGATAATAAAACATTAGACAATCCTGCATATCTGGTCCAACAGAGTTTAAAACTATTATTTTTAATGTATATTGACTGAAGAAGTATAGTTCTAGCTTGAGACAACAAAGAAAAAACTATTTTCCCATTGGAGAGTAAATCATCATTAATTCCATGCTATACCTATAGGGAAAAATAAGTAAATTATATAAAAAAAACAAGAATATGGGTGATGACCATATTCAGTGAATTTCTGTTCAAAATGTCTAGTCTTGCCAACTTCTTTCTAAATGGAATTATTTAATATTAAAATATGTACCATACACCATGAACTAACACAGTCAAGCCAGCGTGGACATTGCCTGGATTAACAATGTCTACATCATATGTTGGGGAATCGGGACAACTGTATGATGCAACTGTGGATGAAGAAACCTTGCATCAACAAAGAGAAGAAGCTAATTACTCAAAAGTCAATATAGTATAGAGAAAACTGCTCTCACAACTTAATAGGCTAAATACACAGTGCAACCTGCTCTCAAGAAGTCTGGAAGAACAATAGGATGTGAGTCAACCACTGAAGCGGAAATGTTATTGCCTGTGTCATTATAGCAGCAGATATTAGGCATAAGATCATGGATAAACTAGCTGTAGTCAAACCATGAGACCATTTAATAAGTGAAGAAACACCACCATCAGATAGTATACAAAAAAGTGCCAATAGAGCCCTCATGACAATCCTTACTACCATTAATGAACTAATGAAATGGTATAAACTAATAGCCACTGACAATGATGGGTTACCTGATCTAATAGAGAAATGTAAAAGGTAAGGGTAAATCTTGCCTACTGAAAAAATACAAGGATCTGTCTCCATCTGAAGACCTATAGACTGCTTTTAAAAAAACCCACAGCATTGACTACTAGGCTAAGAAGATTCACTAAAGAAGCAGAAGCCAATAATACAAATCCTCTGTTTTTCAAAGAACCACCCAATGTGTACTTCCAACCACAGTGCAACAATACAATAACAGCAGAATGACCAAAAGCAAAAACTGGACTGTATTGCAACAACAAATGGGGAAAAGAAAAGATGCATAAAAGCTATGCAAAGTTGCAGCAAAACTGAGAGCAGACTACAGGAATTTCCAAGAATATGAATTAGTCACCATCAAGTAGCAGACATCCAAGAACATGAAGAACTGGATAGCACCTAGCTTGGACATGATCCATCCTTAATGACTAATCAGCTGCTAACAGCAGACTTCCATCTAAACATACTAATAAAAGAAGAGACACGGTACTGATCACGAAAGATGCATGAGCAGCAATATCAACTACTGGTCAATAATCTCCCCAAAAGATAGCATCTGCCTCCCCAAAAGATAGCATCATAGCAGCCAAAGTACAAGAACCTTCCGATACGACTAATTGCATGCAGATCCGCAGCTCTGGCATGTGAGCGTGGGTTCGAGCACAATTTTGCTTCTTGCACCTGTGTAGGCAGTGAAGGTCTACCAAAATTTTTACTACCACACTGCGAGTGTGGCTTATGCTGGATGTCCTGCATTTTCTTTCAACATCTTTCAGTGCAAATTGGGTGATCTGGGTTGGAGCTCCATTTTCGCTACCTTACAGCATTCCCCCTGTCCAGGCAGCAGCCCACCCCTGTGTGTAAGTAGCAAAATCTCGCACAAGGACACATGTGCACATGTGTTTCAATGAGAATTTTTGCTGGGATGAATGCATGGAAGCAAAAAACCTCACCAGACCACGTGTGTCCCCATGCAAGATTTTGCTACCTGTGGAGATGTAGGAAGCAAAATTGCACTTGAACCCGCACTCACGCACCAGAGCCATAGAGCTAGGTGCAATTAGCCATACTGACAGGAACCCACTATTGACCCTTTGGGCAGGTGTGTGTTCTAGATCCTTTTGCTGCCTATTGTTCAGGGTTGCGCCATGTATGCTTGCACACAGCAATCAACAAATAACTTCTACATATGTACAGAAGCAAAATCCAAGATGGTGGCACCCACAGAGACACCAATAGAACTGGCTCTGTGACATCATTGCCAAATTAGAATAGAGTAGAACAGAACAGAACAGAATAATTTTATTTGCCAAGTGTGATTGGATGCACAAGGAATTTGTCTTGATTCATATGCTCTCAGTGTACATGAAAGAAAAAAACATTTATCAAGAATCATGTGGTACAACACTTAATGATTGTCATAGGGGTCAAATAGGTAATAAAGAAACAATATTAATAAAAATCGTAGGGTACAAGCAACAAGTTAGAGTCCGACAGTCATAATCTAATTAAATAAATAAAATAAATAAATAAGTGGGAAGAAATGGGTGATAGGAATGATGAGAAAATACTACTAATACTAGTAGTGCAAACTTAGTAAATAGTTTGAAAGTGTTGAGGGAATTATTTTTTTAGTAGAGTGATGCCGTTTGGGGAAAAAATGTTCTTGTGTCTAGTTGTCTTGGTGTGCAGTGCTCTGCAGCAACATTTTGAGGGTAGGAGTTGAAACAGTTTATGTCCAGGATGTGAGGGGTCAGTAAATATTTTCACAGCCCGCTTTTTGACTTGTACAGTATACAGGTCCTCAATGGAAGACAGGTTGGCAGCAATTGTTTTTTCTGCGGTTCTGATTAGCCTCTGAAGTCCGTATCGGTCTTGTTGGGTTGCAGAACCAAGCCAGACAGTTATAGAGGTTCTAAAGAACTGGTTAGAACCAGTAGGAACCCAGATCTACCTTTGGAGCAGTACATAAGCTTATCTCAGAATGAAACAAAGACCAATTGATAATAGACATAGCAATCACCCAAGACTGAGGACAGCATGGATTGTCTACAAAAAGTCTATGACTCAATGCTATAAAAATGGATCTGTAAATGCTTGACACTATGCAAAGTCAAAAAGACAATGAGGATCTTCCTCAAGAAGTCAGTGGATCAGAAGACAACACTAGAGGTCAACTCAAAACAGCTCACACAAATGGCCATCAAATACAGCATATTACAAAGTGATGCACTATCCTCACTGCTGTTCTGCATAGGCTTAAACTCCCTCAGCCTGATATGGATGGAATAAAACTACCATCGACACTCCCCCCCTCTATATGAATGATGTTATGTCCGGGAGTACCAACGACAGGAGATGCCTAGAAAGGCTCCATACAGGAAGTGTTATGAGAACAGGAAAGGGCACCGGGAGAGGGGCGGTAACCTAGCGACCGGGGAAAATAAGGGACAATCATTGGTTCGTTCCTCAGCCAGCTGGTAGTTAAATATGGAAACCCCGAGGAGGTTTGACAGTTGAATACTGACTGTTGTATTAACGTTATGTTTATGTTGGAATAAAGCAGTTCAAGCAAAGCCACAATTACGTGTCCGAATCTGTACAAAGCCACTTCATTGGCGACGAGGATTTCCAATCAAGTACACAATCTAAGAAATTAAGTTAAATAAAAGGAATGATGTCTACACAACTTAATTTTCCCCCTTTCAACCCTAAGAATGAAACATGGGATTCATACGTGGCCAGATTTGACTGTTCCCTTATTGCTAATGGGTTCACAGAAATCTCAGACGACAGGAAACGTGCATATTTTCTAGGGTTCTGTGGAGCCGAAATGTTCGAAACAGCAAGAGCCCTATTTGCCCCCACCCAAATACATGACATTCCATGGCAGCAGTTCTTAAATACCCTCCAGGAACATTATGCCCCAGCACCTTCCCGTTGTGCCAGGAGGTATAAATTCTACCATCGTAATCAAATAGAAGGAGAATCAATAAATGATTTTGTAGCGGCTCTCCGATGCGCTGCATTATACTGCGAGTTTGACAACCTAGAAGATTATTTACTAGACCGACTTGTTTTTGGTGTAAGAGACGGCCGTTTAAAACGCCGTTTATTGTCAATCAGAGACTTAATGTTCAAGACAGCTTTAGCGGAGGCTAGGGCTTTCGAGCTCTCAATGCAGTCATTAGCAGAGATGGACAGCACTGTAAATGCCACCACATTACTTCCTGATGTTAATGCAAAACAAATTCTACAAGACTTTGAAAGATTTTTGGGGTTAGAAGAAGAAGAGGTCTGCAAATTAGCTGTTGCAAGAAACAAAGTCCAGCCAGTTGAGCGAGCTAGACGACCACCATCTCCATGCAGAGGGTGCGGAGGAGATCACTTTAGATCAAATTGCCCCTTTAAAGACTTTATTTGTCGGAGATGCGGAGGACGGGGCCACATAGCCAGAGCCTGTCAATTCCACCGACAGCAACCTTCAACAGCCTCAAGCCAGAAGCACAATAGCTTTAGCGGAGGACGAGGGAACTACAAGGACTCGAATTACCGACGTCAAGATAGCAATGTAATATACACACATCCATCACAGAGGTCTACGGTTGTCAGTGAAACTTCCTCATCATCCGAAAAGATTACAGTGGTTGTTCGCCTGGGCCACATGCCGTGCAACATGCAGGTTGACACGGGTTCAGCTTGCTCACTGGTGTCGTGGTCTACAGCTAAGCGGTGTTTTCTGAAATTGTCAAAAAATGGGTTGTTACCATGCCGATTGAATCTGCGAGATTATCAAGGCCGCGCTATTCTAGTTATAGGAGAATGACGCTTTGCCGTTCAGTTCAAAAAATTTAAGGGACAATTACCATTAATAGTGGTGGATGGGCCTTTTTCTAATCTATTGGGGTTGGATTGGTTCCAAGCATTGGGCCTAGAAGTAATGGGAATAAATATGGTAAGGGGGGCTTCGTCGTTCATGACCTTGGCCCAAGAATTCCCAGATGTGTTTGATGGGAAACTAGGCTGTTATAACGGTTCACCTATTTCTTTCAGCTTGGATCCAAAAGTGCCTGCACTACGCTTAAAGCCCCGCCGAGTACCTTTGGCACTCAGACCAAAGGTAGATGAGGAATTAGATAAGTTAATAGCCCAGGGAGTTTTAGAGCCAACAGATCAAGCTGCATGGGAAACTCCTGTCATAACTGTAGTAAAGGCGGACGGAGGAATTTGTATATGTGGGGATTATAAATGTACCATAAACAAGGCATTAGCCCACCATTCTTACCCCCTTCCAGTAGTACAGCACCTTCTGCATTCACTGGGGAAGGGTAGTTTGTATGCGAAGTTAGACCTATCGCAGGCCTACCAACAGCTCACAGTGGACCGTGAAACTGCAGAAGCACAAGCTATAGTCACACATAGAGGGGTGTTTCGTTGCCGAAGGTTACAGTTTGGGGTTTCAATAGCCCCGGGAATTTTCCAGGGATTCATGGAGAGGCTTCTTTATGGATTGGAAGGGGTCGTGCCATACTTCGACGATGTCCTAGTATCCACCTGCTCAGAGACGGAATTATTAGCAAGAGTTAAATCGGTCTTAACAAAATTTCAAGAGAAGGGTTTGAAGTTAAAATTGAGCAAGTGCGTGTTGGGAGTTACTAAAGTAGAATTCTTAGGGTTTATAGTGGATGGACAAGGTATCCATCCTACCCCTGAGAAAACCAGAGCCATCAGGGAAGCCCCTACTCCTCAGTCTAAAGTGGAATTACAAGCTTTTTTAGGATTGCTAAATTTCTACGCTGTGTTCATTCCACACAAAGCATCAATAGCGGAACCGTTACATCGGTTATTAGATAGTAAGACACATTGGCACTGGGGACCCAGAGAAGAGGCCGCTTTTGCGGCCGTAAAAGATGTTCTGACTTCCAATACTATATTGATTCAATATTCCCCAACATTACCATTGGTTTTGACTTGTGATGCCTCACAGTTTGGAGTAGGAGCTGTGTTAAGTCATAGACTTCCTAATGGGTCGGAGGCCCCATTAGCGTATTTTTCTAGAACTCTTGCTAAGGCTGAGCGAAACTTTGGGCAAATAGACAAAGAAGCATTGGCCTTAGTGGCAGGGGTGCGGAGATTTCACGATTATTTGTACGGAAGAAAATTTGAACTTGTAGCTGATCATCAACCCCTACTAGGAATTTTAGCAGGAAATCGCCAAAGTCCTGTAGTTCTGTCACCCCGCATGGCGAGATGGATTATATTCTTAGCAAACTATACTTACCGGTTGGTGTACCAGCCGGGAAAGCACATTGCCCATGCCGATGCGCTAAGTAGATGTCCGCTTCCAGATATCTTGGATGACCCAGTGCCAGTGTCCTCTGTGTTAGCCATTGAGCAGAGTCCATTAGTTTTAGTCGCATCGGAGGTAGCGAAACAGACAAGCCGTGACCCAACGTTGGCTATAGTAAGACAGTGGGTGCTCCGGGGGTGACCTAAAAAGGAGCAAGCACCTGAATATTCCTGTTATGGGAGGTGCCGTTCGGAATTATCAGTGGAAAAGGGCTCTTTATTAAGGGGGTCCAGAGTAATTATTCCACCCTCTCTTAGGCGCCAAGTTCTAAGTCTTCTCCACAAGGGGCACCCCGGAATTGTAAGGATGAAAGGCCTAGCCCAAGACTACGTGTGGTGGCCAGGAATAGATCACGAGATAGAAGAGTGTGTAGAGGCATGTCTAAGGCAGTGATTTTCAACCTTTTTTGAGCCGCGGCACATTTTTTACATTTACAAAACCATGGGGCACATTGAGTGGGGATGGGGGGGCGGCTAAAAAAAGTTTGGACAAAAAAAATCCTCTCTCTCTTCCTCCCTTTCGCTCTATTTCTCTCTCCCTCCCTCTTTCTCTTTTTTCTCTCTCCTTCCCTCTTTCTTTCTCCCTTCCTTCCTCTTTTTTGCTCTTTCTCTCTCCTTCCCTCCCTCCCTCTATGTCTTTCTCTCTCCCACCTTCCCTCCCTCTCTTTCTCGCTTTCTTTCTTTCTCTTTCTCGCTTGTTCTCTTTCTTTCTCTCTCTCTCGTTCTTTCTTTTTCCCTCTCTTGCTTTCTCTCTCTCTCTTGCTTTCTTTCTCTCTCTTTCTTTCTCTCTGTTTTCTTTCTCTCTCTCTCTCTTGCTTGCTTTCTCTTTCTCTCTCTCTCTTGCTTTCTCTCTCTCTCGTTTTCTTTCTCTCTCTGAGCTTCGTGGCACACCTGACCATGTCTCACGGCACACTAGTGTGCCGCGGCACACTGGTTGAAAAACACTGGTCTAAGGTGTCAAGAAAACAGGCCCTCACCTTCTAGAGCACCACCACTAGTATGGGAACCCCCTGCAGGCCCATGGGCTCGCCTCCATATTGATCTAGCTGGGCCTTTCCTGGGTCAAAATTTTTTAATAGTTGTGGACGCCAATTCAAAATGGTTGGAAGTGGTGCATTTACATTCTACCCAATCATTTGCAGTTATCAATGCGTTGAATGCATTGTTTGCAACCCACGGGTACCCAGATATTGTGGTGTCGGATAACGGACCACAGTTTACATCGGTCCTATTTGAAAATTACTTAGCGGCTGCGGGAATCCGTCATGCCCTTATGTCACCATGGCACCCGGCTAGTAATGGACAGGCGGAGCAAATGGTACGGTCAGCGAAAGATTCACTTAAGAAACTCCCAAAAGGGTCTTGGTCAAAGAAATTATCAGAGATGTTATTGGCCCAGCATTCCACTCCATGTGTGGCCACTCAAAAAACCCCAGCGGAGCTGCTTATGGGTCGAAAATTAAGAATAATTTTGGACAGGTTACACCCATGGTATGAAAACAATTCTCCATGGCCGGAGGCTCCTCCTAGAAACTTGGAAGTAGGATCTCAGGTTTTTGCCCGAGCTTATGGGGAAGGTCCAACCTGGGTTCCGGCCACCATAGTGAAAATGTCGGGTCCTCGTTCTTATGAAGTCGAATTAGAGGATGGCAGGGTATGGCGTAGACATTTAGATCAGGTCCGTCTCCGCAAAGCAGAGAAACTCATGGAAGATAATAGTTCCATTCCGCGAGAGGATAATGAAGTACGTTTGGAAATGGCAGATCCAGGGGTCTTGGACAGTAACGTAGATACTCACCTTCCATCCCAGTTTACCATTTCTTTAAGTGCAGAGCTAGAAATCTACGAACCTCCGCGAGGTCAGGTAGCAGGGGAAGACGGACTACGTCATTCGGGTAGAATAGTTCGGAAGCCAACCTACTTAAAGGATTATGTATGTTCCAGAGTAAGGGGGGAGGAGTGTTATGTCCGGGAGTACCAACGACAGGAGATGCCTAGAAAGGCTCCATACAGGAAGTGTTATGAGAACAGGAAAGGGCACCGGGAGAGGGGCGGTAACCTAGCGACCGGGGAAAATAAGGGACAATCATTGGTTCGTTCCTCAGCCAGATGGTAGTTAAATAGGGAAACCCAGAGGAGGTTTGACAGTTGAATACTGACTGTTGTATTAACGTTATGTTTATGTTGGAATAAAGCAGTTCAAGCAAAGCCACAATTACGTGTCCGAATCTGTACAAAGCCACTTCAAATGATATCAAGCTGTATATCTAAAAATGAATGAGACATCAACTCATTGATTCACATAACATGGATCTGTAGAGAAGACATTGGGATGCTGTTCAGACTGGGAAGTGTAGCTGAAAGGTAGTTAAAATTGATGGGGTGAAACTAATAGGCCATATAGCAGACATATAGACCAGCTAAATTGTCTTGGTATCCAGTCATATGGGAAGCACTTTAAGGAGATAAGGAACACAGCAATATCCAAGTAACTCCAAAGGACAAAATATGTCATGGAGAGCTAGCTCAATAGGACAAATAAGATCTATACCATCAACACTTATGCCTGTGGTTATCAGATCCCCTGTTGCTATAATAAGGTGGTCAAAGAAGGATATAGAAGCTACCAATATGAAGACCCTAAAGGTGTTCACAATGTACATAGGTTTCAATCCCAACCTTATTATTGTAGACAAATAAGAGAGCTGGCAACTTGGATGTTGCTGGTAACTGTTATAGCCACTCTACTGGATGATTTCTTTCTTGCTTTACTTTTCTCCAATCTGCAGATTAGAGTTTTTAAACTAGACTTTTTAAAAAATCTTTATATGAATGATTTCTTTCAATACAAGCAATTTTTGAACAGCAGGGAAGATGGTGAAGTGAATCCGACAATGTAGCAGTTATTCGGACAATATTTTGGACCTTTACTTTATTATCTCTATATGTGGCTTTTTAAAAGTCTTTGTTTCCTTCTCTCTGGTTTTCTCCTTTCTAAATTTCCTTTTGAATAATGCCCTGCTTAAGACCCATTCCTTCTGTAAAGATTGGGATTGAGCCTGGGGCACTGAGGAAATGAAGCACACCATAAAACAATTGAACCATCTACATTATTAATTTCAGTGTTTCAAAGCATATTAAATCATGTTTTACCTGAAACAAATAGCTGCACTCCAATAACAACTAAATAAACAAAGAAGAGGCTGAGGCATGCTTCTGATTAATGAAGAAGATAGCATGATGCCTCCTGAGCTTTAGTGCAGTGCTATAAATCTACTTAGAAGAGCTTCATTCTCTAAAGGACTGTGACCTCTTTACATTTTATTATTCGCACTCAATTAAGCTATTTCAGCTTCCAACAATTTGCATTTGACAACTTTTCATTTGGCTACAATAATCAGAAGTGCTGAGCTAAATGTCAGAGATAAGATGTTTGTATTAACCAAAGGAAGCCCAATCCTTAGCAAATAATTTATCAACTAAACTGCTTTCTTGAGCATGTAATAACCTTAAAACCAAATAAGGTGCCCCGGGAAGATTCTGCAATTTTAGTAGAGCGAAAGACAAATTTTTATCACTGATCCATCTTAGCTGTCAATTTGTACTTGTACTCTATTACACTTTTTATTTAATAGTAATTTAATGTATGACTGTTTACTGATTACATTGTGTAAAGTGCTAGAGTATATTTTTCTTATCACATTGTATTGTATTGTATTTTTTACATTGTTATATGCCTGGTGTGGGTTGGTGAACTATAAAATAATTTATTCATTCAATTCTCAGTAAAGTCAGTTTAATAAACAGGTTATCTCTAGTTGCATTGATTTAAAGAGGAGATTCAATGAACTTCATTGAGCCTGACCCAATTTGTTTAGAAGCCTTGGCACATGATCTACTAAATCTACTAAATCTGAATAAAATCCAATAAGAAAGCAAGAACAGAGAATCAAACAAAAGGACTTCCAATCATTGTGTGGGGAAACTGGTATTCCAAAGTCAGGTCTGAAATAATAAATTTCTTCAGCTAAAGATGTATATGAAACAGTGAACAGTGTTTCAACATCTTCAAGAAACTTTATCTTATGGAAGACAGAATAAAATGTAATTCAAGAACCAAAATAATACATGAATGTTTTCATTTAAAATTTGGAACTTAATTATTTAATTGAAATGAATGCCTATCATGATTGCTCAACTCTTCACATAAATACAGGTGACTGATTTTTCATTAAGAAATATTGTGAATCCTGAAATGAATGAAGCACATGATAGTGAAATTCTTCATGCATTTGTCTCAAGCGTAAATTAAATTTGAACCTCCTGCTTTGAAGTTTAGTACTGACCGGAGAGTAATGCTGATATAAATACTAAATTAAAATTAAACATCACATAAATTACGTTAATATGATTCTGCTTCTTATCCTGTTAAGCAAAGACTGAGCACTGAAATGCTAATAAGTTCAAGGAAAACGACGTTTGGTAGCTGTATTTTGGAATGAGAAATATTTTGTTTTCAGAATAGCTTTTCACTTAGATACTTCTCTTTGAAACATACCTTCAATATATATACATTTTAGGGGCTTTTCTTTCTTCAGGAGAAAATGAAAATTTAATTCAATAAAACAGGTTTATATACAACTACAGCAAATGAGATTAAGATATAACAAAAATATAATTATAATTAACAATACAAGGTGCATAATGAAAAATGCAGAAAATCCTATAAGGCAATAATGGTTCATTTTGTACTGATTTACAATAATACCTCCATTTACACTAGTGTAAGTGAAAAGAAAAACCATACAATGTCTATTTGGAAATGAATTATGGATAAACCATTCTATTATTTATTACTTTCTTAGTAAAATAAATATCTCAGACATCCTTTATACAGATCATTAATCTTTTACCTTCTGAATCATTGCCAAAGCATACTACTTTCACCATAAGTTTTTACATGCAGTTGGTTCATAAATTACATATTCATGCAAATTTCATACCGTAAGAAGATTTTATTTTAACACTTTACTTATTTATACTAACATGCTCTCTAGAGCTAGGATTCTGAATCTGAAAAGTAGGATAGGCAGATTTGAGAGTGCCTATATATTAGAACCATTTAACAATGTGAAATAAAATTAAAATAGGGTTTCCACACAGCATTTAATATACAACTATATTAACTTTTAACATCTTTCCCTTATAATCAAAATATCTCTGTATTGTCTATAAGACATAGGTAAATGCTATTCAGCAAATCTCCCTGTTGTCTTCAAATAAAAGTTTGTTGCTTGCATATTACTGTGCTTTATTACTTCATATCAATTATAGTTGGAGGTTCAACAAGTACTATAGCTTCTCTTTAAATAGCATTTTTTGTGAACTGTCCCAGCTTAATTTCTTTAAGTGTATTGTGTACCATATTTTTTACCATTTTAAAAAGTAAAATAAAAAAATGACATCTTCTGCTTCAATTTTACAGGGAAATCTATTTGGGACAATTAACAAAATGTCCATTTAAGTAGTAATGATATTTCAATCTTAATATGAACAGAAGCAAAATTATCCAGATCTCCAATAATTTTGGCTTTGCTTGTTTTACTGGAAATTCAGGGGGGTGGGGGGGATCATACATTAGGTCAGATACTGTATTGAAAAAGAAGTTTGAAATTACACCTGGATATTCCATATTTATTATATTGATGGGACCATGATTAGGGCTCTTTGCTTGATTTCATTAGCAAAATTATCCCCTCCCCGTAACACTTACCAGGGAACAGAAAGAAATAGCAGAATATAAAATCATAGTCAGAAACCTAAAGATAGAAATAGTATGTGCAAAGGAACTGGAAGCATACTGTTCCACTCAATTTATATTTTCCCCAAGCTGGCACTAATGTTGCTACTCTTTTCTTTCTTCCTTCAAGATCTTCATTGTCTTAAAATATTGGATTGATCTAAACAGGGGACCAGGAAGTTGATTGGAGAAGCAACATGTGCATCTTCTTTGCAATGGTGTGTAACTTTAGAAAAAAATAGAAAAAACTTTGGTGATACTAGTAGCATCAATCCTAATGTTAGCTTTCTAAATCAGGACGTGATATGGAACCTACCTCTATAAATTCCTAGTAATTTGAGAATTTGGAAAAATTTAAACCATAACTTTTCACTATTGGGAGGCTGGAGAAAAACTTGTCACAAAGAGTATTTCAGCAATCCTACAATTAGAATTGTCATATTTTATTGTTTTCCGATCGTCCATGGCATTTTTTTTAGTTTAATAGACCCTGTTCAGAGAGTTAACAGAACAATATTTTCCCTTGCAACCTTGCATTGTTGGTTTTTTAGAAAAGATTATGGAATATGTTTCTAAGAATAAATCTAATCCTTTTTTTTTTTTTAAACCATGCAGTATCTTCTAAATTAAACTACTGAGACTAATTTTTATTGTGGCAGCCAAGAGATTTGTTTAGTAAATAAAAGAACATTTATTGTAGTAAAAGAAGAGGTTGAGCTGGAAAGTGAAATAATTGTGTCATCAATTTAGAGTCATTGTTTTGTCACAAAATATCTAAGTCCAGTCCTCCGTGAATTCCATTGACCCTTATCTAGCGCCAATTTAACTTTGATCATTAGTTGTACAGATTCTTGTATTAGATATAGCAATAATAAATCCTTCTCTCTTTTGAACTAAACAAATGCTTCTGGTTATTTGCTTCTGACATTACTATGGTATTTCCCAGTAAGCCTGAACTCAAAGAATATATTGTTGCTGCTGTTCTTAGAATATGGTGAGGTGAATGGAGAGCGAATGATATCTATGTATTTCAGAGATTTACTTTGATGAACGAAGGAGAAAAGAGATGGGCAAAGCAAAGCAAAGAAGACATTTTTGGTCCTTTTAATTTCTATTCCCACACTCTGAGCCCATGTCTCTCCAGGCAACTTTTCTTCATGTCTTGGGTAGCAGCCAGATTCATAGTAAAACAGAATGCCTCCCATTTCTTTTGTGTTGTCTCACAAAGCTTCAAGCACATAGGCTCAAAAACTCCAGTAATGGACATAAAAAGTTGCCTTTCTAGCATTTGAATGGGCATAGGAAAGAATCCAATGGATCAAGTAGGGATGTCTTGTTGAAAGTTGGAGAGAGAAGGAGAAATGGATCTATTTGAATTATACAGCTATTATTGTGCCCTCTTGTCTAGTCTGAATCCTTTAGGCACAGTCATAGAATTGCAGTAAGATTGAATGGCAGTCTAACTGACTTTGGTACTGAAATGAATCAGTTCCCATTCTCTCTCAATACCATGGCACCATTTCCTTGATGTTACTGGCAACCATGTAGAAAATACATATATTCAAAATGCTGACTGATATAAATGTGTTTTGAAACACATACACAGAGAGACAGACAGAGAGACAGAGAGACAGACAGACAGACAGACAGACAGACAGACAAACAGAGACACAGACAGAGACACAGACAGAGACAGCGAGAGAAATATATATATAAGTTTCCAAAACCTATATTGCTAAGATTGGATTGATTAGACCATAATTGGGAATAGCATTATCCTAGAAATAAATATGAATATTCCTTCTAAGTATTAGAGATATCTTTCATTCCAGCTCTATGGGTTGAAAGTGACTATATGCCTATCCATTCTCTCATATATTTGTCTAAATTGGGGGAACCAAGCCAGGAAAAGTTTAAGTAGATTTCATTTTATTGAAAGCAATTATAGCTTTTTTCATAGTAATGTTAACATAATTATTGGCTATGTTATGAGCAAAATACTGGATTTGTTGTTATGGGAGAAATGGTGAAGAGCACTATCTTGTTTCTATTCATTGCCGCAAAATGCTTAAGACTAGTATTGCAGTAAGATCCAGAATGACAAGTCACATTTCATCATTTTAACCACCTATTTCTTCTGAGATTAAACTGACACATAGCAACTAGCTAAAGGCCATTCAGTGAACAATGGTTTTGAACCCATTTAAAATAACTGCCAGTCTCTCTGACCTTCCAATTTCATACCAGCAAATATCACTGCCAGTTTTCCATCATAAGTTTACATTATTTTGGCATTTATTAGCATGCATTATAAAAACAGAATACGTAAATTTGTTACTACTTTGAATTAATAAAATTAATTGAGAACAGACTAAACCTTTTTAGGCATCTTATATTAGATAGCTCATTCCCATAGTTAACCTTATGCGTGAATACACTTGCATGCTAATTGCTATTTTTCTAGTTCACTTTGTCAGCCTAAAATTAATTAAAACACAGAGCTGCTTATCATTTAGCTTTATTTACACACACAGAATAATGTGCAATAAAATTAATGTCTGCTATGCAGGAGACCTTGCTGGAAAGTATTTTTTACTTTCTCAATCTGTCCTTTTTTCTATTGATCTGCAGCTGTTATATGCAGGCTTTTCAGCATCTCAGTGCAACCGACTTCACATTGATGTAGTGAGAAAAATAGGAGGCACGGGAATGTATTAGATATGTTTACTATCTTGAAAAGAGAGAGAGGGAGGGAGGGGGAAGGAGGGAGGGAAGGGAAGAAAGAGAGAGAAATAAAGAAGAAGAGAGGGGGGAGAGAGAAAGAGAGAGAGAGGGGCTAATAATAACAAGAGCAATATGACAGGACTCCAATTTAAATTTGTAGATAGATTTCTACAAATCTATCAATGGACAGACTGCAACAAACAAACCAAAACCTAACATTTGTATGCAGAACAACCTAAAGAATGACAACCTAAAGAAATACAACCAGAATCAACTTGGATAAAGGAGGTGGATAAAAATATTAAAAAACTGAAAGGGCAAGGAAGATCAAGAATTGGTCAGCATCTGATGAAGATGAACTGAATTGTTTTGGGTTGAAGTATCCGGTTGGTTTACAACCACTCATTGCTAAGCACTTTTACAACATTGTATCAGAAGGTCATGTTGAAGATTGTAAACTTCTGATGAAACTTACATGACATAATGAAAGATCAACTCAAGAGAGCGCCAAGTAACTACTGCTTACCAACAACTTTCAGATTGCTAACTGGTGTTGCAGCTGATATAGTACAACATTACCTAGTTGAAAATAAGTTGTTTTCCATCAGAAAAGAAAGGAACAGAAAAGAAACTGTTGAAACAACAAAGAAGCATAGAAACATAGAAACATAGAAGATTGACGGCAGAAAAAGACCTCATGGTCCATCTAGTCTGCCCTTATACTATTTCCTGTATTTTATCCTAGGATGGATATATGTTTATCCCAGGCATGTTTAAATTCAGTTACTGTGGATTTACCAACCACGTCTGCTGGAAGTGTGCTCCAAGGATCTACTACTCTTTCAGTAAAATAATATTTTCTCATGTTACTTTTGATCTTTCCGGCAACTAACTTCAGATTGTGTCCCCTTGTTCTTGTGTTCAGTTTCCTACTAAAAACACTTCCCTCCTGAACCTTATTTAACCCTTTAACAGATTTAAATGTTTCGATCATATCCCCCCTTTTCCTTCTGTCCTCCAGACTATACTGGAAAAGAGCAAAAGATCATCTCCTAACTGACAAGATTTTTGGGGGAAAGCTGCAAGAAAAAAAGTCCAAGTTGACGTACCTTGAATGTATCTTGATTACCAATTGATTACAATTTGACTCCCTGTAACTTGACTAGATAATTAAGTCAATAAAAATATTAGAATTGTTGTGCTATGTTCATTGGCACACTGAAAGTTGCTAGTCATGGTGATAGACTGGGACATGTGAATACAACTTAAATCACTCTCTCTTATGACTTGTGCTTTTATATTTTAGTAATGATTATTCTATATTTTAATAATGATATTATTATTATTATTATTATTATTATTATTATTATTATTATTTATTAGATTTGTATGCCACCACTCTCCGGAGACTCGGAGCAGCTCACAACAACAAAACAGTACAAATCCACTGGTTAAAACAATTAAGAACCCTTAATATAAAAAACAATCATACATCTCATACAAACCATACATAAAGCAGAAACGGCCCAGGGGAATCAATTTCCCCATGCCTGGCAACAGAGGTGGGTTTTAAGGAGTTTGCGAAAGGCAAGGAGGGTGGGGACAATCCTAATCTCTGGAACGAGTTGATTCCAGAGAGTCGCCACAGAGAAGGCTCTTCCCCTGGGTCCCGCCAGATGACATTGTTTTGTCGACGGGACCTGGAGAAGACCAACTCTGTGGGACCTAAACGGTCGCTGGGATTCATGTGGCAGAAGGCGGTCCTGCAGATATTCCCGGAGATGATGATCATGGTCATGATCATGATGATCATGATCATGATCATGATGATAATCATGATGATCATGATGATGATCATGATGATCATGATGATCATGATGATCATGATGATCATGATCATGATCATGATCATGATCATTATCATTATCATTATCATTATCATTATCGTTAAGATTTGTATGCTGCCTTTCTCTGAAAATTCAGGGCGGCTATTGATTTAAGAATTGCTGTAGGCCACTAGATGTGAGATGGACAGCCATATACATTTGAAAAGATTAATGAATAAATCAGAATTTCAGGGGAAACAAAAGTATATAAGTCTGCGGAGAGGAGCAGCATACAAATCCAATAAATAAACAAACAAACAAACAAACAAACAAACAAACAAATAAACAAATAAACAAATAAACAAATAAACAAATAAACAAATAAACAAACAAACAAACAAATAAACAAATAAACAAATAAACAAATAAACAAATAAACAAATAAACAAATAAACAAATAAACAAATAAACAAATAAACAAATAAACAAATAAACAAATAAACAAATAAACAAATAAACAAATAAACAAATAAACAAATAAACAAATAAACAAACAAACAAACAAACAAATAAATACACACACACACACACACACACACACACACACACACACACACAGCCCATAACTAAAGTTATAGGTTTTATTGTTACAAAATGAAACAATAATTTTGGGATTGAAAAATTCTACTGGATTTAAGCAAATTTATTAATAATGCAATAATTGCTTGAAGTTATAATTTCTATTTATTATCTCTAGCATCAGAGACAGGATACCGAATATTTTAAAGTGACAGCGACACAGAAAATAGATTTACTCAATCAGTCCTGAAAACACTAAAAACAATTGATGAGTCACTGAGAAAAGTGTGCATGATAAATTTAAATCAAATAGTAGGGCATGTTTTATGCCCTAATGCCATTAGACAAATGATACCAAACTGTTCACAAGCAAAGTTTCTACATGGGTTGGAAGTTGCTAAAAGCAAAAGTATTGTTTCACAAATGTACATGATACATTTTTAATTATTATTATTATTTATTAAATTATTTACTAAATTTATATGCCGTCCCCCTCAGAAGATTCAGATAATAATAGATATTTGGTTTGAAAAAGCTTTATTTTCTTTTATAAGTTGTCTTTAGAAAAACAGTCTTACTCCATTGTCGTCTGGTGTGCACGCACACCGGCACAATTCCAGTAACAATTACTGGATTTTTTGCTTCTGCACATGCGCAGCAGCCAAATCTCGCTGCCACACCTATGCTCTATTTGGGGTTACCCTTGAAGAACGTCCAGAGACTGCAACTAGTCCAGCATGCAGTCGTGGGAGCCGTGTTGGGCATACCCAAATACTCTCACATCAACCCAGTTCTCCGTGAGCTGTACTGGCTATTGATTGGTCTCCAAATGCAGTTCACAGCATTGTTAATCACCTATAAAGCCCTATATTGCATTGGACCAGATAATTTACAGAACCATCTTCTGCCTCTACCCTTATATATATAAACTCCACTATTAAAACAATCAATGGCACCTCTTTCATACAAATGGTTGGAGCAAAGCACATGAAGCCAATTATCTAGGTCCTCAGCAATCAGGATTCAGGCCCGGCTACAGCACGGAAATTGCTTTGGTCGCGTCAATGGATGATCTCTGGTGGGCCCAGGACAGGGGTTTATCCTCTGTCCTGGTGCTTCTCGACCTCTCAGCAGCTTTCAACACCATCGACCATGGTATCCTTCTGCGCCGGCTGGAGGGGTTGGGAGTGGGAGGCACTGTCCTTCAGTGGTTCTCCTCCTACCTCTCCAGTCGGCCGAGTGGCTAAGGGGTCAGTCCTCTACCCCCTGCTATTTAATATCTACATGAAACTGCTGGGCGAGATCATCCAGGGGCATGGGGTGAGGTATCATCAGTATGCGGATGATACCCAGTTATACATCTCCACCCCATGTCCAGTCAACAAAGCAGTGGAAGTGATGTGCCGGTGCCTGGAGGCTGTTGGGGTCTGGATGGGGGTCAACAGATTCAAACTCAACCCTGATAAGATGGAGTGGCTGTGGGTTTCGCCTCCCAGGGACAATTCCATCTGTCCATCCATCACCCTGGGGGGGAAATCATTGATCCCCTCAGAGAGGGTCCGCAACTTGGGCGTCCTCCTCAATCCACAGCTCACATTAGAGAAACGTCTTTCAGCTGTGGTGAGGGGGGTGCACCAGTTGCTGCCCTATCTGGACCGGGAGTCACTGCTCACAGTCACTCATGCCCTCATCACCTCGAGTTCGGAAACTTCAGTTCGGAAACTTCAGATCGTGCAGAATGCAGCTGCGAGAGCAAACATGGGCTTCCCTAAATATGCCCATGTTACACCAACACTCCGCAGTCTGCATTGGTTGCCAATCAGTTTCGGGTCACAATTCAAAGTGTTGGTTATGACCTATAAAGCCCTTCCTGGCATCGGACCAGAATATCTCCGGAACCGCCTTCTGCCGCACAAATCCCAGCAACCGGTTAGGTCCAACAGAGTGGGCCTTCTCCGGGTACCGTCAACTAAAGAATGTCATTTGGCAGGACCCAGGTGAAGAGCCTTCTCTGTGGCAGCCCTGGCCTTCTGGAATCAGCTCCCCCCAAAGATCAGAATTGCCCCCACCCTCCTTATTTTTTGTAAGCTCCTTAAAACCCATCTTTGTCGTCAGGCATGGGGGAATTGAGATATTCCTTCCCCCTAGTGCTATACAATTTATGCATGGTATATTTGTGTGTATGTTTGGTTTTTAATAATGGTTTTTAGTTATTTTAAATATTAGATTTGTTATATATAAGAGGGGTGGCATACAAATCAAATAAATAATAAATAATAAATAATAAATAATAAATAATAAATAATAAATAATAAATAATAAATAATAAATAATAAATAATAAATAATAAATAATAAATAATAAATAATAAATAATAAATAATAAATAATAAATAATAAATAATAAATAATAAATAATAAATAATAAATAATAAATAATAAATAATAAATAATAAATAATAAATAATAAATAATAAATAATAAATAATAAATAATAAATAATAAATAATAAATAATAAATAATAAATAATAAATAATAAATAATAAATAATAAATAATAAATAATAAATAATAAATAATAAATAATAAATAATAAATAATAAATAATAAATAATAAATAATAAATAATAAATAATAAATAATAAATAATAAATAATAAATAATAAATAATAAATAATAAATAATAAATAATAAATAATAAATAATAAATAATAAATAATAAATAATAAATAATAAATAATAAATAATAAATAATAAATAATAAATAATAAATAATAAATAATAAATAATAAATAATAAATAATAAATAATAAATAATAAATAATAAATAATAAATAATAAATAATAAATAATAAATAATAAATAATAAATAATAAATAATAAATAATAAATAATAAATAATAAATAATAAATAATAAATAATAAATAATAAATAATAAATAATAAATAATAAATAATAAATAATAAATAATAAATAATAAATAATAAATAATAAATAATAAATAATAAATAATAAATAATAAATAATAAATAATAAATAATAAATAATAAATAATAAATAATAAATAATAAATAATAAATAATAAATAATAAATAATAAATAATAAATAATAAATAATAAATAATAAATAATAAATAATAAATAATAAATAATAAATAATAAATAATAAATAATAAATAATAAATAATAAATAATAAATAATAAATAATAAATAATAAATAATAAATAATAAATAATAAATAAATTGAGGGTATGGCTTGCTGATGAGGCCAAAATAAGGCCAAAATAGATCTATCCTAGCCTCCCTTAATTTTCAAATTCAGCCAACACATGTGACATATATATTTGTTGTTGTTGTTTTTTCAATATTTTTATTAATTTTCTTTAAAATAACATACAGACTTACAAACATTTAACATACAGTGTAGGGATGTATCATCCCTGCTCTTCTCAAAAGTATAAATGCAGATACAGAAAAAGGAATACATAATTAGATACCTAATTCAATGCTACTAATACAAAAAATATCTAATAGAAAAAATTGATATCATGAAAAAATTTCTAACTAGTTTCAAGTCAAAAAATCTTTAAAAAAAAAGCAAATTTCTATTCTATATATATAAACTAAATCTAATATAAATCTCAATGAAAAAAAATTATCTAAAGTATCTATACTTATTATTACTCTTCTTTCTTTATTTTTTATTCTTATCTATCCATTCATAAACATTGTTCCATGTTTCATAAAATTTGGTTTCTTCCTGATCATTCAAGCGTCTTGTCATCATGTCCATTTCCGCGCAGTCTAATATTTTTGCAATAACTCCCTCTTCTTTGGGGATATCTTCCCCTTTCCAATTTTGCGCGTAGATAATCCTTGCCGCTGTAAAAATATGTATAATCAAATACAAAATTTATTTTTTGTAATTTTGGTTAGTAATTCCTAGCAAACAAAACTCCGGGGTGAAATCTATTTTCTGCTTTGTAATCTCTTTTGTCATTTTCTCTATCATTTTCCAGTACATTTTAGCTTTATTACATGTCCACCATTAGTGGTAGTAGGATCCTATTTCTTTCTTACATTTCCAACATAGAGGTGATGTCTTTGGGAACATTTTTGCTATTCTACTTGGTGGGAGATGCCATCTATAGAACATTTTAATTTGGTTCTCTTTCAAAGAAACCTACTTTGTCATCCTCCAATTACACATCCAAACTTTCTCCCATGTATCTAAATCAATTTCTTTACCTATGTTTCTACACCAGTGTATCATACTATCTTTTAATGTTAACTCAATATTCTTGTGAGTAATCAAATATTTATATATTTTTCCAATTACCCTATTTTGATTTTTAGTAATTAAGTCACTTAACAAATTTTTACTTTTATTAAATATGTAAAGTATACTGTCTTTCTGATATCTGGATCTAATCTGTGCGTAGTGCCACCAATCAATTTGTATCCCTTCATCTTGTAATTTAATTCTAGTTTTTAATTTCATTTGGTTATCTAACAAGTCTTTGTATCTTATATTTCTTGTGTCGTTAATAGAATTTGGGTGTATTATTGCATCCAAAGGGGTAACCCAATCCGGGATTGTTAAAAAGTGGTTTTTCTTTATATCTTTCCAGACGTCAAATAAGTATTTTCTCAACGTATGTCTTTTAAAATAAGAATGGTTTTTATCTTTATCATACCAAACAAATGCATGCCAGCCAAGCATAAGATCATATCCTTCTAATTTTAATATTCTCATGTCCTCTAAAGTTATCCAATTTTTAATCCATGTTAAAGCGGCTGCCTGATAATATAATTTCCAGTTTGGGAGGGCAAAACCCCCCCTCTCTTTTATATCTTCTAATATATTTATCTTAATTCTTGCCTTTTTTCCTTGCCATAAAATTTTTTTAACCACATTTGTTAGATTTTTTAAAAAATTGGCCCCTGGATTAATTGGGATCACTTGAAATAAAAATAATACCTTAGGTAAGATATTCATCTTAATCGTGGCAATTCTTCCCAAAAATGATATTTTTAAATTATTCCATATTTCTAAATCCTTTTTGATTTCATTAATTAATTTTATATAGTTATCATTTTTTAATGTTATTGTTTTAGCTGTTAGCCATATTCCCAAGTACTTTACTTTTTTAACTATTTGCATTCCAGTAATACATTCTAAATTACTTTCTTGTATTTTACTCATATTTTTAGTTATAATTTTTGTTTTATTTTTATTTATTTTCAGACCTGCTACCTTACCATATTGTTCTATTGTTTGGATTAATCTTGGTGCTGTAACTAACGGATCTTCCATTATAAAGGTCAAATCATCTGCAAAAGCCTGGACTTTATATGTCTCTTTTCTAACTGTTAAGCCCTTTATCTTTGAATCTGCTCTTATTTTTATTAAAAGTGTTTCTAAAGTCATAATGAAGAGAAGAGGTGAAATGGGGCATCCTTGCCGAACTCCTTTATTTATTTTAAACGCTTCTAATTGCTCATTATTTAATATAATTTTTGTCGTTTGTTCTGAATAAATAGCATCTATTAAATTGACAAATTTGGGGCCAAATCTCATTTTATTTAATTGCATCTTTATAAATGTCCAATTCACGTTATCAAAAGCTTTTTGAGCATCTAGGAACATTAAAGACAATGTTTTATCTGAGTATTGCTCATAGTACTCTAATACATTGATGATTGTTGTAAGATTATTTTTGATTTGTCTACCTGGAAGGAAGCCATTTTGGTCTGAGTGAATTTTACTATTTATTACGGTTTTCAATCTATCTGCATATATTGCTATAAATATTTTATAATCTACATTCAATAAGGATATTGGTCTATAGTTTTTAATTTTTTCTTTTGCTGTATCTGGTTTATGAATTAAAGTTATCAAAGATTCCGACCATGATTTAGGAATTTTACCATCTACTCTACATTCGTTAAAAATTTGCAGCATATTATTTCTTAATACTTCATTTTCTATTTTATACCACTCTGCTGGAATAGCATCTGGCCCCGTGGCTTTATTATTTTTCTGCTTTTTGATAATTGTAAGGAGTTCTTCCATTGTTATTGGGCTCTCCATCGTTTCTTGTTGCTCTTCTGTTATTTGTGGTAACTCTGAACTCTCTAGGTATTTAAATACTACTTCTTCTTCAATGTTGTCATCTTTATACAATTCTTTAAAAAAAATTTGAACTATGTTTGCCTTTCCCTCTGGGTCGTGTTTTATTGTTCCATCTTTATCTTCTAAATGTCTAATTAATTTAGATTGCCTCTGTTTTCTCAATTTATATGCTAACCATCTGCCTGGTTTATTAGCATGCTCAAAATATTGTTGTTTAGCTCTTTTTATTTTTTCCATTATCTGGTTTTGTTCTTGTAGTCTAATTTTATGTTTAATTAAATTTATTTTTTTTCCCAAGTCTTTATTTTTCATATTTTGTTGTGATAGAGATTCTAATTGTTTTAATTCATTTATTAATTGTTCATATTTTCTTTTCCTTTTTTTGTTATATTTTGCTGTATAGGATATTGTTAATCCTCTTATGTATGCTTTAGTCGCATCCCATAAGTTTTGTGGAGTGGTATCTGTGTTTTTATTAATTTCAAAAAATATTTTTAATTCCTTTTCGATCCATTCTTTATATTCTTTCTCTTTCAAAATGTTTCTATTCATTTGCCAATTGTAATATTTTTTAATATTTCTCATATAAACTATAACTGGATTATGATCCGCCCAAGTATTGACATCTATTTCTACCTCTTGTATATACTCTGCTGTTATTTTGGGAGCCCACACCATATCTATTCTAGTCCAAATTTTGTGGGGGTTTGAGTAGAAAGTATATTGCCTTCTATGAGGATGTCTTTCCCTCCAAATATCATTCAATAACAATTCTGCTTTCATTTTTTGAAAAGTGGAGGGCAATAAGTTCTTTTTTTTCTTTTTACAACTTTTCTTCTCCCCCGAATGGTCTAATTGTCTATTTGTTATAGCATTAAAGTCTCCAATAATTAACATATTTTCCAAGTTTAACTCTATAATTTTTTGATGTAACTTTTCATAAAATGCAGTTTGATCATCATTTGGGGCATATATAGAAACAATAACAAGAGGTTTGGGTTCAATATCAACCTGGACAATCAAAATTCTACCTTCATTATCACTAAATAATTGTTTGGAATTTATAGACCTCTCAACATACATTGCCACTCCTCTTTTCCTTTGATCTGCTAATGCAGTATACATATTTCCAATTTTATTATTTAACAATAAATTCCGATTACTTTTTTTTATATGTACTTCTTGAAGAATCACGATTTGAGCTTTTTGGTTCTTAATTTTGGAAAACATTTGTTTTCTTTTCTTTGGTTCATTAAGTCCATTAACATTTACTGAGAAGATTTTTAAATCTCTCGATGTAGTCATTTATTGTATTTCTTGGTTTCGCGCTGAGGTTGCTTTCTTCTGGCCCCTTGGTCCTGTTCCTCCGCTTGGGTGAATGCCCCCATGGCTTCCGCCTGCATTGCGTCCAGTTCTTTTGTTAACTGTTCCATTTCGCTTATTCCACTATTTTCATAAAAATCTCTTGCTTGGTCTAAATTCTCCAACTTATATCTTGTTGATTTCCATGTCAATGATAGTCCTTGTGGAATAAGCCAGCGAAAAGTTATATTTTCTTTGATCAGAAGTTTGGTCAAGAAATGATAGTCTCTTCTGGTCTCTCGAACACGTCTTGGAATTTGTTTTAATATTTTTATTTCTTTGCCTTGGTGTTGTAGTTGACCAGCTCTTGACCAATGCAATATGTCATCTCTCAAGCTTTTTCTTAAAAATTTGATGTGAATCTCTCGTGGAAGATTAAAACGGCGTATGTAGCTGTTTGAGATTCTGAAGACTTCATCGATTTCTTTCTTTATATCAAGTGGGTCCATCTGGAGGATTTTCCCAATAATGTCAGCCATGATGGCCTTTAAATCTTCATCTTTTTCTTCTATTACATTTTGAAATCGAAGTCCATATGACGCGCGTTGCATTTCCAGATGTGTGATTGATTCATCATATCCTCTGTAACGTGAAGCAGCTTTGTCCTCTAAGTGGTCAATTCTTTTCTCCATCTTTTCCGCCTTTTCCTCCACTGCCTTCATTCATTCTTCGTTGTCTTGCAGGGCTTGTTTAATCTCCTTCATCTGGTCTTTCATCTCACCTGTATCAACTTTCATTTCAGCCATCTCTGCTTTTATTTCATCTCTCTGGTGAGTTGCATCTCGTTGAGATTGAAGCATAAAGTCATTTAATGTGGTTAGTGTCTCTTGGATTGAGGCCAGGGAAGGCTGTTGTAATTTCTCTCTGTCCTTTTCCTTGGTAAACATAGTTGCTGATAAGACCGGCTGTGCGGGGGATGGATGAGGTGAACTTTGAGGAGAAGAAACAACAGTTGTCTGCTTCTTGATTGTTTTGGTGTGGGTGGAAGTACTTGACATTTTAAAATTTAGAATTAATGTTATTTTATGTTGGCAGTATGTAGACAATTACTATAAATTCCAAACTCACACAATCAATTGTGCTAAGTTAATAACAGTAAGGATTCTAATTCAAATAGAAACTAAATTTCTACTAATTCAAATACAATTAAAAATTCAGAATATAAAATATAGCTTATTAATTCTTATTGCTCTAAAACCAAAGTTTATATCAAGAAGAGAGAAGAGAAGAAAGGGTTGGTTTGGCACAGCAGAAAATAAAGAAAAAGAGAAAATCAGCAGAAAGAGAAGGAGAAAGGGAAGAAAGGGAAGAAGAGGATGTGAAGGAAAGGGCAATCTAAAATAAAGATTATTATTCAATTGAGGAGGAACAGGAGACCAAAGACCAAAGATTTAGCAATGCATAAACAAAACCAAGATTAATTATAATGTAATGTAAAATTGAAATTCAAAGGTTAAAGTTATAAGAAGGAAAACGCAGAAAAACAATTGTTAATATTCCAGTTATAATAGGATGATTTGTTGATTGAAGGTCTGGTTTGTTTTCAGAAACAATTTAATAAGTGCTACAAGGGTATTCCGTGATTTAAAGAGGAGTGAAAATAATAAAGTATAGTCTTTTAGGAATTTATAAAGCTTTTTCCAAACAAGTGCAATTTAATTTCACAAAGTTAAGATGAAGTCGGTCCGTCTCTCACAGCTCAGAAAAAGTCTCTCCGCTATAAATCCAACGAAACCGCTGTTAATCCAAAACCGCTATTAATCCAAACGAAATGATCCAACGAAGTAATCCAAATAGAGTCAATCAGATAATCCAAATATTGAAAATCCAAAGTAAAGGAAAAGAATTTTTTCTTTATATATATTTGTTCAGAATTTGTAAATAGATAGTGAGCAGTCTTGGTCCTTCCGCTAGAAAAATCCCAGCCCGGACTTCATTTTCTAATGTTTCGTAACCAGTTACTTCAAAAAGGGAAAAAAGAAATTTTCAACCAAATAATATCATTTTGTATATAATAAATCCTTTAGTGTCTCATTTTTTATTTTTATTTTTAAATCCTCTGGACTCCCCTTGTTTGCAGAAATTTGACAGTTCCAATCGAGTGAAAGTGATGAGAGTAAGTTCCGGCTGTTAGTTCGTGCCTGGATACAATGTTTTTTTTTAAACAACTTTCTCTTTCGCCTTCGTTTAAACTCTCAATTCTCCGCTTTCTTATATTTCAATCTTCTTACTTAACATGGAACATAAAATTTTTTACCTTAATTGTAGCTTCTTTGGAATATTCCTTTTTCGGATAAAGTTGCTTGATTCTCTGCTTTTTACTTTCTGAGGTTTCTTGCTTCCCGCTGGTTTGGTGGGATCGCAATGGCCGTGTCCTCTTGGAAGAGGACCGGTGCTCCCTGCACCAGAGCTGCAGGACAAACCCTCTGTCCCCGGAGCCTCGGCGATGGCTCTCCGGACAGAGGGGAATCCCCTGTTCTAGGATCGAGCCATCCGGACTCGATCCGATCGCATTTGAGCGACCTCTGGGAGGGTTGAAGGGGTCTCAAGGCAGAGTCCTGCCAAGAGACTCCGCTGCGGTCCTCAGCGAAACCGGAAGTCATATATTTGTTTGTTTGTTTGTTTGTATGTATGTATGTATGTATGTATGTATGTATGTATGTATGTAAATGTTTTAAACTGTATTATTATTTACTATGTTTATTTTTATCTTCTGAGTCCAGGAGGAGAAGGGCGGTCTATACATTGAAATAAAAAAAAAAAATAATCCACACTTTTTGAGATTTTCCAGTCTAAGGAACATAAACACCAGAAGATTAGCCTTCCATAGTTTCTGCAGCTTCTACAGGAAACTGAAGCTTCAGAAAATATTTCAAACTGTTTAGGATAAAATACAATAATTAACAAGAATAAAGCTAAACAATCTTTTAACTTTGCCAATCACTGAAATCATCAATTGACCAAAAGCATACTGGAGCCATAGAAATTTTACTAAGAATTAATTTAGTTTCAATCAATATTGCATTAATCTGTCAAAATTTTGGCCTCTTTACATTTGTTTGATTGTTTGTTAGTTTGTTTGTTTATGATTTCTAGGCCGCCCTTCTCCGTAGACTCAGGGCAGCTTACAAAACAGGAATAAATTCAAAAGGAACACATAAGAAACCCAAACATTAAAATTAATCTAAATCTAATCTAAAACTACCAATTATTAAAAAACAATAATCCACATTCATTCAATTACAATCATACATGTGGGCAGAGCAGGATACTGATGCTCAATGGTCCCAAGCCTGCTGGCAGAGATGAGTTTTTAAAACCTTATGAAAGGCCAGAAGGGTGGGGGCGGTAGCAATCTCTGGAGGGAATTGATTCCAAAGAGCTGCAGCTTCCACAGAGAAGGCTCTAATCCTAGGTCCCACCAGGTGGCATTGCTTAGCTGATGGGATCTGGAGAAGGTCAACTCTGTGGGACCTGACTGGCCACTGGGAAAATGAGGCCAGAGATGGTCCTGTAAGTAACCTGGTCCTAAGCCATATAGGGCCTTATAGGTCATGAACAGTGTTCCCTCTAATTTTTTTTCGGTGTGGGCGGAAAAATATAGTGTTTGAGTGACAGTCCCTTCAGGACTGGATGGCATAGAAGTATAAATAAATATATATATATATATAAAATCATATAGCCCCTCCCTGGTACAGAGCTAGAAGGGATCAGGTCTGATCTGCTGATAGCTCAACTGCTAATTCTCTGCCTTACAAGGCAGGGGCTACCAGATCAAATCCCAGTAAGGAAGGGTGTGGCTAGCTGATGAGGCCAGAACAAGGCCGAAATGGGACCATCCTAGTCTCCCTTTATTTTAAAATTCCAGGTAAAAAAAAAACATTTGACAAATTAAAAAACAAATTAACTGCCTTCAAGTGGCCCTGGGTTGGGCCTAGAGGCAAAAAGGAGCTGTGACGTTCCTTCAAATATACCAGGGTGATCCAACATAAAAAAAACATATATATATATATATATATATATATATATATATATATATATATATATATTTGTTTTCGTAAATTTTCACGGGTATATGTATGTAGATTGTTCTGAGTTCGGGTTTTGCCCTGTGTAATGTTTTGCATGTCTATGCGACGTTTCGGCGAAATCACATTCACCATCTTCAGGCTGTAGTTCCAACACAAAACAACACAAAGATTGGAACTACAGCCTGAAGATGGTGAATGTGATTTCGCCGAAACGTCGCATAGACATGCAAAACATTACACAGGGCAAAACCCGAACTCAGAACAATCTACATATATATATATATATATATATATATATATATGTATGTATGTATGTATGTATGTATGTATGTATGTATATATATATATATATATATATATATATATATATATATATATATATATATGTATATATATATATATATGTAGATTGTTCTGAGTTCGGGTTTTGCCCTGTGTAATGTTTTGCATGTCTATGCGACGTTTCGGTGAAATCACATTCACCATCTTCAGGCTGGAGTTCCAATCTTTGTGTTGTTGTAAATGGAATATTAGCAAACTGACATTTCTTTCTAGTATGTAGTGTGGGGGTGGAGATTTGCTTTGAATGTAGCAAATAGATTGGGTGACTATGCTTCAGTGATCTGATTGGTTGGTGTAATCATAGTTGTTAGAAGGAATGACATGAAGATTTTATGAAGTTTTTTGTTTAAGGCTGATTTCCAAATATAAAATTCTAAAATCATAATAATTAGAAGGATTGACATGTTGATTATTATGAAGTGTTTATTTTGTTTAAGGCTGGTTTCCAAATCTCTGGCAGGCGGGAGGTATCATCTCTTTTATTTAAACAAAGGGGTCTCTTTTCAATTTCGATAGCTTCTAGAGAGATTCTTTTATATAAATTCTCTGTTTTCTGGAGTAATTTAGTTTTTTCAAAGTCAATTTCGTGCCCTGTTTTTTTAATGTGCTGGACAAGGGAGGAGGTCTTTTCTTGTTTTTTGACTGCATTCACATGTTCTGCTATGCGTTGGCTCACTCTTCGGTTAGTTTGTCCAATGTATGTGGCTGCACATGTTTTGCAAGGGATTTCATAGATTCCTTGGTATTCCAATTGGATTTTATCTTTGGGGCTCCTTAGGATATTAGATATTTTTTGGTTAGTGCAAAATGAGGTTTTGATGTTATGTTTGTGCAGGATTTTACTAATTTTATCCGTGGTGCCTTTGATGTAAGGAAGGATGGTGGTGCCATTGTCCTGTTCTTGATCTTGTTTTTTGGGGGGTGTCTCTTTATTGATTAGGTTTGTTATTGTTTTCTCTTTGAATCCATTAGAAATTAGTACATCTTTGAGTTTGTTCAATTCAGTTTTTAAGTGCTCATGGTCAGCTAAGCGTTTGGTTCTGGTGATGAGAGTTTTGGCCACTGAGGTGATTTGTGCGGGGTGGTGGTGTGAGTGTGCATTTAGATAACGGTTGGTATGGGTTTTCTTTTGGTAGATAGTATGTCCTAGGCTGCCATTGGGTTTTTTATAGACCAGTACATCTAGAAAGGGAAGTTGATCATTGATTTCTGTTTCCATAGTAAACTGTATTTTGGGGTGTAGGCTGTTGAGATGTGTGAGGAAATTGTCTAGTTTTTCTTTACCATGTGGCCAAATTACAAAGGTATCATCAACATATCTCAGCCAAAGTTTGGGTTTGTATTTGGCTTTACGAAAACATATATATATATATATATATATATATATATATATATATATATATATATATATATATGTCACATGTTTAAGCTGAATTTGAAAATTAAGGGAGACTAGGATAGATCTATTTCGGCCTTATTTTGGCCTCATCAGCTAGCCATACCCACTGGGACTTGAACCTGCAACCTTTGCCTTGTAAGGCAGAGAATTATCCTCTAGGCTACAGTATCCAATCCCTTCAGCTCTGTACCAGGGAAGGGTTACATTTTTGTGTCGAATCACCCTGGTATATTGAAGGAACATCACAGCTCCTTTTTTGCCTCTCGGCCCAACCCAGGGCCATTTCCAAGGCAGTTTATATATATATATATATATATATATATATATATATATATATATATATATATATTTGTTTTCGTAAATTTTCACGGGTATATGTATGTAGATTGTTCTGAGTTCGGGTTTTGCCCTGTGTAATGTTTTGCATGTCTATGCGACGTTTCGGCGAAATCACATTCACCATCATCAGGCTGGAGTTCCAATCTTTGTGTTTTTGCAAAAACACAAAGATTGGAACTCCAGCCTGATGATGGTGAATGTGATTTCGCCGAAACGTCGCATAGACATGCAAAACATTACACAGGGCAAAACCCGAACTCAGAACAATCTACATATATATATATATATATATATATATATGTGTGTGTGTGTGTGTGTGTGTGTGTGTGTGTGTGTGTATATATATAGCCTAGAGGATAATTCTCTGCCTTACAAGGCAAAGGTTGCAGGTTCAAGTCCCAGTGGGTATGGCTAGCTGATGAGGCCAAAATAAGGCCGAAATAGATCTATACTAGTCTCCCTTAATTTTCAAATTCAGCTTAAACATGTGACATATATATATATATATATGTAGATTGTTCTGAGTTCGGGTTTTGCCCTGTGTAATATTTTGCATGTTTATGCGACGTTTCGGTGGAATCACATCCACCATCATCAGGCTGAAGTTTCCAAGCTTCGTGCTGTTGTAAAATGGAATGTTTGCAACTGTCATTTCTTCCTAGTGTATAGTGTGGGGGTGGAGATTTGGTTTGAATGTAGCAATTAGATTGGGTGATTATGTTTCAGTGATCTGATTGGTTGGTGTAATCATAATTATTAGAAGGATTGACATGGTGATTTTTATGAAGTGTTTTTTGTTTAAGGCTGGTTTCCAAATTTCAAAAGTCCAAAATCATAATTATTAGAAGGATTGATATGGTGATTTTTATGAAGTGTTTTTTTTGTTTAAGGCTGGTTTCCAAATTTCTGGTAGGCGGGACGTGTCATCTCTTTTATTCATGCAAAGGGGGCTCCTTTCAATTTCTATGGCTTCTAGAGCAATTCTTCTATATAAATTCTCTGTTTTGTGAAGTAATTTAGTTTTTTCAAAGTCAATTTCGTGCCCTGTTTTTTTAATGTGCTGGACAAGGGAGGAAGTCTTATCTTCTTTTTTAACTGCATTCACATGTTCTGCAAGGCGTGCACTTACTCTTCGGTTGGTTTGTCCAATGTATGTGGCTGCACATGTTTTGCAAGGGATTTCATAGATTCCTTGGTATTCCAATTGGATTTTATCTTTGGGCCTCCTTAGGATATTAGATATTTTTTGGTTGGTGCAAAATGAAGTTTTGATGTTATGTTTGTGCAGGATTTTACTAATTATGTCTGTGGTGCCCTTGATGTAAGGGAGGATGGTGGTACCATTGTCCTGTTCTTGATCTTGTTTTTTGGGGGGTGTCTCTTTTTTGATTAGATTTGTGATTGTTTTCTCTTCGAATCCATTAGAAATTAATACATCTTTGAGTTTGTTCAATTCAGTTTTTAAGTGCTCATGGTCAGCTAAGCGTTTGGTTCTGGTGATGAGAGTTTTGGCCACTGAGGTGATTTGTGCGGGGTGGTGGTGTGAGTGTGCATTTAGATAATGGTTGGTATGGGTTTTCTTTTGGTAGATAGTGTGTCCTAGGCTGCCATTGGGTTTTTTATAGACCAGTACATCTAGAAAGGGAAGTTGATCATTGATTTCTGTTTCCATAGTAAACTGTATTTTGGGGTGTAGGCTGTTAAGATGTGTGAGGAAATTGTCTAGTTTTTCCTTACCATGTGGCCAAATTACAAAGGTATCATCAACATATCTCAGCCAAAGTTTAGGTTTGTATTTGGATTGCTCTAATGCATTATTTTCGAAATATTCCATATAGAGGTTGGCGATGACCGGTGAGAGAGGTGATCCCATGGGGGCTCCCTCTATCTCTTTATATCTTTGTTCATTATAGATGAAGTATGTATTGGTCAGGCAGTGGTTGGTAAGGTCTAGGATATATTTGGGGGGTTTGTGTTTGTCCTGGATAGCTGTCAAGGCTTCTTTAATAGGTATTTGTGTGAAAAGGGACACGACATCAAAACTCACAAGTAGGTCATCGGGTTGTAGGTTTTGTTTTTTGATTATTTGATTATTTTCATTCCACTTTATACAAATAATCCTGAGGCACCCCACAAGGAAGTAAGCTCGAGGTCGACCTCTGAGCCCCCACTAACACTGACTGCGATCGACCGGAGAGGTAGGAGGAGAACCAGTGGAGAACAGTGCCTCCCACTCCCAACCCCTCCAGCCAGCGCCAGGACAGAGGACAAGCTCCTGTCATGGCCCCACCAGAGATCATCCATCAATGCGACCAAAGCAGTTTTCGTGCTGTAGCCGGGCCTGAATCCAGACTGCTGGGGACCTAGATAATCAGCTTCTTCAAAGGACCGCTGGAGTTGGAGCACCACCACCTCTCAACAACCTTCCCCATAAAAGAAAGGTTGGAGACTGGACGATAGTTATTAAGCACGGCTTGGTCCAGGGAAGGCTTCTTGAGGAGGAGGCGCACAAGTGCCTTCTTATAAGGAGCCGGAAAGGACCCCCTCCCCAAGGAGGCATTGACAATCTCCTGGACCCAGCTCCATGTCACCTCCCTGCTGGTCGAAACCATCCAGGAGGGACACGGATCCAGTAAACAGGTGGCAGAACTCACAGCTCCAATGGCCTTGTCCACTTCATCAAACTCTTCCCAGAAAGGTGGACAAGTACGTAGCTCAGTCACCTCGACTGACTCATTGTCAGTCAACTCTGTTATCCAATTGGAGTCGAGGTCCACCTGGATCCAAGCATTTTTATCAGTGAAGAACATGTTAAAATCCTTGGCACTACTCTGCAAATGCTCCCCAACTCCCCCCTGGTTAAGAAGGGAGCGGGTCACCCTTAACAGAGCGGCTGGGTGGGATTCTGCTGATGCAATCAAGTCTTAATATGAGCTCTTACAAGTGTTCAATTAATAAATCCATAAATCTTCATTTCTTAAATATTTATCATAGTATTATAGTAATCTAGTAATACTATGAAAATCTATCTGAACACCAATGCATCAATTAATATATTTCCATGAATTATACTTTTCTATAATTTCATTCAATATTTCCAAGCTCAATTAATTTTCAGGCACTTAGCATTTACTATTATTAACTTTCATAAATCTTCTACATTTCCAAGTATATTTTAAATTCATAATGCAAACTCATAAAATCATACAGTACATATCATAAATCCCTTATTTATCATATGTATCTTCCATTAATTTTACGTATGTAATTCTATATAGTTCTAAAATTCTAATCCAATTTTACGAATTAATACATCCTAATATTAAACAACACCTAAATATATCTTTTACCAATATTCCATAGTCAATCCATATTTAATGATAAATCATCCCTCCTCAAATTTCTACCACTGTTCTCATTTATGGGTACCTCTCCTATCTCCCTTTTCTCTCATTTGTTTCTCATTTCTCCCTCTTCCTCCCTTTTTCTCTCATTCCTTCCCTCTCTCACTTCTCCTCTTTTTCCATCCCTGTCTCTTCCCCCCTTGTCTGTCTATCTGTCTGTCTCTCTATGTGTATGTGAACTCTTGGACCATTTCCAAAAACAGGTGAGGGCTGGGGGTTTTTTCTCTGTTATTATTTCACCATATGCTTTAAATCAAAAGTCACGTCTCTCTCTCTTTTTTCTCTCTCTCTTTCCTCTCATTCTCTGCCTCAATCATTTTCTCATTTCTCTTTTTTTCTTCCCTTTTTGCTCTCATTTCTCTCTCTCTCTCTCTCTTCCTTCCTCTCTTCTCCCTCTCTCTTGTTTTATTTCTCTCTCACACACTCTCTCTTTTTCTTTCTTTCTCTCTTTCTCTCTCTCTCTTTCTCTCTCTCTCCTTTTCTCTCTCCCCACTCTTTGTCTCTCCCCCCTCTTGTCTCCTTTCTCTCTCCTCCCTTTCTCTCTTCCCCCTCTTTGTCTCTCCCCCTTCTCTCCCTCCCTCTTGCCCCCCTTTCTCTCTCCCCCTATTGCCCCCCCTTTCTCTCTCCCCCCTCTTGGCCCCCCTTTCTCTCTCCCCCCTCTTGCCCCCTCTTCCTACCTGTTTAATGGTGGCCGGGTCCATGCTCTTAATGCAGGCTGCCGCTGTCTCGTACGGGCGGCGGAGGGGACCTGGCAGTGGTGGCAGGCAGCCCCCAGCATGGTGGCAGGGGAGGAGTCAAAGTTCAGGGTTGAGTAGGCCGAGGCTGGGCCTGTCGCTCCCAACTCCAATACCGGGATTGGGCCGAGGAGGGGACCCGGCAGCGGGGAGCAGCGCCCAGCACAGTGGTGGAAAAGGAAGCAAAGCTCATGGGCGGGCATGGAGCAGCCGCCGCTGCCACCTACTATGCCCCACGCTTCAGCTGCACCAGGGTCGAGTAGGCTGAGGCCGGGCCCATCACCCCCGGCTCCAAGGAGCAGCCCCCAGTGCGGTGGTGGGGGAGGAGGCCAACGCCTCCTCCGATATGGCATGGGTGGGTATCAGAGCTGGGGCAGCCTTGGGCATCAGGGCTGCCGACACCAAAGCGGGGAGGTGAGGGGAACGTCCTCTGCACGGGAATTTGAAATTCCCATGCTGAGCGCTAAAAACCTGTGCGCTATAGCGTGCTGCACACCTTAGAGGGAACACTGGTCATGACCAACATTTTAAATTGTGTCCGGAGACCAATTGGTAGCCAATGCAGCTTACAGAGTGATGTTGAAATATGGGTATATCTTGAAAGGCCCATAACAGCTTGCACAGCTGCATTTTGCATTAACTGCAGTCTCCAAACGTTCTTTAAAGGTAGCCCCATATAGAGGGCATTGCAGAATTGAACCTCAAGGTGATGAGGGTATGAATGACTGTGAGAAGAGACTCCTTTCCAAATAGGATGCCATTAATTTTAAATTAATTTACAATATATCAGTTTTGCAATTTTGGTATACATAAATTAACCAATGCCACCTCCTTACCATTTGACATCTGAATAAAAAAAATAATTATTCCACTTCCTTATATGATAAGAAATTTTTAAAAAAACTGTTAGCCAATATACATTTTAGGCTGTTACTATTCTTAATCATATCAGGAAAATGTTAAGAAAGTTGGTGTAAATCATATTTTATTTAAATCAAAGTTGCTTTTTCACTATAAGCTTGTAAATTTAAATCAAGACAGCAGTAACCATAGTTAATATGAAATATATGCACACTAGGCATTATTAAAAGTAAACAGAGGAGATGAATTATCGCAACTTAATTTTGTCCTGTTCATATTTTAATGTGTTTACCAATTAAGACTGATTTGGTTACCAAATGCAAAGAAAGATTATTTTCAATAGAGCCCCAGGACTGTAGAACTGACCTTTTTTTCACACTTCTAGAACAGAGAGATATGAAAGCTTTGTAGACCTATCTTTTCCTAACCTTTACTAATAGTTCTAATGACTTATTGAGAACAATTTATATATATATATAATTTTCTTTGTCATCAGTGTTGCTTTGAAAAATAAACTTAAGAGTATAGAAGTGTTGCTTTGAAAAATAAACTTAAAAGGAAAGAAAAATAAACTTAAGAGTAAAGAACAGATAATAGAATCTGTTAAGCAATTATGTAATCAGGAATGATACTTTAAATGTATAGGTTTAGGAACCATGCTAAAGAATGAAACCTTGCAACCCATTCTTTAACCTTGCATAAAGAATGAATGTGTATTTTCATCTGCAAATTGATGGACATAATTAGAAGAGTAAAGAGGTACAGTTCTTACTCTTGACATGTTAGCATTACATTTATAGTGAGTTTTAATTGGCTATGATTCATGCAAACAATAGAGTATCAGAAGAATGCCTTAAATTACAAACTAAGCTACTATATGTACAACAATTAGAAATTTCCTATTATTTTTAAGGAATTCATTCATTTGACTCTCACTATGTTTCCTTCTAAAATTCATGGATAAAATTCAGTCTATGCAGTCCTAGTGGGTCTTTTGTATTTATAAATTTATAAATTCTACCTACAAAAATTACTTTTTATATTTGATAAAAGCTTTATATTATTAGGTTCTAAAAATAAATTATTATTACATTCTAAATATAAAAATCTACAGAACAGACTGCTGTTTTTGCAGCTGTGAAGACATAAAAGATGAACATGGAATTTTAAATTGTCTGTTCAGTGAACAATTTGAAAAGATGCTACAATTCTAAAAGTTTCCTGGTCTATTTCACTATGTTACACGGATTTTTAATTGACTTTAATTACCCATTCACATCAACAAGGACAAACAGACCTTGCATTTCAAATGAAACTCGGCAAGCATTACGAAAGCTGGCACAAAAGCTTCCAATGCTTTCACGTGGGGCAAGTACAGAAACAATAGCTCAAAGTTGTCAGTGTTGAATAGCTTTAGTGAAAGTAGAAGACATTATGTTTTATCTATGTAGCACAAGAAACAATAGGATGTAAAGTGTCTTTCAAATGTATCATGAGGGATAGAAATCCTGAAACTCTACAATCGGTTCACCGTGGGGAAAACTATTATATAAGCCTCAAAGGTACATTATTGCCAATAAACCAGTTAATTCCCTGCTAGGAAGAAAGATTCTTGCAAAAAGATAAAAAAGGCAGGGAAAATACCTTTTGCATTATAAAAAATTACATAAATTCTGTTGCTTTTTTCGAGGCCCAATTGCTGAAACAATATAACCATTCAAGAGACTTCACATGATAAAGAGAGGAAACTACCTTCTGAGTGTAGTGTTGTTTGGTCTTTGTTTGCTAAACCTTAAAACCTTTATGCTTAGAAAAATATAACTACTTCATTGGAAGCTTTCTGATAAAGAAAGGATAGGAGATTGCCTTTATGTGTTCCAGATGGTTGCTTCTTACAGGAAGCGCACAGGACAGTAATCTCCCATTAGTCTGTGTTAGGGGACAAAGGGGGACTAGCCATCTTGCTAAAAATCATGGTGGAGACTTCTAAAGGAATTAAATCAGTAAACATTGCTTTCTTTTGAAAATTGCCTATTAATGATTTTAAAGGTATTAGAGATAACCGGTTTCCCCTACAAAATAAGACATCTCCTGATAAGCCCAATCGGGCTTTTGAGTGCATAGCAATAAGGTCAAATGCTTATTTTAGGGTTCAAAAAATATAAGACAGGGTCTTATTTGGGGGAATACACGGGTATATGGAACAAGTTTGAAAGGTCTTCACAAAGTGAGCTTATCTTCAACTCTGGGGAAAAAGAAAAAATATATAAAAATAAAATTTTAAGAATTTGAAATAAATAGAAAATTGCTAAATAAGATTTTGATCTTAGAAAGATATAAGTGGACTAAGGCTTAAATAAATTTGGAATATTAAAACTTTTACAATAAAATTTATAAATTGATTATATAAACACACAACTTCTTGTTAGAAATGTCCACTTTGTTTTGAGTTTTGGAAGACATAATATAAATTAACAACTTAATTATTTAAAAAGTGGACATTAGAAAGGATTAAAAGTTTAATGTAGAGGGGGAAAATGAGACTTTTGAAGAACTGAGTTAGAAATAACAGTGTCAATAATCATATCTGCTTCTAAGGATAGATTATGTGAAAAAATCATTATTGAAGAAATGACAGATTTTTAACAAATTTTATCTGACAAGATATAGATCAATCAAAATATCACAAATCAGTTGAGTCCATTAGTCAACTGGGATGGGATGATCGGCCTCTTTGCACTAGAAAATCGGAGCTTATTAGGAAGTGATTTGACCATGACAGGGGAGAAATCAATATCTGCTCCAAATCTACCTTGCCACTTCTCTGACAGAAAAATCAGGTCAAGTATATGTTGTGCCTTGGATAGTTAGCCCATGGCTGTCATGGTAGACACACACTACTTAATTGCGTCAGTTCCCATGCTTAGTGCTGTAGTGACAGTCATTAAGTGCTGCATCTCATGATTCTTGACAAATGTATATTTTCTTTTATGTACACTGAGAGCATATGCACCAAAGACAAATTCCTGGTGTGTCCAATCACACTTGGCCAATAAAGAATTCTGTTCTGTTCTGTTCTGCTCTGCTCTGCGCTGCGCTGCTCTGCTCTATTCTATTCTTAGGAAATGCAAATTGAAATCCTCCAAGACCATAACACTGGGAAACAGTTCCTTTCCATTATCTTGCCAATTGGTAGACATCCTTTGAGCGTGCTTCAATTTGCCAATGTTTTCAAATAGCAATGCACAAAACTGGATACAGGGTTCCAAATAAAGTTTGATCAAAGAATATGCTTTCATCTTTTTTCAGACAGAAATTTCAAGATTTGTATGTGGTACTCCTGGAAATAATACTCCCCATATTAAAGAGACATCAGATGCCATCATATTTCTTTTATGAATTATCTCATTTCAACTTTAAAAGTATGCATTTAATTTGCACATTTTATGAATATTTTCAAAATTTATGACCACTAGTATTGAAAAAACGTGAAATGCAATTACAGTAAATGTACCTCATTCTATCTGACTAGTCAAAAGTTTTCAAATGTGTGTGAATGAATCCCCCATTATTAGTTTCTTCTTCATTGTTATCACTATTTTGTTTAGTAATTTATGACAGGTAGATACATTTTTAAAAATATGTGTCTGATATAGATTTTATTATTAATAAGAAAATACCAAAGATTGAACTTATTGTCTTATACAGGAGAGAAATAATTTGCAACTGAAAAAAAATTGTGTGGAGAAAAAACTAGTTTTGTATAGGCAACAGACTTAAGATACATGTGGCATTAGTTTCACCTCATACTCCTCTTCTCATAGGGTGGAGCTAATATCCAGGGATGGGATGACATTGTCCATTCAGTCAATGAGTACTGAGTCTGTCAAATTGTAGAACCTCTGCCTCTGCCTTCATTTCTCCCTCTTTGGCAAAGACCGATGGACAGACTCAGTGTGTGTTCTCCACAGTTCCACTCATAAAACAGAGATTCACAATTTGACGTCCTGGAATGCAATCCAGACCAACTTTGGGTGGGTTTGGATGTTAGCTCCACCCTTCTCCATAGTGGCTGGAGCTAACATCCATGGATGGGACATACCAAAGCCATCTGCCCTTTGGGAGGGTTAAACCTGGTCAGAGATCACAGTCCGCGAGTGCACTCCAGCAAAGCAAAAATGTTAATTTTGTAGTGGTGGATAAAAGGTGCAGGAAAGGCCCAGGTGGCCTCCTTGATGGATGCTTGCATGGACCATGCCTCTGATGTTGCGGCACTGTGCATGGAGTGTGGTACAGTTCCGCCCGGTATAGGTAAAGAAGGACTGGAGGTCATAAGTTCTCACTATGGTGCTATACAACCATCATCCAATAGTGGAAAGGGACACCTTCTGGCTCAAAGAATTGGGTTGGAAGGAGACAAAAAGAGGCCTCCATCCTATACAGCGTGGATGCGCATTTAAGGTATATTTTGAGGACCTACTGGACATCAAGGGTGTGCCACTGTTTGTCCATGGTGTAGGAGGGGTTTGGGCAGAAATTTGGGGACATACACTCCTGAGCCCTGTGAAAAAGGGAATTTATCTTGGGTACAAAGGTAGGGTCTAGACGGAGGACAACACCATCAACATGGAAAATGCAATATGTCCTATCTAACTGACAGGGCTGTGAGCTCAGAAATTCTTCTGGAGAAGGTGATCATAGTAGGAGTATGTACAAGTAAGCACCTCAAAGGCTGATATGGGACTCCCATTAGGGAATAGAGCACTTTAGTAAGGTCCCAGGGTGGGTACCTGTGAAACACAGGCAAACAGAGGTTAGTGGCCCCTTTTAAGAACCTGTATCTCATGGGAGCTGCAACAAAGACTCTATAGACCCACAAAACAACACAGAGAATAAAGCACCACCTGCCTTTTGATTATATTGGGTGATAACACCTTGTTCAGTCCCTGTTGTAAAAATTACAGTAGTTTTGCCATAGTCCAGTCTACTGGAGAGCAGCCCTCTTTGGAACACCAGGAAAAAAAGGCCTTCCAAGTGGCAGAGTAAATCCTCTCGGTGGAAGGCCTCCTAAAGGACTGGAGACTCCCGATGATGCTGTCAGACATTGCTCAACATATTAGGGTACCCTGTTCAAGTGCCAGGTGGTCAGTGGGTACCACCGGGGGTCCAGATGGACCAACGACCCCTGACTAAGCAACAGCTCTGTCTGAGGAATCCACCCAGACTGACCCACTGACAGAGATTTCAGGTCTGCAAACCAGGCCCTTCAAGGGCAGTGGGAGGCCAGGAGCAGCACATTTTCCCTCTCCTTGAGTATCTTCCTCATGACCTTTGTAAAAAGAGGCAGCAGGGGAAATGCATACAGGATGCCAGATGGCCAGTTGAGCAGAGAATGTCTGTCTCCTCCACTGTCTAGGTCTTACACCAGGTATAAAATCTGAACAGTTGGACATACAACAGGGTGGTGGAAAGGTCTGCCACAAATAGACTGAACTGACTCATCAAGGCTTTGAAGATGGAGGGATGGAGGGTACACTCTGCCTGATCTATCATTGGGCGGCTCTGCCAGTCCGCCATCAAATTGGAGACCCCAGCAATATGGTCTGCCAATAGAGATAAGCAGATGCCAAGCATCACTTCTGGTGGGTGTCTGCATGCCAGTCTTTCAATAAGTATATCTATCTTGCCACCAATGAGGAACCCATGGCCCTGACCATAAATCTGGCTGATTATAGAGTGGCATCGGCCAAATACTGGGCAGCAGCTAACAACTTATTTAGATTCTGATGAGCTCTGAGGTCAGAAGCAGGAATCTGCTTCTGAATTTGTCTTAGCCACTTCAACAAAGTGCGGGAAATAAAGGAGACTGAAGTAGATGCTTGTATCACCCAGGCAATCTCCCAATCAGCCTTCTTGAGTGCCTGCTCTGTCCTCCTGTCTTCCAGCTGCAGCAACCTATCAGGTTTGCCTGCCATGTTGGTTGTAGAATATAAGGCTAACACCAGAACATCCACAGAGTGAATCTGGAGATGCTGTTCTATTTCAGTCGCAATATTATAATAGTGTCTGTCCACCAATGATGGAACAGGCCCTGATGCTGGTGAGTGCCACTGATGCAACCTACCTCCACAAAGAGAGGGAGAGCTGGGAGAACTTTGGTTTCCGTGTTTGTTTCCTGAAAAAAAAAGTTTTGGATTCTAAAATCTGATCATAAGACACTGAGGAGAGATTCTTCACCTTGAACAACAGCGACTTAAAAAGTCCTGGATGAAACAGGGCTGGTGAGGTAGAGAGGTCTGGGATAAATCCTCATCCTTGGAGAGGTCCAGGTCTAACTGGCCTTCTTCCACGGACACCTCCAATTGAGAACCCACAGGGATCAGGACAATACCTGTCATAAGACCACCCATGGCCTGATGACCATCAGGGCCTGAGGTATGGCTGAGAGCAGATGGTCTAGCTGCCCCAGCATATAAACTGTTTCATCCCCACTTTAATGTCTAATAACCTCGTTTGTGCTCTGCATATGTGGGTCAGGTGTCCTGTTGGGAGAGGTAGTTCTGAGCCCAGCAGCCATCAGAATAAAGTTTGTGGAAGGTGGAGACTTGTGTGGAGGCTGGCTGGTCCCCAGTTGAGGATGGAGCTCCACCTGGCCCTACAGATCACAGTCCTGAATATTGAGATTTGGACTATTTTGAGCCAGGACCTAGAGGCCGCACCATCGTTGGTCAGCAGATTAGCATAAAGGCCAGAGGTGCCTGGAGCCTGGGCATGGCTAGACCTGGTGCATTTTTTTTCCGAGGAACTTGTCTCTGCAAGATTCATCCCACTGGGCAGCCCTGGAGACCTTTGACTAGGTGGCAACCTCAGAGGAAGGCTGACTGTGCACCTTGTTTTTTCAGAAGGAGGACCAGGATTGGCCTGAGTCTACCTCTTGGCAGAAGAGAGGTCCTTCACCTGACTTTTGATGGAGGAGGATCTGGAAGGCTTGGCTGGTCCAAAATCATTTGCTATTGAAGAAGGAATTAAATGTGGTCAGAAAACAGTGGTGAATAAGTGCTGAGGTAAAAATAAAATTGCCGCCACCTCACAAAGTGTCTATATATGCACACAAAATGGCTACTGTTTCACAACCACAGTCTTGTAGGAATCAAAGTAGCCATCCCTTGAACAAATGGTCAAAGGACAACCAAGCCGTCAGATAGTGGAACAATATAGCCATCAATGATGTGACTCCAAGCAGTAGTAGCAATCAAGAGTCCACTGTGGTTTGTAGGCAGTCTACTGTTCATGGGGGAAACCACATCTGGAGGGGGCTGCAAAGGCAAACAGATGGAACTGGAAAAAAACCCTGTCTGAGGGTAGAGACAGCAAGCCGTTCAAGCATATGACCTCCTGCAGTCTTCTCTGTTCTAATCTGCCTGCCCTTGGTGAGGCAGGAAATAGAGTGCTAGACTCTTCTGGCCAGTGGTCACTTGAGCGCACTGGTCCTGTAATGATAGGCCAAAGTCATAATTATGCAGCGTTCAAATAGCCAGTGACAGTTAGACAGCGATCAGCTGTATGGTGCAATGTTCCTGGAGCACTCCAACTCCATGTCCAGACCCGCGATGCCCTAACAGCTGCTTGAAGGAAATTGTGAAGCTAAAGTTTCTGAGGCCTGGCAGGAAGTGAAACTCCCACCACCACCATCCCAATCTACCAAATGGACCTTGGCTGCAGGCTCAGGAAAAAAAACCCCAACGGCTAGAGCCAAAGCTCTGAGCTGCGCTCAATTCAGTGACTCCGAAATTTTAAAAGGTCCCAGCTGGGGAGAAACTCACAAAACACATTTGAATCCATAAAAAGGTGGAAATTCTGTCTCAGGTGGGAGACAAAACACACACATCCTTTCAGACTGAGTCAAAGAGAGGGAAATGAAGGCAGAGGTGGAGATCTCAAATTTGACAGACTCAGTCCTCATTGGCTGAATGGACTGTGTCATCCCATTCTTGGATGTTAGCTCCACGCACTATGGAGAATACGCCTCTTTTGGAACGTTCACTATTCATTGTTGCTTTGACCCAAGTGTTTCAAATTCATCTATTCTGTGATTGATGTTGTCTGATATGAGGCAAAAATATAAATTCTAAATATCTCTTAGCAACTGAACAGAAAACTCTACAGAAAAGTAAAGGCTATTACTTTATGAGCATACAGAAAAGAAAAGAGGTAAGTAAAAGAAACTGACCAACTAATAAATGAGTAAACACTTTGTCGCTGAAAATACCAAACTGAATCAGTTAAAATGACAACTATTGAAAATATCAGGTTTTAGAGTTTTTTGCTTACAATAGATCAGACAAGCTTGGTAAGTATTAACACCTAATTAGGCATCTATGATCTGATTCATTTATTTTCAATGGAGAACTACTTTAGGAGGAAAATATATAGAAAGAAGAACCTAGAGAAGGAATGCATTATTCACTTCAGATTATTTTTATGTGATTTTTCTTGCTTATTGGGACTAAATTGTCAGCTTAAAAAAGAAAACTCATTTAAAAACATATATCTTACAATTAAATAAATTAAAATTGGTACTTTAATGTGAATTGTTTGATTATAAATGTCTTCTTAAAATGGGTTTGCTTTCATGCCCATAACCCATACTTTATATACAACAATTGCAATTATGATTGCTATTGTTACTCTTCCAGAGTCTATTAGTAGTCTAACACAATGCTTACATAATATGCTGCTCAATAAGGATACCATATAGAAATATAAGAAGCTTTGGAAATTAATTATTTATTAGTGGGAGCAAAAGGAAAATTGCAAAGACTTAAGAACTTGCATGCTGCAACGCATCTATAAATCATGCCTTATTAACATTTACCTCAAGGTATTTTTCTCTCCATTATTTTTTCTCTCACTATCTTTAAAACCTATGAAAAGTTATAATAGCACTGATTCTATAGGAAGTTATCAATCCACATAAAATACCCTTGACATCAAATATTTCTGTTGATTTTTTTAAAACTAGTTTTGATTTTGATTTTCATCTATGGTTTCAAAATGCCTTTAAAGAATGTTTTCTCATTCTTGCTACTGAGCATTCTATCTGGTATCTATTCTAAATATGTCATAGTACATCTCAAAACATATAAATAAAAAGCTGAAAAAAACTGGCACTGTGTATACAGAACATCATAACTAATACAACTATTCAGTCTTTATTCTTAAAGCAAAAAGATATTTTGGAAATTGAAGAGGTATAAAAGAAACATGTCTTAAAGCAAGCATTTATTTTCACAGAAACATACAGTTGCCTAACATAGCTGCCCTGTGATACTATGAAAAGACACATTTAGTTTCAGAAGTCAAAGACATGTATTATATCATGCTGTAATGCTGCAAAGCACTTCTCTTCTCTGAATCTAAAGTCATCTTGTTTTCAATCTTATTCCTTTCCCTTTTTTGATATCTCAGAGACTATTTATGAACAATATATACCATATACATATCCACTCCAGATATATGAAATCGATTTCTTGAATAAAATAGTTTTATTTGGCTTTGGATAGCTTTTACCATGCTCATATTCATTGTGTGAAGATTCCAATAATACTTTCAATACAAACAATATGCTACCTAAGCAAGTGGAGTGTCAGCTTTTTAAACAATTGTACTTAAACTAATAGAACTTTGGAAAGTAGGAAAATATCAGTGCTTATGTATTAATTAGAATGAATTCTAACTGGATGCCCTTGCTACTATCCCCATTTCCATTCATTGATCAAAGAGGTTTGACTCAGAAGAACATAAGAACATAAGAAGAGCCATGCTGAATCGTGCCAAAGCCCATCAACTCCAGCATTCTGTGTCACACAGTGGCTCACCAATGGTACATGGGGATCTTGAGTAGAAAGCGAAGGCAAAACCCTCCCTTTCTCTTGACCTCCAACAAATGGTACTCAAGGGAATCCTGCCTGCCAACATAGAGGTGTCACTTGGACATCCGTTTCAATAACCACCTATAAACTTGGCATTGATGAATCTGTCTAATCCTGCCTTGAAGCTATCCAGACTGACAGCTGTCATGATCTCTGGAAGTGATTTCTAGAAGTAAATTCCATAAACGAATGACCCTCTGAGCTAAGAAATATAACCCTTTATTTGTCCTCACTTTCTTACCTATGAGCTGTAGGTAGTGTCCCCTCATCCTCGTATTGTATGATAAATAAAATATTTTTTCTCTAGCCCCCTTTTCTATTCCATGCATGATTTTATACACTTCGATCAAGTCACCCCTTAAATGCTATCTTTCAAAGCTGAAGAGACCAAGGTGTTGCAACCTGGTTTCATAAGAGAGGTGCTCTGTTTCTTTGATCATTCTTGTTGCCCTTTTTTGTACCTTTTCCAGTTCCATTATATCTTTCTTGAGGTGCGGTGAACAGAACTGTACACAATACTCCAAATGTGGTCTCACCATCTATTTGTAGAGAGGCAATATAACACTTGCCGACCTATTTTCGATTCCCTTCCTAATCATGCCAAGCATGGAATTTGCTTTTTTTTTACTGCTGCTGCACACTGGGTTGAGACTTTCATTGAGCTGTCCACCAAAACCCCAAGATCTCTTTCTTGAGTTGTCTCAGAAAGCTTGGTCCCCATCAGTTGGTAGGTATAATTGGAGTTCTTTGCCCTGATATGCATAACTTTGCTCTTTACACATCTGGTTCCAGTCATCGCCTCATCAAGCCGCAGGAGTCAAGTGCTCGAGCAGCCATCTACCTCTCCCTCCAGCTGGGTCCTCCATGGCCTGATAGCTGGATTGGCTCAAAATAGTTTTTCTGTTACCGAGCTTGAATGATTAGTCCTGTTTTTATCATTGCTTACCTCTGCACCATTTCCTGAAGCTGCTGAGATTGTCGGAGCTGGCAAGGTTTCAATCTGACAGGAATCAGCTGTTTTGTGGCCTCAGCTCAATTTCCCAACATCAGCTGCTGAAGAGGCATCATTCAGAGGTGAACATTTTGTGAAATCAAAACACTTCTTTGCTTTCTCTTGTGGAGTACAGTCCAAAGATGCATGTATCATATCAGGTCGAGAATTGAATCTAAAGAGGGGGATTAAGGAAAAGGCACAACTTTTAAAAACTACAGATTCGGTCCTCATTGGTCATTGGGGTGTGGGCAGTGGGTAGCCCATATTAGTAGTGCTGATGATTTGTTTGTATGTGCGATGTCATAGTCAGGAGCTCTGTAGCAGAGTAAGAAGCAAACTGTGGTATTTAGGGATAGATCACAGACAATGGTTTCAGGGAGCAATAGATCCTGTGCAACTTTGATGTTTTTTAGATTTAGAGATTTTTTTGTAGAATATATTTTTTATTTTTTATTTATTCTTTGTCCACTATACAATATATATGGAAGAGAATAGACATTAAGTAATATATATAATGATAGAAAGTAAAAAAGAAGAGAAGTAGATGGGAGGGAGAGAATATATATTATATATATATATATATATATATATATATATATATATATATATATATATATATATATATATATATATGTAGATTGTTCTGAGTTCGGGTTTTGCCCTGTGTAATGTTTTGCATGTCTATGCGACGTTTCGGCGAAATCACATTCACCATCTTCAGGCTGTAGTTCCAATCTTTGTGTTGTTTTAAATGGAATGTTTGCAACTGACATTTCTTCCTAGTATGTAGTGTGGGGGTGGAGATTTGCTTTGAATGTAGCAAATAGATTGGGTGACCATGTTTCAGTGATCTGATTGGTTGGTGTAATCATAGTTATTAGAAGGAATGATATGGAGATTTTTTTGAGGTGTTTTGTTTAAGGCTGATTTCCAAATATAAAATTCTAAAATCATAATTATTAGAAGGATTGACATGCTGATTATTATGAAGTGTTTATTTTGTTTAAGGCTGGTTTCCAAATCTCTGGCAGGCGGGAGGTATCATCTCTTTTATTTAGACACACACACTATATATATATACACACACTATATATATACTGTATATATATATATACACTATATATACTGTATATATATACACATATATATGATAGATAGATAAAGAGAGAATATATATGATATATGAGATAAGGAAAGACAATTGGACAGGGGACGATAGGCACATCAGTGCACTTATATACGCCCCTTACTGGCCTCTTAGGAACCTGGAGAGATCAATCGTGGAGAGTATAAGGGAGAAGTGTTGGGGGTTGGGAGTTGACACTATTCAGTCCGGTAATGCGTGTCACGCTGAGATTGCCAGCCAACAGAGACTTTCCTTAGTTAAAGTGTTGCTGTGTTTCTTTATTTGCTCTGATCACACCCCCTCTTACATCACTCCCACAATCCTTATCTTTCTCTGTTTTCCTATATATATATCCGCTTGCTTATGTGAGCGAGCACATTCTAATCTAACCTTCTTGTGTGCTTGCAGCCATGTTTTCGTTAGAAGCTGCTTGATAAAGCGCAGCTGGCACAATGAACTTATTTCTGTTTATAAAATAAAATTTGTTTTCACTTTGGTTCCTGCCTGCTGAAGTCCTGCTTTAAAATCCATCCCCAACATGGTAAGCGGAGAGATGGTTTGTTTATTTTTATTTTTACTTTAATCAGGCTGATATGCCTGCTAAGAAACGGCGGCAGCAAGCTTTTGATTTTTCTTCTTCTGAACTTCAAAGCATCATGCCGACTCTGTCTGAACATCTGCCGGGCCTCGCTCAAAGTAATTTTTCAACTCAGCAGACATCCATCGAACAGATAAGTGAAGTTACTAACTTGCTTAGTTTAACTGAGCCTGTAAATCAAATAGGTGAAGCAAGGGCAATTAGCCCACATTTCCAGGCAGAGATAGCTGTAAATCCTAGTTTACCTGAACAGCTAGGAGCGAAGCCAAAAGTTAAATTTCAACAAAGTTTCATGTCTAAGCCAACTTTATATGAGAGCAACCTTTTAGAAGATGACATAAATATCCAAATTACTAAGTCCTTGGCAGATGATTTAAAGCATGATATTGCTGCAATACAAAAATGCTTATTAGATTTGAAACTGGATAAAGAGTCAAAAGATCTCAGCCAGTCTGAAAAGGATCTTGCCCAGTTCTACAGCTCTCAACTTATTGTCAATGAAAAGAAACTGAGCCGGATAAGAAGTGCACAAGTAGAATACTGTGAAGGGAAAATACATGACTCATTAAAGTTGAAAAAGATGGTCTCTGTCCAGAGACAGTTTGATGAGGCCACGCATTCCCTAGCATTCACGGAACTAGGTGCAGCACCACCCAGTGGCCAAATTGTGAAAACACCCAGTTTAACTTTTCCTCTGGGATTTGGCTCAATTCCAAGTCAGATCCAAAATGCGCCACCTGGTGGACAACTTAAGCAACTGCATCAAAATGTTGTTTTATTGCCAGAGAATTCAGGAGCGCCATCTAGTGACCGTTTGAAGCAATATAAGTTACCAGATGATCGGAGAAATGTTGATTCGCGCCAAAAAGATTCTTTTTTAGATTTTCAAATGAATAAAGAAGCTTCAGCAGAACAATTTTATTCTGCAAGCAAGGGAAGGTTTGTACCTCAACAGAACTTTTTTCAGCAGGTACCCCAACCAGATCAAGGGGTGCAATATTCACAGGTACAACCGCCCCAAGCTCCTGTTACGCCCGTGCACCCAGCGCAAATCCCACTTCAACCAGCTCAGCCATTATTGGCACCACGCCCTCAACTGCAACAACAGATGCCGGCTGCATTTCCAAGACAATTCTCTACCTTGTCACCATTGCAAGGTGAGTCTCAACTTCAAAATAATGGGCGAAATTATAAGACGTGGTTACACCAGATCACGCTGATATTAGCTGCAGAAGGGGTTGACACCATTGTATTCAACCCACCAAACAGACTCTGGACACAAGAGGAAAGAGCCTTAGACAGAAGAGCGACCATTTTGATTCTCATGTCTCTAGTTACAGATTTATCTGTCAGATTCTCTCTTGCCAATACTGCAAACGCCGTAATTACCATGCTCGATGAACTGTACCGCCCTATCTCTCCTGAGGGCACATGTCTGTTGTTCACTGATTTTTTAAATGCGAAATTAAAACCTGGAGAGAAAATTGCTCCACACTTGTCGAAGCTCTTGGCGATGCAGAAGGAATTGATCGAAAGAGGATACAATATTGACCACATACAAATGACTACTGCAATCCTCACGTCGTTAAATGAGGAATGGAAAGAAGCTATCACAAAATGTCTTAGTATACCCATACCTCAACGTACTACATCCAGAGTTTGCCAAATGTTGACCGAAGAAGAAATCATTATGGAACGAATGAGGAAACCCAGATTCACTACTATTAGATCTCCAGTGAGTCGTGGTTACCAACAAAGGAGTAACCAGTCCAGAAGATCAGATTTTCAACGCTCTCAATCTGCTGATCCACAACGCTCTCAATATCCTGCCCAGAATCGAGGAAGAAGTTCCACAGGCAGTAGACGCAGAGGTTCCAGTACCTATAGGTCAGCTCAACGAGGTTCCGGAAGCGAATCACAATCAAAAATCAATACTGTGCTTCAGAAAAACGTTCCTGACTTAAATTGTGAGTACAACACAAAACGTTTATGGACTATAGATAGTGGAGCTGCTTTTCATATTACTCACCAAAAAGAACTCTTTACGGAATTACGTGAATCTGACATTAAGGAGGTGTATGGTTTCTCAAAAAGCTTATCCCGAGTCGAAGGAGAAGGAACAATCTACATAGATGAACTGGACCAGACGATTCCACGCGTTCTCTACATTCCAAATTCTGAAAGCAACATACTCAGCCTTCATCGCCTAAACAAAGACTTAGGCTACAAAGCAATGCTATTGAACTCTGATATCCACATGATTAGAAATGGCACTGTTGTCGCACATGCCATTCCGATTGGTGGTGTTTTCTACCTGAAGCCGAACTTTCGTTCATTGGTAGATGTAAGTATGAGCGTTCCAAAACATGAAAGCGCAGGCCCAGAGAGAAAACCTGCTGCTATTATAAAATCAGAGGCTCATAAAGCCAATAAATCACAAGATGTTCCGCATAATGTTGCAAATGCTAAACCTTTACTAAAAAATAAACCTTTTCATTCTAGGTGCATCCACCGTTGGCATCGACGTTTGGGCCATGCTTCCTATGATGTATTATCTAAGATGCCTGAGTGAATGAACGGTTTCAAAGTTGATAGTAATTGTCCTATTTATCTTGATTGTTTTGTTTGTAATAAATCTAAATCAAAGGCTGCCCCCATTGCTAAACATGCCCTTCGTTTGTCTTCACGCATTTTCGATTTGGTTCATACCGACATTGTCGGTCCATTTCGGCCTACTAGGGGTAACAATAAGTATTTTTTAACAATTGTTGATAGTTTTTCTAGATATGGCTTTGTGTATCTAATGAAACAGAAATCAGAGACGTTTCAGATCTTTACAGACTTTGCTGCAAAGGTCTTCAATCAATTCGGTGTCCGTATCAGAAGAATCCAAAGTGATCGTGGTGGTGAGTTTATGTCTCAGCGATTCCAGAACTGGATGAGACGCAAAGGAATATGGCACCAAGCTTCAGCCCCTTGCACTCCTTCCACAATGGGATTGCTGAACGAAGGCAAGGTGTTCTACAGACTATGTATCGCTGTCTCTTAGAAGACGCTGATCTCGATAATGCTTATTGGGGCGAAGCATTAAGGTATGCAAACTACCTTGTTAATCGTACTTGGAGCAGTGTGTTAAAACAAACTCCGTACTATATGTTTTATGGGAAGAAGCCTGACATTCAAAACCTTCACATATTTGGCTCGTATGCCATGGTTAATATTCCACTGGCTCAAAGAAAGAAGGGTGGTCCAGTGGCACAAAGACTGAGATTTATAGGTTTTGATGAAAGTTCCAAGTATTATAAATTTACTGACTCTAATTACAGAGCTATTGTTTCCAATTCAGCAAAATTTGAGGAAGGTACAAATTGGTCCAGGATACACAGTAATGACACATCAGTTTATTTTCCTAAAGATGTTCAAGGTACAGCGCAACCTGACTCTCAGATAGTTGTCCCAGATGTTCCAGTTGTCCCAGATGTTCCTGATGTACAGTCTTCACCAGTCGCAGATGATGTTATTAGCGATGTAAATGAAGACGGAGATGACCAAAATGAATGGACCACAGTTCTACGACGTTCCAAGAGAACCACAAAAGGAGTTCCTCCTCAGAGATATCAAGCGCAAGTAGCTCAAAAATTGTTTCCTGTTATTTGTAACAATGTTTTACTTCCTCCCGATAATTTTTATCAAATAAAACATTTACCTGAACCTGAACAGGAAAAATGGTATAATGCCATGCAAGCTGAACTTGACAGTTTAAGGAAATTGAAGGTGTACAAACATGTTGACCCTCCAGAACATAAGAGAGTTATTGGCACACGATGGGTCTATAGAATTAAGCGAAAGCCAAACGGTGAGGAACTATACAAAGCTAGATTAGTAGCACAAGGCTTCTCTCAGACTTTTCCTGATGATTACACCAATACTTATTCACCTACTGTCAGAAATGAAAGTGTCAAAATTGCCTTAACAACTGCCGCTGCCCTGAATTTAAAAGTTTTCCAGTTTGATGTTGAAACTGCATATCTGAATGCCGATCTAGATGAAGAAATCTACGTGAAAGGCGCACCCGGATTCCAGGACCAGGAAGGATGTGTCTGGCGACTGCAAAAGAGTTTATACGGATTGAAACAATCTGGTTTAATGTGGCATAGATGTCTAATTGACAAACTAAATTCAATGGGCTTTATTAAGTCCGACTCTGATCAATGCGTGTTTACAAAAGGGCAAGGTAATGTTTATGAAATTGTTCTTGTGTATGTTGATGATATTGTGTATATTGGTCCAAATCAACATATGAATGAGAGTTTTGCAAAGGGTTTAGAAAAACATTTCACACTAAAAAGCTTAGGACACATTCATGATTACTTAGGGGTTCAAATTCAGAAAACCAAGAAGGGGTTTAGTCTCTCACAATCAAACAAGATTGATCAATTGTTACAACAATGCAACATGGCTGATGCACACCCATGTCGGTCTCCAATGCAGACAGACTTTTATAAGTTGACATACCAAAACAGTCCTTTGTTTAGGGACCAAACACTTTATCGCTCAGTAATTGGGTCATTGTTATATATTAGTAGTTGGACAAGACCCGACATTTCACTTAGTGTGAATTTGTTGTCACGACACGTAGGCAACGCGACTGTATTTCATTGGTCATGTATAAAGAGATTGCTCAGATACATGAAGCACACGATGGACATAAAGTTGTTCCTGGAACCAGAACAAAACAAGTATCCTAAACTGATTTGCTATGCAGATTCTGATTGGGCAAGTGACATTGAAACTCGTCAAAGTACTTCTGGTTTCATAATGTTTTTGAATGGGTGTCCAATTTATTGGAAAGTCAGAAAGCAGAGATTTATTTCTTGTTCCTCCACTGAGTCCGAATATGCTTGTGTTTCTGACTGTTGCAATGATTTAACCAATGTTTCTGCTCTCATTACTAGTATCTGGGCAGAGCCAATGAAACCTATTGTCATTATGGAGGATAATATTTCAGTGAAATTCATTGCTGACACTGAATATGTGGGAGCACGTTCATGGCACATCGATTTACGATATAAAAATGCAAGAAAATATGTGCAACAAGGATTCGTGACACTACAATATGTGCCTTCAAATGAACAGATCGCTGATGTGCTGAATAAGCCACTGCCAGCTGACCAACACGAATACCTTTCTGAGAAACTGTGCCTGAAGTGAATCAATGTCCCTGATGACTGCCAAAGAAGGGGTGTCACGCTGAGATTGCCAGCCAACAGAGACTTTCCTTAGTTAAAGTGTTGCTGTGTTTCTTTATTTGCTCTGATCACACCCCCTCTTACATCACTCCCACAATCCTTATCTTTCTCTGTTTTCCTATATATATATCCGCTTGCTTATGTGAGCGAGCACATTCTAATCTAACCTTCTTGTGTGCTTGCAGCCATGTTTTCGTTAGAAGCTGCTTGATAAAGCGCAGCTGGCACAATGAACTTATTTCTGTTTATAAAATAAAGTTTGTTTTCACTTTGGTTCCTGCCTGCTGAAGTCCTGCTTTAAAATCCATCCCCAACAATGAGTTCCACGCTTCGACAACTCGATTGTTAAAGTAATATTTTTTACAGTCAAGTTTGGAGCAGTTAATATTAAGTTTGAATCTGTTGTGTGCTCTTGTGTTGTTGCGGTTGAAGCTGAAGTAGTCGTTGACCGGAAGGACGTTGCAGCATATGATCTTGTGGGCAATACTTAAGTCGTGTTTTAGGCGCCGCAGTTCTAAGCTTTCAAGACCCAGGATAGATAGTCTATTTTCGTAGGGTATTCTGTTTCGAGTGGAGGAGTAAAGGGCTCTTCTGGTGAAATATCTTTGGACATTTTCGAGAGTGTTGATGTTTGAGATGTGGTATGGGTTCCAGACAGATGAGCTGTATTCGAGAATGGGTCTGGCATAGGTTTTGTAGGCTCTAGTCATAGTGTGAGATTGCCAGAGCAGAAGCTACGTAGGATCAGGTTAACAACTCTGGAAGCCTTTTTGGCAATATTGTTGCAGTGGGCTTTAGCACTTAGGTTGTTTGATATTAGTATTCCAAGGTCTTTTACTGAGTATGGGTTGGCTGCGAGAATTTGTTTATTCAGTTCATATGCGAGGTTTGGATTCTTTTTGCCGATGTGGAGGGTAGAGCATTTGTTGGTTGATATTTGAAGTTACCAGGTGTTAGACCAATCTGAAACAAAGTCAAGGTCTTTTTGGAGAGTGAGTGTGTTGTAAGTGGTGTTGAAAAGTTTCACATCGTCGGCAAAAAGCACACAGTTGCTTGCGATATTATCACAGAGGTCGTTGATGTATAGGATGAAAAGAGTAGGACCTAGTACGCTGCCTTGGGAAATGCCGCTTTTGACAGGGACGGGGGTGGAAATGGCGCTTCCGATTTTGACAACTTGTTGCCTGTTTGACAGGAATGCAGTAATCCAGTTGTGGAGGAGTCCTGAGATGCCATAGGATTTGAGTTTTAGGAGAAGTTTGTCGTGAACCACTGAGTCAAAGGCTTTGCAGAAGTCGATATAAATTGCATCAATGGATTTTCCTTGATCAAGGTGGATAGTCCAGATGTTTTTGCAGAGAAGTAGTTGTAGGTTGCAGGATAGTTTCTTTCTGAATGCAAATTGTTTTTTTGATAATAAGTTATTAGATTCTAAGTAAAGGGTGATTGATCGATTTATAATTGATTCCATGATTTTACAAGGGACGCAGCATAGTGATATTGGTCTGTAGTTGTCAACTAGTGATGGGTCTCCTTTTTTGAAAATGGGGATGACTACTGCTTTTGACCACAGCTTGGGGAGAGTGCTGGTCCTGAAGGATTTTTGGAAGATAATGCTTAGGGGTTCAGCTATGGCAGAAGAAAGTTTTCTTAGGAAGTGTGCACAAAGACCGTCTGGTCCGACAGATAAGGAAGGTTTGAGGTCACAGATTGCTTTTTCAACGTAGTCTATAGTGAAGATGATTTGGGTTAGGTTTTTTAATGAGTTTGGAATGCGATTTGCGAAGAGGGGGGATGAGCCATTACTGTTAACAAAAACGGAGCCAAAGAAGGAGTTGAAGAGGTTAGCTTTGGATGGGTCATCGTGGTATTCTTTGTTGTTGGATCCTATGAGAGGTGGAATAGGTCTGGAGTCGTTAAGTTTGTTCTTGACGAAGTTGTAGAAGGCACGGTTAGATTTGGTGCGTAGGAGGTTTTCCTCTTGTTCACTGTGATAGTTGAGACATTCTACTTTTATTTTTTGGCATATGCTTCTGTAGCAGCTTTTAAAGTTGGTTACTGGCCCTTTTTTATTTCTACGCCAGAGGGATCTTTTTTTGGTTGGTAGTTTCTTTATTGAGACTGGTACATTATTTTTTCGTTTTCTTCTAGGAGAGGTGAGTGGAACATGCAGATCTATAAGTCTATTAATTTGATGTAAGAACAATGGTGATGCAGTTAGAGAACAGGGATTGCCAATTAATAAATGAGAGATTGGTGTCTATGAGTTCATAGTTGGCTTTCCTGAAATTGTACTTAGGCGCCGCATACTTCAGGTGAGTGTTTAGATGATGTAGGTTGAGGTTGAAATTGATCATGCTGTGGTCGCTGTTGGAAAAGGGTTCTTTTGTGTGCAGTCCATAGATAGCACTTTTGCTGTTGCAGAATATGAGATCGAGACAGTTGTTGAGTCTGGTTTGATACTAATTGTTCTAGTCCTAGGCTGGTGACGGCGTTATAGATGGCGGTATGTATAGGTTCAGTGGAGCATTCGTTTAGTGACCAGTTGATGTGTGGTATGTTGAGGTCACCAAGGAAGATAATGGGATGGGGGCAGGAGGTTGCCCAAGTTAGGAGGGAGGTTAGTTTAGTTGCATGGGTAATGTCGTAGTTTGGAGCTCTGTAGCACAGAAGGAAACGGAGTGTAGTGTTGAGGGAAATGTCGCAAACTAGGCTTTCAGGGAGGATGTGATCTTGTGTAACTTGAATGTTTTTTAGGTTGAGTGAGCTTTTGTAGAATATGGCTACACCACCCCCTCTGTGGGAGTCGCGGTCAGACCGGAAGACCAGGTAGTTACTTTGTGTGATGATGGAGTCAGGATATGAAGAGTTCAGCCATGTTTCACAAACAAATATTAAGTCAAATATGTTTGTGTCAAGTAGAATGAGGAATTCAGATAATTTGTTGATTATGCTTCTTGCATTGATTAGTTTACATTTGAGATTGAGTTTGTGGTCAAGGGTGGGATTGGGTTGAGTTGGGTTGAAATTGGATTGGAATGAGGTAGTAAGAGGCGCACTATCCTATTTGTTGCTTGAAATGTTGGGGGGGGTCCGTTTGAAGATGAGGGATGCTGGGCGGAGAAGATGGCTGAGGAGGGACAGTTGGTTTGGAGAAGAAGGGAGGATAATGAGATTTGGTCCTGATGCAATCAGAGCGGTAGTCAATGTAGAGGTTAGTTTCACCTTGGTCACAACGTCTCCGGAGTTCGGCCCTCTACCTCCTCTGCGGGATTCACTGTCATAATGAGAGACAAGATAGTTCCTTGTTGTAATAATGGAGTCTGGGTAGGATGCAGTTAGCCATGTTTCACAGACAAAGATAATGTCAAATTTTAATAATATCTTGCAATAATTAGAATGGGAAGTTAACAAAGCCTGAGCAATTTTTGCAAAGTTAGATGGATAACAGCCACATCTGGTAAAAGGCACTATAAACTCACTGAGATTGCTCGACTCTCTATGGATAGTATTGGATCCAAAACTATATCTATTTTTTTATTTTTACATACCGCATATGTCTCTCTTTCTCTCCCTCTGTGTATGTGTGTGTATTTGTATGTGTGTGTATTGCATTCAGATATAAACTAAATCCAATTTGCCATTTCCAATTGATGTGTTATCAATTGATATCATTAAATGTATCTCTCTTTAAAGAGGCCTTGTTATTGCATCATGTTTCTTGTTTGTAGTATTAAACAAGAGTTTTTTTGTTTGAAGTATCAAAAAATATCCAAACTTATAACTATCAAAAAATAAGCAAGTCGGTTAGTTTATATGTATATGCATTAGAATGGTGTAGAAAGATTTATACAAATTGATTCCAAGTTATGAAAAAATATTCTGAAGGAGGATGTCAACCATTGTTTTTATTTCTCAGATGTTAATTGGAAACCTGAGAGAGGATTTCTTTCTTTCCTTCCTTCCTTCCTTCCTTCCTTCCTTCATTCATTCATTCGTTCCTCCCTCCCTTCCTTCTTTCTTTCTTTTTCTTTCTTTCTTTCTCTTTCCTTCCTTCTTTCTCTTTCTTTCCTTCCTTTGTTCTTTTTTTCTCTTTTTTTATTTATTTATTTATTTATTTATTTCTATCTATCTTTCTTTCTTGTTAAAAAAACCAAGCAATCTGCAAACTAATGGAAGTCAAGGAATACAGTAAAAAATAGACCAATATTAAATATGAATAATGCCAGACTAATGGTAACTGTTATGGCAATCAGTCTTAGAATTAATGTTAAAGTTGATGAAATGGTGGGTTGCTTCTGTCTTTTAGAAATGACTATCAACAATAAAGGGTATTATTAACCAGCAGCTAAGAAATAAACTGCAAATTATGCATGGTAAAATAGCCAAAATTTTGGGAAAGATATTAAGATGTCATGGTTTATATTTATTGCAGAAGATCAGAATTGTGAATGCAATGGTTTTCATATGATAGTCTCTGAAAATTTAACAGTGAAGGATAGAAAGATCATCACTATGTTTGAAATTACAGATGCCTCTTGAGAATACATGGATGACTTAGAAAACAAACAAATGGGTGACAGAACAAAAACAGTCCGTTTGCACTTGAGACACAAAGCACTAGGTCAAATTCTTATATTTTGGACACATGGCAGTATGTGAAAATATAGCTCTCTTGTGAAGTATATAAAGTTGTAGAAGGTAAAAAAAGAAAGAAGATAATTAACAGCAATGGTCCCCATTACTGCAGTGATGGTAGCATTGTTGGAAGACTTTAAAGGAATAGTAAATCATTTTTGAGAACTGTTATCAGTTGTGATTGCAAATGTCAACAATGACTAGGTTACACAATTTTATATGTGTGTATCACAGGTTAACCAATGTACTGGGCTCCAAAGCACAAGAGACCCATTACAACATGGGTGTCAAACTGGTGACCTGTGGACCAGATAGGTCATGTGCAGACTACACCTACCCCAGCTCCACCCAGGAGAAAAAATATAATACATCACCTGATGGCAACATGATGCCAGGCATGCAATACAACATAGGCCCCTAAGCAACACATAAAGCATTCAAGGCTAGTACTTACTGCTCAGCACTACTCTACTCTACTTCGCTGTTACTACACTTTCTACTGTTGCTCTTCCAAATACTACTCCTAGAATGAAAGTATAGATAGAAATCTATAGATTTGTACAGTGGAAAAATGTCCAATTTGGAGTAAAGATATTCTAACAGGTCATTTAAAATTTAAAATTTGGGGAACTCAAACCTAGAAAAAAGTATAGGATTCTAATATTTAAAAAGTTCCTAGTTTAAGAATTTGAAGATATATAATTCAAATTGTCTAGTTTAGAAAATTTAGTTTCTAATTAATCTTTTCTTTGCTGATATTCAATGTTAGACAATCAACCAATTAATTAATTAATCAGTTGTATAGTAAATCAGCAATTAATGTCACTCTAATAAATTAAGCTGAACTATTAATCTAGTAGGCAATTAATTAATCAACTAAATAAGAAATGATCTTTTGATCAATCGCGACTGATCCATTACACTAGTCACACTAATTAGTTTATGGGTTAAGCAATAATCTATTCACAAGCCAATCAATTAGTTAATCAATTAACCAATTTATTTACTAATTAAGTAACTAATTAATGCTTCAATAGATTATATTATTTTGCATTAGGTGAACTATGAATTAATCAATGTTATAAGCATTAAGGCAATGAAGCAGTATTGAAGGTCATCAAGGAAGGGTTTTTTTTTCTTGAGCTACATGGTTTTTATTGCTTTAATGGTGGCTACCAGATGATATGCTGGGTACAGGGGGACTCAGGCTGCACCAAAGCAGGCTCCATTGAAACACACTGAAACACACTGAAAAGGTCTAAAGGGAGTGATTATATGTCTGTACATTTGTAGTATTCTGCAATGTGCTTTATGAATAATACTGCTATAATATTTTCTGACCCTTTGACAGAATGGAGAAATTAACATCAATGGTAGAGGTCCTCTTACAGTTAACCAATTTTAACAGAAGTATACCTGTTGCACTTTTCCATTGCCAGGAATAATCTAGATATTAATTGTGACTGGCTGTCATAGATCTAGTAGACTAATCATAGACTAATCATAATCTAATAGATTGTCATAGACTAATCTCATTGATTTCTTTGACTATGTCACAAAGGTGTTGGATGAAGGTGGTGCCGTGGATATTGCCTATCTGGACTTCAGCAAAGCCTCTGATACAGTTCCACATAAAGAGCTGATAGATAATTTAGTGAAGATTGGACTTAATCCCTGGATAGTTCAGTGGATTTGCAGCTGGCTGAAACATAGACATCAGAGAGTTATTGTTAATGGCGAGTATTCTGAGCAGAGACAGGTTACAAGCGGTGTGACACAAGGGTCTGTTCTGGGTCCTATTATTTTTAATATGTTTGTGAGTGACATAGGGGAAGGTTTGGTAGGGAAGGTTTGTCTATTTGCCAATGACTCTAAAGTGTGCAATAGGGTTGATATTCCTGGAGGCATCTGTAATATGGTAAATGATTTAGCTTTACTAGATAAATGGTCAAAGCAATGGAAACTGCAGTTTAATGTTTCCAAATGTAAAATAATGCACTTGGGGAAAAGGAATCCTCAATCTGAGTATTGTATTGGCAGTTCTGTGTTAGCAAAAACTTCAGAAGAGAAGGATTTAGGGGTAGTGATTTCTGACAGTCTCAAAATGGGTGAGCACTGTGGTCGGGAGGTAGGAAAAGCAAGTAGGATGCTTGGCTGCATAGCTAGAGGTATAACAAGCAGGAAGAGGGAGATTGTGATCCCGCTATAAAGACCACTGGTGAGACCACATTTGGAATACTGTGTTCAGTTCTGGAGACCTCACCTATAAAACGATATTGACAAAATTGAACGGGTCCAAAGACGGGCTACAAGAATGGTGGAAGGTCTTAAGCATAAAACATATCAGGAAAGACTTAATGAACTCAATCTGTATAGTCTGGAGGACAGAAGGAAAAGGGGGGACATGATCGAAACATTTAAATATGTTAAAGGGTTAAATAAGGTTTAGGATGGAAGTGTTTTTAATAGGAAAGTGAACACAAGAACAAGGGGACACAATCTGAAGTTAGTTGGGGGAAAGATTAAAAGCAACATGAGAAAATATTATTTTACTGAAAGATTAGTAGATGCTTGGAACAAACTTCCAGCAGACGTGGTTGGTAAATCCACAGTAACTGAATTTAAACATGCCTGGGATAAACAAATATCCATCCGAAGATAAAATACAGAAAATAGTATAAGGGCAAACAAGATGGATCATGAGATCTTTTTCTGCCGTCAGTCTTCTATGTTTCTATGTTTCTATCTATTTTTTAAACTGAAGCATTATGGTGAATATGTGTATATGTTGGGTTTATCAGGAGGACTTCACATGCATGTTTTCTGTTGCCAAGCAACTCTTCTCAATGCTTTGCATAAATCCTGACATATACTCATGTGAAACAAAGACAACTTTCATTTAAAAAAAATGGCATACAGTAGTTAGAATCTGAATAAAATCTACTGAAATGGTATTGACTAATGTTTCTTAAAATCTATATAGAAATGAGGTAATGTAGGGATGCCATAAGAAACAGTAATTAAACAAAAATAGCTTTAAAATACTTTTTGTATACTTGAAATCCAAGAAAATAGAATGAGCCATACTATATGTGAAAATCCTATTTGCTCTAGCATTTAGTATCTACTTTCAGTTTAATAAACAAATATACCATCAAATAAGAGTTACACCCCCATGCAATCACAATTCTCAGGACTCAGCAAAAACCATAGTGCCATGTCTAAAAATGATGTATAGATCTATATGTAGATGACACCTTCTTCATAAAAAGGAACAAATAAACCTTTTTGTATATTTTTTTAATTAAAGCTTTACAAAATGCATTAAAAACTAACACAAACTAATAAACAGCACAATCAATAAAGGGAGAGAGATGAAAATAAAAGAAAAAGTACAGAAAGAAAAATTTGAAAAGAAAAATAGAAACAAATTTCCAATTGTTTGTTTATTTGTTTGTTTGTTTGTTTGTTTGTTTGTTTGTTTGTTTATTTGTTTGTTTGTTTGTTTGTTTGAATGGTATGCCGCCCCTCTCCATTCAAGAATTCTGGGAATTGAAGTCTACAAGTCATAGAAGAGCCAACTTTGCCTATCTCTGGTCTAGGTCATTTGTGCTGTAGGATCTGAGGAGCTCTATAGTCTAAGCACTCCAAGCTGTAGGAAGGGTGGGGGCGGCTGCAATACCAGCAGTTTCGGGAGGCTCCTTTCCTCAGTGGTTCGTCTTGTACCTGTAAGCAGCTGCACCAACTTTATCCTTCCCGGCGGCGGCTTTCCATTGAGCAGCAGCAGCACCAGGAACATCACATGAGGAAGGGAAGCCACTGGAGCAGCAGCACCTGCTGAGATGGCTCCGGCAGCTTCCCTCCATCACGTGACATTCCCGGCGCTGCTGCTGCTCTATGGAAAGCCCCCGCCAGAAAAGAGAAAGTTGGTGCAGCTGCCTACAGGTACAAGATGAACCACTGAGGAAAGGAGCCCCCCCAAAACTGCCGGTATTGCAGCCGCCCCCACCCTTCCTACAGCTTGGAGTGCTTAGACTATAGAGCTCCTCAGATCTTTATCCCATAGGAAATAAAGGAAATAGGGGCTGAAAACCAATTAAATCCATTTCCATTATTTCCTATGGGATAAATTAATTCGGTACTCGACCAAATCGGTTCTCGACCACACTTCTGGAACGAATTGTGGTCGAGAGCTGAGGTACCACTGTATTTTAAAATTTCTAACAACAACCTTCCTCCTCCACATCGATTAAGATACGATATGAATAGTGTTTTTCCTTTTCTTTTTCTTTTCCGCTCTTCTATTTTCTTTCTTTTTTTCTTTTTTTAAAAAATTCTTCTTTCCTTCCTGGGCTTTTAAAGAGATGTAAATTTGGATATTTTCTATTGTTAAGAGATCAATTTGCAATCAATGCAGCTCATGTAGTGATGTAGAAATGTGGATGGATCTTGGTAGCCCTATTATAGCTCGCACAGCTGCATTTTGCACAATTTGTAATCTCCAAACACTCTTCAAAGGCAGTCCCATGAATGTTGAATTGTCCTGAGGTGAGGTGTCCTGTAGTGAGTTGGCCGTGGCAAATTGACTGTGGTGAGTTGTCCCATTCCGGCAAATATACACAAGCATACATTTACATTGACATTCTTTGGTCTTGAAAGACCATGGTATCATGCTCTGGACCTCTCAGAGCACAAACCTGGGTAAGTTAATATGGAAGATAGACTGTTACCCAGGCAGCAGATCCCGTCTCTCCACAACTCTGAAATAATCCAATGGAATGGCAAAGGCCAATAGGATTGGTTCTAGCTATGTTGCAAGAGTTATCTGAACATCGCTGTACACAGTCATGAACTGCTTCCGGGACTCCGGCTCTGGATTTTGCCTCAAGGTTTACTCCTGAAGCCTTTTCCAACAATGGATATAGCCACAAGGCAGTGGAGATTTGCAGTCAGAGTTTCACTTCCCCTACTGGTTGATCAGGGCATCTTCTGTGTCTTGCCGTACCACATTGCTTTCAGAGACTGCCTTCATGACTGTTGACCTATTCTAGTAGGTTTCATCCACTCAGTCTGCCAGAATCTGTCTTTACATGCTCAGGATAGACAAGCCCCTATGTCGCTGAAGGTCAATGACACCTCAGCTACTCTCAGCTTGGTTTGACCAGCCTATTGAAGCTGTTGCCCAGAGTGTGGCCACTGGGCAACTACTAGGAGCCACAGGTGAGAGCTATGTGACAGGTGGGGACCAAAGGTGAACAAGCTGCTTTAAAACTGCCATAAATGAGCTGCCATAAAAGGACACGACATGCCCCTATATCAGAGGTGCTACTCCTCCCTGAGCACTTTATATACCATACATACATACATACTACACCAATACAAAACATTTTTTTAAAGGAAAGATTTTTTTATACAACTTCTATTCAATAATTTCCAACTATATGTACACTTTTGGGATAATGCTTCTTTATAATAATAGCACCTTCAACTTTATTGGAAATTTTAGGAATTCTCAGTGAAGACAAATTCCTAGAAAGAAAAAGTATTCTGTTTACATTCAAACAAAAATATTGAACATGCTAAAGTATCTTGTATTATAAGTGGTATAAATAAAATAAAATTCCTGTCCCATTGATAGATTGGTTTGTTTCATTTTAATTGGGAAATATGAGCTCAAGCTGATTTCTTAATCGAAGAACTTTTCTTAATTTGTCTTGCTGTGAAGTCTCATAAGAGGTGGGAAACTCAAATTTGCTACTTCCTATGGTGAAATACTTTTATTATCTTATGTGATCATCTTTGAGCAGGTGGGATTGCATTTATTGTGCCAAAATTGCACTAGTTAAATTTCTAATTTAAATTGCAGATTTTTAGGACCCAACAAGTCTGGCATCTGAGTTACTTAAAAAGAAACATTAGACCTCTGTGATCCCATTACATTGACTGTGTTCTGTAGTTGAGCCGATTTATTTCCAGTTCGGTTACAGTACAGGCCAATACAAGAGCAGTATTTCTTTTGGTAATGATGAAGCATTGAAGAGACTACGGGCAGCCCTTTTCCCCTTTGGAAAAATACTATCCAATCAATTCTTTAAAGAGAATACTTATAGAAGATGAGATGCCACTTCCTCTTCCATTCCCTAACATAGCTTGCTTGACTTATGCAGGCTGAAAATGGCACAACTTTTTAAAACTTTCTTTAGCAAGACACAATGGCTGTGCAAAAGGCCAGAGTGCATTTAAAAATTCATCGCTCTTCCTCTATATGGAATTTGGAATGAGGAGATATTGGGTGTTCCAGTGAAAGCATATGTCCGGGTTCCAGATACCATCCAAACTTAAATCAGAGTCTAAGGCAAAGTATTCCTCAAAGTTCTAAATTATTGCCATAACCATGCTGGCACCGTCATTGGGAAACTGATGCTTCCAAAATTTCCAACCCAGTTGAAAGTTCACACCTCTTGTCCCTCACCTCCCAACTTGTCAGATTGCCCACTCAGGTTCTGCCACCTCCTGCTTCTGACCAGGTGGTGGACAAAGAATGACCTTGAACATCTTGAAAGAATGCATTGTGGTTACATCTGCTACCTCAAGAATCATCCCTCCCAGATTCCCATAATCATCAGGCCTTTTACTGATAGTGTGGCGAGCCGATGGTTATCCCCCCACCACCTCTGCACCGGCTCGACAATAGTCTAACTTTTCAGGGTTCTGTGAAAAGAACCTGGTTGAAAAATTATTGCCTAGGACACAGGTATCAAACTCGCCTTGTCACATTGCTGTCACATGACGTATCACAATGTTTTTTCTCTTTGTGGAGCTGCGATGGGTTTGGTCTGTGCATGGTACATCTGGGCTGTGGGTTGTGGGCTAGTTTGAAACCTCTTGCCTAGGACAATCAGAAGGGAAGTGCAAAATTCAGTTGACCACTGGATGGAAGTTGTTGGAATTTGTGAACCACTCTGCTGACACGAAATGTCTGAATTATTGCAACCATATTATTTACAGTAATCATGTTCTTTTCAGAGCAATCAATGTGGTGGTTTTTTTTGCATAGCAGAATTATAATTAGTAACTATCTAGACATTCTTCATCTTTCTCAGTGGTTTATATATATATATATATGACTTTCAAATGTTATCCTTGAAAATGTTGGGTATATGCTCAATATCATCTCATGTAAATTGCTCTGAATTTATTCTTCTGCTTCAACTTGATTTGGAATTTGAACATAAGCAGTTTATGATCTCTTGCAGCATCAGCACCAGGTCATCCTTTTGCTGTTATAACTAAGCTCTTCCCCTCCAGCTATTAATAATATAGTAGTAACATATTTCTTGATTTTTGCTTGTTAAAGACAAGGCAAGATATTTCACTGACTCTATTACCTGACAACTAGATTTCTTACGCAGAAAGCTCTAATCTTCTTCCATTATGATGTAATTATTTTTGTTTTTTGAGCATTGATTTTCTATCCAGAGAATTCTCCAAAGCCTTGGATAACTTTTATCAATGGTATTATTGCAACTTGTGTAATGGTTAGTACTACATCATCTGACTAACATTTAAATTCCTCCCTATGGAATCCAATTTTTTCTACCAACATTTCTAATGATAAATAATAGGGAAGAAAGTGGAAATCTTTGTCTGATACCTTTCTGTATTTGAAAATCTGTGGAAAGTGCTCATTTGGCTGTACTATCTGCCTGTTAAAATATAGCTTCATCCCAGGCTCTTACAAAATATTTTAATCCCTTCCAAATGCTAATATTTTGTTTTCTTGAAATCAGTCCATTGTGTCACTTTGATAATTTTTATATAAAGAGATATTAAATATCATCCATAACCTAGCATGCCTTGTCCCAAGGATCCAATTTATAGCATTTAAGCATTGCCTTTTTAAGATGAATGAGTTAGTTAATCTGACCCCAATTGCCCATATCCTGTCCAGATTGAAAACTCCACTATTAAAATTTTGTTATGGATGGTCAAAAGAAAACAAATAACTTATAGTAGGGAATAAAGCTTGTTTTTTTTAAAAAAATAATCCTGAAGATATATCAATGCAACTTATAACTTCACCTTCAATGTATATTATCATTCCAAGTGACTGGTTTTCTCAGTTATATTTTAGTTATATTGTATAAGTCTTCACCTCTGCTTAGAGTGCTTTATTTCACCTGCATTATATTATATATTATCTCATATTCAAGAGACCAACTGTTAGGCAACAAGCAACTTTTTTTTTTAATGGACAGCTTTCAGTGACTACATCCCTGCCTTAAAAATGCAGAAAAGATTCTCATCAAGGAAGTGGCAGTTATCTCGGAACAATGGAAAAACAAAAACAAAAGGAGAAGATGACAGTGGTGAAGGAGATGTAAGTTAGCAGGGATTTTGAATCAGCTAAGGAAAAATGGAATAAAAACCCTTCTTTCGTCACTCTTTTTGACTAATTTATGTTCAGCTAATAAGATGGATGAAATACTTCTTTTAAACAGATGCGGTTCTGATTTTTTTACAACTCAGCAGCCCTCTGCTTCACTGAAATGTAGCTAAATGCGCTGATTGATGATAACAGCTTGCAGATCCCAGGGTTTTAGATACAGAGGGCAGACAGAATTACAGAAACTTCAGTAAAAAGAAAGGAGGGTTTTTTGCTTTTATATCAAAAATTGATGGTGTAAAAATGTAACTACACTAAAGAAATTCTATGATGTGAACTTAGAGACATTAATTATCTATTACAAACTGTTTTATTCTCCACAAGAGTTTTCCTCATTTGCATTCTATATTCCTCCACAAGCTTACATAAACAATGCATTACAAATTCTAGACCATTTTAGACCAGTGCTGTACAACATTAAAAATGCTTATTGGTCTTTACCACAAGCAGCTATGGCACAATCTGATCATTGTATGATTCACCTTATACCTGTTTACGGACAAAGGTTAAAACCATAAAATTAACAATTAAATCAGTCTTGGACTGAGTAGGTAACTTGCCTTGATTGCACATATTGGAACGTTTTTTAAGATACTCTGCAGAATTGAGAGAACTCAAGATACTATAACATCATGTTTGTTTTTGTGAAAACCTATATGTGCTGACAAGAAACCTGCAAATACATAGTAACAACAAGCCTTCACAGCTAAACTCAAGCAGCTACATTGTGCCAAAGAGGAAGCCACAGAAAAGGAAATGCAGTACAATCAGATCAGAAATGTATTAATAAAGGAGATCAGAGTAGCAAAAAGAAGCTATTCTGAAAAGCCAAGGAATCAACTCTCAACAAATGAACCAGCAATGTGTGGAAAATTCTTTAAAATATCACTGGTTACAGCAAACCTCCTTTCCATGCTGAAGGGAATCAACAACTGGCAGATGACCCAAATGTGTTACTACTATAGGTTTGAGAGGAAACCACTGCTACCATCTCCATCACAGATACACCAACAACTGACAAGCCTCTTACAACTGACCCCATCCATTTGACCCCCCACCTCTGGTGATCACAGAAAAAGATGTGCAATACCTGTTTCACAGACAAAAGCATGGAAAAGCACCAGATCAAGACAAAGTAATTCCTTTCTTTAAAGCTTGTGCTGACCAAATGAGATTTATAACAAATCACTAGAGATGTCTTCTTCCTTCATTCAAATGCTCTGTCATCCCAGTGCCGAAAAAACCCTCCATCAAGGAGCTGAACAACTATAGACTAGTTGCTCTGACATCTGTAGTTATTGAAGTGTAGTGAGAGACAGGCTCTGAGAAACTAAAGTAAAGTTTATTGGCATCCAACTTAGTGACAGTTTTGTTACTCTGCCTGCACTGCTTGAGTCAGTGGCTGGGCTGGCAGTGGAGTTTCTCAGGCTCATGATCCTGGGTGACCTTAATTTATCATCACTTGGTGGACCCTCTGATGCAGTACAGGAGTTCATGGCTTCCATTAAAACCATGGACCTGACCCAAGTAATTCAGGGTTCGACTCATGGTGGGGGGAGGTCCATACACTTGACCTAGTATTTATCTCGAGACAATGGAAGAAAGATCTGATGTTAAGGGATATAGATATCACACCCTTGTCATAGTCAGATCATTCCCTGCTGAGGATGGACTTTGAAAGCCAATCCCCCATAGCAGGGAGGTGGAACCGATTAGACGGTTCTACCCCAGGCACCTAATGAACCCGGAAGGGTTTCACAAAGAACTTGGGGAAATACCCAACTCGTTTGTCCACAATTCAGTGGAATTCCTGGTGTTGGCCTAGAATAAGATTGCTTCAGGGGCTCTGGACCAGATTGCACCTTTGTGGCCTCTCCAAAGCAGTAGATTCTGGAGATCTACTTGGTTTACCGAGGAACTTGGAGAGATAAAATGCCAAAAGAGATGCCTAGAGCAACGATGGATATCTAGTAACTCTGAATCAGACCGAACACAATTAAGAGCTTTTATTAAGACTTTTTTCTACTCTTATTGCATCTGCGAACTCCCACCCAGCCACCCTGCTGTTCTGTTCAGGGTCGTTTGGCCCCAAAACAAAGTTTGGGATCCTGTAAAAAAATGTCCCTGCATATCTGAAACTTGAAATTACATGACATTGTCTCATTTGAGGGGTTCTTTCTAAGGGGGGGGGGGTTGGGGTTTTTGGTTGTTTAGTTTTTGCTGGGTGCATTTACTATACCCTTGTTCTGTTCCCAGGTCCTTTTGGCCCCAGAACTAAAAAATGTTGATTTTAGCTACTGGAAGTAGCTTTTTTTGAATACATATTGTATTGGTATACTAATTTGAACATTCCTGATCACAAACAAATGTAAAATGAAATGAAAAAAAAATGTTTATTTATTTATTTTGCTCATTGTGTGCAATTATTTTCACTTTATATATAGATTAGGCTGCAAGTTCCAAATTTTTTGAATACCTTTGGCATTGGTATAGTAATGTGAACATTCCTGATCATAAACAAATGAAAAATGAAATGAAGAAGATAATGTTTGTTTATTTATTTATTTTGCTCAGAAAAGGGCCTCCTCCCCAGCTGTGTGTAATTATTTTTACTTTATATATGTAGATTAGGCTGCAAGTTCCAAATTACATCCTTCTTTTTAGTACAATGGATTTTTTTCATAAAATCAGGAATGTCATGGTATCATGTACTTACTTTTCTGTGTATTTCATCTCATTTTTCAACAGGGTGCATATTGTAAAGTCATTTTGGATTACTGTGCCATGAAGCAAGCTAATATGCACATATGCATTGCACATATCATATCATTACATATCAAATCACATATGATCACATATCATATCAGATATGTTCACATATCACATCATCCATGCAATCAATAAATCAATATATCACTGCTGTGATATATTGATTGCTTGAATGAGCATTGAGTACAGATTTGAAGGGTCTGTTTCAGGGCATCACAGATGTAGCCTGTGATTGTTATGCAAGTGGAATATGAAGAGGAACATGATAACCAAACAATTAGTCATATGCAAGAAATCTATTCTAAAAACAAGGATGTAATTTGGAACTTGCAGCCTAATCTATATATAAAGTGAAAATAATTGCACACAGCTAGGGGGGAGAGAGGGGCATGATCTAATGGCCGCAGCAGCAGGAGCCTTTCCTCTCTCTTGGAAAGGCTCTGAATCCCCACTGCCTGGGGGCTCTGGCTCTTTTGGTCCAGACCAGATCCTCTCTGAAAGGGGGGGTGACACATGGGACGCTACCAGGGGTCTGGTAGGCTGGCATGCCCCACCAGACAAACTAGCTCAGTCTCTCACCGGCTGTGGTGTGAAGCCGGCCAGGCAGCCATGCCTGAGCCGACACAACCGTGGACACAACACAACGCCGGGATAGAAAGATGATTGGTAACATCTAGAAAGAGCTGGAGGAGTTACTTACAGAGGAATGAGAGATTTAAAGCTGCTGCTGCTGGTGACTTGAAGAAGTTGAAAGGGATTTTTGGAATTTTTTTCTGCTCAATTTGATTTCAACGGAGCAAAAACAGCCAGAAATGGAGACAGAAAGCAGCTGTCCTTGCAATGAGGCAAATTGTGAAGTCTTTTGAAAGTAGCAATTGCCCAAGATTGGACTTTTAAGATTCTTAACCATTTTTTATTTGTCCTTTTGAATTGGGACCCCTTAAATTTTTGCTGTGGAGGCTATTCTTTTTCTTTTTTTCTTTTCTCCCATTTACACATATTAAAGAGGAAGAGGAATTCTATAAGTACTGGAAGATTTGAACAAACTTGTTATTACCGCCATCTTGTGGTCGGATGAAATGTAACAGCTAATCTGTGTACATGGCTTGGAAGCATATCTCTTTGGCCTTCACATTTGTTTTTCTTTATAAAAAAAGGAGGTTGTCAGCTATGGCTTGGAAGGAAGAAACTATTTGAGATGGAACTGACTGAATTGTTTGAAAACATATTGGATAATGCAAATTTGAAAATAGGTTTGAGACATTTTAAGAACATTGACAATGAAAACCCAGAAAACAGCAAAATATAGCAGCACTTCAAAGAAGAAGAAGGGACTGAGTTTTCCCCCCTAAAGCTATACATTATGAAAGGAAATGACTATGAAACTAAATAAATTGGAATTATTAATGATTTAATTTTATTGGAGTTTATTTATTTATTTACTTATTTTTATTTATTCAATTTTTTATACCGCCCTTCTCCTTAGACCAGGGGTCCCCAAATTTTTTACACAGGGGGCCAGTTCACTGTCCCTCAGACTGTTGGAGGGCCGGACTATAAAAAAAACTATGAACAAATACCTATGCACACTGCACATACCTTATTTTAATGTAAAAAACAAAATGGGAATGTACTATTTAGAGGGGGGAAGAAGTCTGAAATTCATATATGTTTATGCTTTGTTTTTAATTTTCTTTTGTTAACATCTGATTGGCTATACAAGATTTTCTTGGCTTATAGAAAAATGTATAAAAATGTTTATAGAAAAATATATAAAGAAAGAAGGAAGCACTTTGGCATAATGGTTAATAAGTTAGAAATATAATTGGTGTTGTACTTTTTGAAGGAACATTAAGGAGGGAATTTAATTAAAAGAAAAGTATGTACCTGGATGACAACATTAGAAAAAAATCTTTTGCAACTTTTTTCATGATTGATATTAGTTACTGACAAAATACCGCATTTTATTCAGGGAAAATTAGATGGTACATTGTATTGTTTGAATGTATGTTGAGAGAAAATTTAAAAAAAATTTACCCCCCCCAAAAAAAGGTCCTTCCTTCCTCCGCCCCCTCCATTCATTTCATTCTTCCTTCCTTCCTTGTTCCCTCCATTTCTTCTTCCTTCCTTCTTCCTTTCCTTCCTTCCTCTTCCCTCCATTTCTCCTTCTTTCCCTCCCTCCCTCCTTTCCACTTCTCTCTTCCCTCTCCCTTTTTTTCCTTCTTTCTCATTTGTTTTGTTTCCCTCTCCCTCGTTCTTTCCCTCCATCATTTTCTCATTTTTCTCGTTTTGTTTCTCACACTCCCTCCCCCTCTCACTTCTGTTTTCTCTCCCTCTCCCTCTTGCTTTCTCTCTCTCTCTCCTTTTCTTCTCTCTTCCTTCCTCTCTTCTTTTTTTTCTGCCCTGCAACATGCCGCGGGGCAGTCGGCTGCAAGCAGGAGCTCCAAGATGGTGGCACCGACGTCGGGTCGCAGTACGTTGCTGGCACTGCGCTGGGCATGGGCATGGGGCTGGCACTGGCCCGCTGGATAGGCTGGGACGGAGGTGCTAGCCCCATGCCCGGAGCATGTCCTGCAATACATCCAGCCGCCGCCGCCGGTGCCTTGCAGCCAACCGCCCCACGGCTACTGCTCAGTGCCCTCCCATTCGACCCACGTTTGGCTGCGCCATCTTCGCGGCTTGCCCTGCTGCCCCGTGCCGGCCAGAGCTGCCCGGTGCAGCTGAAGAGCAGGGTGGAGTAGGCGGCAGCTGCTTCAGGCCCGCCCCCGAGCTGAGCTTTCTTTGGCTTTCTTCGAGGCAAAACTGCAAAGCTCACCGGCCACCTCGAAGGAATCCAAAGGAAGCTCAGCTCAAAGAGGACCGGCTGTTGGTCCCTTGAAGCTGCCACCGCCCCCCATTGCGGAGATCCCTTCGTCTGAATGGAGGAGGCAGCGGTGGCGGGTTCAAGGGACCAACAGCCGGTCCTTTCCGGGGCTGCGTTGTTGCAGCCTCTGAGGCCGCCTCTGCCTCCAGGAGAAGGGATCTCCTCAGTGGGCGGCGGCGGCGGCAGCTTCAAGGGACCAACAGCCGGTCCTCGTTGAGCTGAGCTTCCTTTGGCTTCCTTCGAGGCAGCAGGTGAGCTTTGCAGTTTTGCCTCGAAGAAAGCCAAAGGAAACTCAGCTCGGGGGCGGGCCTGAAGCAGCCGCTGCCACCGCCTACTCCACCCCGCGCTTTGGCCACGCCGGGGCCAAGTAAGCTGAGGCTAGGCCCATCGTCCCAGCTCCAAGCCCGGGGCCTGGGTGGCGGGCAAGCATTGGGAGGGTCTCGCCATCGCCTGGCCAGAGAAGAGCTCCCCTCCCCGTGATCCGGGATGGCATGGCCGTCAACAATTTAGTGCGCGGGGGTCCTGATGGCTTGCTTACGGCCCCCTCCAGCCGCTCTTGCAGGGCTTCCAGGCTCCCTGTGGGGCGGCGAAGAAGCAAAAAAGCGGCACTCTCCCTCTCTCAATCTCCTTCTCTTGCGTTATTTCTCTCTCTCTCACTCACTCTCTTTCTATCTCTCCCTCTTTCTCTCTCTCTCTCTCTCTCTCCCTCTCTGCAGCAGACCCCCCCCCAACACCAAAAGTGCCCAAACCTCAGCGGTGCAAAATCCCTGAAGAAAAAAAAAAAGCAAAAAAGCGGCACTGGAGGGACCAAGACGGTGTGCAGCTGAGCATCTGGAGGAGGAGGAGAAAAGCCAGGGGGTGGGGAGGAAAGTGGGCCTGCAATTGGCCAATTTCTATCTCGCCTTCAGGGAGAGGAACTGTTGCTGCTCTGTCATAGGGTGCTTTCCTCCCCGCCCCCTGGCTTTCTTCCTCTTCCTTGCCGCCGCCAGACGCTCAGCAGCAGAGTGGAGGGGAGATTCAGGAGCTTATGCTAAAATCGCATACGCTGCCGCGGGCCAGGTAAATGGCCTCAGCGGGCCGCATCCAGCCCATGGGCCGTAGTTTGGGGACCGCTGCCTTAGACTCAGGGCGGCTTACAATATGTTAGCAATAGCATTTTTATTTTAATAGAGCCAGCATATTGCCCCCACAATCCAGGTCCTCGTTATTTTCATTATTACTAAAAAGAAAATTAGAGATAAAAAATTTAAAATGGAATGATGGAATAAGGAGAAGAAATTGAAATGGTTATAAATAAGAAAATTGAAAAAGGTTATGATTATTATGGATGAGAAAATAAAAAATGGTTGGGATTATGGTTAAGATTATTTTGGATGATTGCCACTTTTGATAGTCTTATTGATTATTTGAATTATAGATTGATCGTTTATTGATTATTTGAATTATAAATTCATTATGTGATTTACACTAATAAATAATAGGAGGAAAGGGAAAAGGATTATTAAAGGAGGATTAATATGGGATAATAATTATTATTGACTATGTTGGGTATGACACTAAAAAATGGATGGAGTAAGGAAAAGCTGAATCAAATAGATTAGGGAAGATTATTACACTGAGTTCAATAGTGGAAGGTTTATAGAATAGGGAAAATACATAGATTAAGGAAATGTATAGATTATTACACTGCTATGACAGTGACAAATAGAATAGGGAAGATAATTATACTGGGCTTGGCAGTGGAACTTATAGATTAGGGAAGTTTATTACACTAAAAACGACAGTGGAAGATATATAGATTAGGGGAAAATATTACTATTTTGTTTTTGGGGATTTTTGATACTTTTCTTGAAAAATAATACAATAATATGATATATAATTATTATTACTTGTTAAAGTAGAAATGATATTTATTTATTTATTTATTTATTTATTTATTTATTTATTTATTTATTTATTTATTTATTTATTGGATTTGTATGCCGCCCCTTTCCAGAGACTCGGGGTGGCTAACAGCGACAATAAAACAGTGTACAATAGTAATTTGGTATTGATGATTAAAAATCAATTAATATAAAAACCAAACATACATACATACATACCATGCATAGAATTGTAAAGGCCTAGGGGGAAAGAGGATCTCAATTCCCCCATGCCTGGCGGCAGAGGTGGGTTTTAAGTTGTTTACGAAAGGCAAGGAGGGTGGGGGCAGTTCTAATCTCTGGGGGGAGTTGGTTCCAGAGGGCCGGGGCCGCCACAGAGAAGGCTCTTCCCCTGGGTCCCGCCAGGCGACATTGCTTAGTTGACGGGACCCGGAGAAGATCCACTCTGTGGGACCTAACTGGTCGCTGGGATTCGTGCAGCAGAAGGCGGTCCCTGAGGTAATCTGGTCCGGTGCCATGAAGGGCTTTATAGGTCATAACCAACACTTTGAATTGTGACCGGAAACTGATCGGCAACCAATGCAGATTGCGGAGTGTTGGTGTAACATGGGCATATTTGGGAAAGCCCATGATTGCTCTCGCAGCTGCATTCTGCACGATCTGAAGTTTCCAAAATTTTTCAATATACTGGTATAATGAAAGAAACGAAAAGAATGAAGCGAATGAGAAATACTTTTTAAATTTTTTAAAACACAATCCTTCCTCCTATGCATATTGATATTGTTATAATTAGATTAAGATTTGATGTGAATGGTTATCTTTTATTTCCTTCCTGGGATATAAAGAGAAGTAAAGTTGGAAATTTCTTTTGTTAAGGGCAGTTACGATAAAATGAGGGTTTTAAAAAGTAAGAATGAGTTTAAGAATATAAGAAATGGATTGTAGCATGATGGCACAGTTTTGGTAGATAAACAGCAAATAGCCACAAGAAACTGAGATAGCTAAAGGCACATTGAATCAAATCAGGGTGAAGGAGAATATCTGAAATCCGGATGATAGGATTTTAAAAGGAGGTAGCACAGGATGAATGATATGTACCAGAATAAATTGGACTTCAATTGATAGTTAGAGCCAGGTGGGTTCCTACTTACTGCCGTTACCGCTCTCCACACAGCTTCAGGTGTCCAGTGTGTGTGCCCCTGCGCGGAAGCAAAAAATTGCCAAAATCTCTCTCGCGTGCACATCCCCTCATGAGATTTTGCTTTCTGCAAATGCGCAGAAGCAAAATCTTGCTTTTTCATGCACATACATCCATAAGTCACCCAGACCTGCATGCGCAGCTCTATCTTCGTTACCGGAGTGGTGGTGTGGCCCATACTGGTAGCAACCTGCCACTGCTTAAAGCTGCAGAAAAAAAATGACTTCCATTGAGGACCTGTATCATGAGCCAGAAAGAGGGCTGTGAAAATATCTATAGACCCTTCACATCCTGGACATAAATTGTTTTAACTCCTACCCTCAAGACAATGCTATAGGACAGTTTTCCCCCATGCCATCACTCTGCTAAACAACTGATTCTCACAACACTGTCAAACTATCTAGTAGGACTGTATTATTATCGTTCTCATCTTTCCTATTACCTATTTCCTTATCTTCTTATTATAACTATAACTTATTATAACTTCGTTGTTTGTATCTTACGATTTATATTATTTTTTATCATCCTAGTATGATTTATGTCAATTGCGTATTTAGTATTCTATGACTATTACTAAGTATTGTATCTTATACTTTATTAGGAATATATTTTATGATGATTAAAATCAAGATTTATCACTTGTTGCTTGTATGTACACTGAGAGCTTATGCACCAGATTGGCCAATAAAGAATTCTATTCTATTTATTAGTACATTTATTAGATAATTTGGTATTGAATCTGGGTTCCTGATTTATGAATACATAAGATTCTGGCAACAAAGTTTATCTTTGCATTTTGTTATGAGGTTAAAAATAATCTCAATAAAAAATAACATTATTAAGACAGCTCTGGATCTCTTGTTGAGAAATAGTTTATTTATTTTGAAAGTTTAGATTATGGAACACTGGAGATAATGTTCCTTCCAGTCATTACGATTCTAGGCAAATGGCAAATACCCTTCTTTATATGAAATACAACACAATCTATTCTTCCCCATCATCTTCCTCCTAGTATTCCTCCTACTCCTCAACTCAATGTTGACTCCTGATTCCGCCTGGACTGCTTCCTGATTTGTTTTGGTTTGTTTGTTTGTTTTGCAACATTTCAGTTATTCAGGCTTGCGTATAAATGCATACACAATACATTTTGTAAAGTCTGAGTTTATTTCCTAGCCATCAGATCTAATTCAGAGCTCAGAACCTAGTTGAGTTTTTTACACTCTAACCTTAAGCAAAAGGGTTGTAATATGCAAGTTTCAAAATACCTTCTTGTACAGAGCCATAAACATGCACTTAGTACTCCATAAAAGTTCATATAATTTTCTAGTGGACAGAGTGCTTAAATGCATTAGTGCCACGGTCTGATTAAATCACACTGCATCACATTTTAAAAGTGTTTCAACCAATTAAGCACTCTTCAACTTTGCTTTTTCAAGGGTTATAAAGATGCCAGAAATAAATTTATGATCTAGCCCATAGGTAAGATGACTTATATATAAAATTTCTATGTTTAAAGAAAGTTTATGAAAATAAAAAGATAAAATAATAAAATATTATCTGTGACATATAGGAGGAGTGGTGTCTGTTCTTTTGCTAAATAATAGCCACTGATTCAGAAAACCTTCAATGCTGTCTTAGAAATTTCTTGATTCCTCAAGAAGTCAGAGACTGAGGAAATCTATTTGCAAGAATACAATAAAAATTGAAGAAAAAATAAGTTAAATCAGTCAAATATTCCTGATCACAATGAAGATTCCTTGTAGCTATAATAGATTACCCAACCTATAATACTGCCAACTAGTGGAGGAATGAATAAATACAGTATCAATGTAAAATCCTTCTAGATCCATCATTGCCATAAATCTGGCAACAGACAAATGTTAGAAAAGCTACTAGGGAGAATACTAAAGGCTTTTATCTGTATGATTCATCATGTGAAATTCTGAAGCCGAAAAAATGCTATTTATTAATATATCTCTGACTGAAATGAAATATAGGGTCACTTTTATTCAGTATCTAGTGAAAAGGTCCCCCCCCCTTTTTTTACATTTACACTGCAACAACATAGCCAAGAAGGCTTCAAGAGTTGTAAACCTAATCCTACGTAGCTTCTGCTCTGGCAATCTCACACTACTTACCAGAGCTTACAAAACATTTGCCAGACCCACCCTCGAATACAGCTCATCCGTTTGGAACCCATATCGCATCTCAGACATCAACACCCTTGAAAATGTCCAAAGATACTTCACCAGAAGAGCCCTTCACGCCTCCACTTGAAACAGAATACCCTACGAGACTAGACTTTCAATCCTGGGCCTAGAAAGCCTAGAACTAAGACGCCTTAAACAAAATCTAAGTATTACCCACAAGATCATATGCTGCAACGTCCTGCCTGTCGGTAACTACTTCAGCTTCAACCACAACAACACAAGAGCACACAACAGATTTAAACTTAATATTAACCGCTCCAAACTTGACTGTAAAAAATAACCGAGTTGTCGCAGCGTGGAACTCATTACCAGACTCCATAGTGTGATCCCCAAAGCCCCAACACTTTACTCTTAGATTATCCACAGTTGACCTATCCAGATTCCTAAGAGGTCAGTAAGGGGCGAGTACAAGTGCACTAGACTGCCTTCCGTCCCCTGTCCTATTGCTCTCCTATATCTCCTATATCTCCTGTACCTTTCTTCTACTCCTATATCTCTTCTTCTATTCTTTCACTGATATGTTCTATTACTATATCTTCTTTTCTATTCTTTCATAGATATATTTTACTATGAGTATCTCCTCTATAACCTTCATCATGTATTTTACTATGTGTATGTATGTGTGTGTGTGTGTGTGTGTGTGTGTGTGTAGATTGTTCTGAGTTCGGGTTTTGCCCTGTGTAATATTTTGCATGTCTATGCGACGTTTCGGTGAAATCACATTCACCATCATCAGGCTGAAGTTTCAAGCTTCGTGCTGTTGTAAAAATGGAAATATATATATATGTGTGTGGTTTTTTTATGTCGGATCACCCTGGTATATTGAAGGAACGTCACAGCTCCTTTTTGCCTCTAGGCCCAACCCAGGACCATTTCAAGGCAGTTAATTTTTATTTATAGCCGACAACTATATTCTGTATGTGTCAAATGTTTTTTTAGCTGGAATTTTAAAATTAAGGGAGACTAGGATGGTCCCATTTCGGCCTTGTTCTGGCCTCATCAGCTAGCCACACCCTTCCTTACTGAGATTTGATCCGGTGGACTCTGCCTTGTAAGGCAGAGAATTAGCAGTTGAGCTATCAGATCAGATCCCTTCCACTCACACCACCACCCCGCACAAATCACCTCAGTGGCCAAAACTCTCATCACCAGAACCAAACGCTTAGCTGACCATGAGCACTTAAAAACCCTATACTCTGGGATAAATTCAAACAAATATCAATCTGGAGAGCAGAAACAGAAACCCAATATAAGACAGACACACATAATAAAAAAACCTCCAAAAACTAGAAATACAGCAGAAACCCAGCCCTCCACAACAACTTATGACCAAAACAGTACATAACATATCAGACAGGATACTCACCACTACAGAAACCAATATTCTTTCAAAAGGATTCAATTGTTTTGCAAGGGATTTCATAGATTCCTTGGTATTCCAATTGGATTTTATCTTTGGGGCTCCTTAGGATATTAGATATTTTTTGGTTGGTGCAAAATGAAGTTTTGATGTTATGTTTGTGCAGAATTTTACTAATTTTGTCTGTGGTGCCCTTGATGTAAGGGAGGATGGTGGTACCATTGTCCTGTTCTTGATCTTGTTTTTTGGGGGGTGTCTCTTTTTTGATTAGGTTTGTGATTGTTTTCTCTTCGAATCCATTAGAAATTAATACATCTTTGAGTTTGTTCAATTCAGTTTTTAAGTGCTCCACAACAACTTATGACCAAAACAGTACATAACATATCAGACAGGATACTCACCACTACAGAAACCAATACTCTTTCAAAAGGATTCAATTTTGCAATAACTCCCAAACGTATCCCAACTGAAAACATCATATGTGGAATTGAAACAAATCTAAATAAAATAAACCCAGATACAGCCAACAAAATCAGACTTAAAGTCACTAATATTCTCTGCTCTAGTAAACCTCCTAAAAGCAACATACAAAAGGAGGAAAGAGATGCACTTATCAATTTGAAGAAAGACAATCATATAATCATCCTCCCAGCCGACCAAGGAAACTCCACAATAGTGATGAATACAGCAGACTACAAAGAAAAAATGACAACTCTACTACAAAACCCAGCCTACAAACTCCTAAGCACAGATCCTACCACCTACCTAGAAAAAACTACCAAATCCAAAATCAAGGCCTCTCCCATCAGCGAAGAAATCCAGCAAAAAATCATCCCCAGAGAAAAATCTTCCATATGTCCAAAACTCTATGGCCTTCCAAAAATACACAAGGAAGGAATACCTCTCAGACCAATAGTCAGTTCTATAGGCTCCCCTCTACAAAACCTTGCCAAATTTTTAGCCAAATACCTTCAACCATATACAGAAACTATTACCTCATATGTTCAAAATTCATTCCACTTTATACAAATAATCAAAAAACAAAACCTACAACCCGATGACCTACTTGTGAGTTTTGATGTCGTGTCCCTTTTCACACAAATACCTATTAAAGAAGCCTTGACAGCTATCCAGGACAAACACAAACCCCCCAAATATATCCTAGACCTTACCAACCACTGCCTGACCAATACACACTTCATCTATAATGAACAAAGATATAAACAGCTAGATGGAGCCCCCATGGGATCACCTCTCTCACCGGTCATCGCCAACCTCTATATGGAATATTTCGAAAATAATGCATAAGAGCAATCCAAATACAAACCTAAACTTTGGCTGAGATATGTTGATGATACCTTTGTAATTTGGCCACATGGTAAGGAAAAACTAGACAATTTCCTCACACATCTTAACAGCCTACACCCCAAAATACAGTTTACTATGGAAACAGAAATCAATGATCAACTTCCCTTTCTAGATGTACTGGTCTATAAAAAACCCAATGGCAGCCTAGGACACACTATCTACCAAAAGAAAACCCATACCAACCGTTATCTAAATGCACACTCACACCACCACCCCGCACAAATCACCTCAGTGGCCAAAACTCTCATCACCAGAACCAAACGCTTAGCTGACCATGAGCACTTAAAAACTGAATTGAACAAACTCAAAGATGTATTAATTTCTAATGGATTCGAAGAGAAAACAATCACAAACCTAATCAAAAAAGAGACACCCCCCAAAAAACAAGATCAAGAACAGGACAATGGTACCACCATCTTCCCTTACATCAAGGGCACCACAGACAAAATTAGTAAAATTCTGCACAAACATAACATCAAAACTTCATTTTGCACCAACCAAAAAATATCTAATATCCTAAGGAGCCCCAAAGATAAAATCCAATTGGAATACCAAGGAATCTATGAAATCCCTTGCAAAACATGTGCAGCCACATACATTGGACAAACCAACCGAAGAGTGAGCCAACGCATTGCAGAAGATGTGAATGCAGTTAAAAAAGAAGAAAAGACTTCCTCCCTTGTCCAGCACATTAAAAAAACAGGGCACGAAATTGACTTTGAAAAAACTAAATTACTTCACAAAACAGAGAATTTATATAGAAGAATTGCTCTAGAAGCCATAGAAATTGAGAGGAGCCCCCTTTGCATAAATAAAAGAGATGACACGTCCCGCCTACCAGACATTTGGAAACCAGCCTTAAACAAAAAAAACACTTCATAAAAATCACCATGTCAATCCTTCTAATAATTATGAATTTGGAATTTTGAAATTTGGAAACCAGCCTTAAACAAAAAACACTTCATAAAAATCACCATGTCAATCCTTCTAATAATTATGATTACACCAACCAATCAGATCACTGAAACATAATCATCTATTTGCTACATTCAAACCAAATCTCCACCCCCACACTATATACTAGGAAGAAATGACAGTTGCAAACATTCCATTTTACAACAGCACGAAGCTTGGAAACTTCAGCCTGATGATGGTGAATGTGATTTCACCGAAACGTCGCATAAACATGCAAAATATTACACAGGGCAAAACCCGAACTCAGAACAATCTACATACATATACCCATGAAAATTTACGAAAACAAATATATATATATATATATATACACACACACACACACACACACACATACATATATACACACACCCACTAAAACCCTCATTGTGTATTGGACAAAATAAATAAATAAATAAATAAAATGTACATTTTACATTTTCTAGTGCCAATATGTAACAGCAATCCTGTCCATTACTTGAAACAAGAAATCTTTAACTTACATGATGCTGGGCATCTCTGAAAACAAAATGTAGGTTAAGTATTACTTCAGTTTAACAGACTATTTTAGCAGCTAAAAACTGGATTTTTTTATATTGCACTGATGCAACAAAGACAAATTGACGGGAACCTAGTTAATGAGTTTAATTGTATTATGGATACTACATTAGAATGTGTGCTGAGCACAATCCATTATCTTCCTTAGTATTTCTCTATCTGTTGGTATTCTACTCAATTTCCAATTCTGTGCATACACAATTCTAGCTGCAGTTAAAATGTGAACAATTAAGTTTACTTCTTCTTTATTAAATTTATTAGGCTAAATATCTAATGAAAATATTTCCGGTCTTAACTCAATATTCTGTTTCACAATTTTCTCAATCAAAATCTGAATTCCTATCCAATAACTTTTAGCTTCTGTACAAGTCCACCACATGTAATAAAAGGAACCAGGTGTATGGCTGCATTTCCAACATTTCGTGGATTTATCTTTAAACATTTTTGCTATTCTGTCTGGTGATATATATGTCATCTATAAAACATCTTATACATGTTTTCTCTAAATGCTGTTGACATTGTCATTTTATAATTCCTTTCCCATAATTGTTGCCATTAATCCATGTATATTGTGTGACCTATATATCTCATCCATCTTATCAAATTCAGGAAGATTTGGAAAGATGGTAAATTTTGCAGTCATCATTAATGGGCAGTATTGCATTGATTAAGATTAATATATTTCCATAGCTTACTATGAAAATTAAAGACATAGAAGATACAGAATTTTATAAAATTTGGGGGGAAATTTATGAATGGATTGAAAAGGAAAATGGTTAAATTTATAAGCATTCTGAAAGCAATTTAAAGGAATTAGAAATAAGTATGTAAAAACCTAGATGACAAAAAAGAGAAATGGTGGCAGCATTTGATAAACTATCTAACACAGATTTAAAGGAATTAAGATATAAGACAATGGTTATTAGAAGTTGAAAAATGTGTATGTTGAATTAATCTTTTATTATTTTCTTTTTTCTTTTTTTTCTTTACTCTAGACTGATTTAGTCTTTCTTTCGTCTTTAGACACAACTTAATTTTTTGAATTATGAATTCATTATGTAAGATGTTTTTATATATATTTGCCATTAAAATATAGATACAGTTATGTATTTTTAGATACGATTATGATATCTATGTTTTCATTTATGCATGTTTTATGTCACAGAAAAATAAAAAATTATACTAAAAAATATGTACTGAGCAATTTAAAATTAATACAAGTAGTTAAAAATTCTGTTTTATTCTACATGAATGATAACATAGTATTATTATACAGTATTATCATACAGATTGGTAGCAGAGGTTGGTTTTATATATATGGTTACATATTTTTGCTGGTAAGTGAAAAGGAAGGGAGCTGGTTCTCCAGTGTCGCTCTAGACATCTCTAGATATATATTTACTGTTTACCTGTTTCTAAGTGTGATAAGAAATTGTCTTCAGAATATGGGGGGGCGGGGATGATAGATATAACCATAGATGCAAACTAAACAATGCCACCTACTGGCTGAATAATTCTGCAGTTTTTGCAATACAAAATATTTATTTATTTATTTATTTAGTCATTTATTCATTCATTCATTCATTCATTCATTTATTAGATTTGTATGCCACCCCTCTCCGTTCAAGAATTCTGGGAGTTGAAGTCCACAAGTCATAGAAGAGCCAACTTTGCCTATCTCTGGTCTAGTTCATTTGTGCTGTGTGAATGCAGTTTGAATATTTCTCCTTGGCTGTTATTAACTGCAGTTTACCTCATACAGTTTATATGTCATTTTAGTCCTTGCAAATAAAAATTTCCCTTTTGTGATGACAAAACTATCCCCTTTAAAGATCACAACATTGCCTAGTTTTTTGAGTTTCTTCACAGATAACAGATTAGCTTCAATAGCATCGAAATTGATAGGCAAATCTGGCCCTAGGTTCTGCCTCAGTTTACCTTCCCAATAAGCAACCAAGTCATCCTTCTCACGTTTCTATGCTAAGAGAGATTGTGCTCTAAGATTTCTGATCTTTCTTTATCTACTCATCTGAAGGGTGTTCTGGCCTAACTTCATTTATACATTTCTACAGACCTTTTTTTATTAGCAGCATTTTAATCTTGAATTTCCAAGACTAATAGTTCTGGTTTGTCAGATTCACAAACAAAAACTTTGTTTCAGCTTCATTATTGGCCATCTCTCTTATTTATTTATTCTGTTACATACTTCTTTCTGTTGCTTTATTTTGCAATTACATGCTGTAGCTAGCTATGACTGCGCTATTATGTTTTGTGTTGAACTTTATATTTTTCCTCTAATCTAGTTTTATACTGGATTTATTCTGGTTTATACTGGGTTCATTTCTGGTTTAAACTTTAGTTATTAGGCCCATAATCTGTTAGAAAGTCTGTTTTATTTTATAGAAATTGTAGCAGAGGATTATTATACTGCCATACAAATTAGTAAGAGAGGATGATTACATAGCCATACAGCTGGGAGTGGAGGGGAGTGGAATAGAATAGAATAGAATAGAATAGAATAGAAACAGAGTTGAAAGAGACCTTATAGTAGTGATGGCAAACCTTTTTTCCCTTGGGTGCCGAAAGAGTGTGGGTGCCCACACCCATAATTCTATGCCTGGAGAGGGGTGAAAACAGCTTCCCTACGGATCCTCTGTTTCCCAACTTCTGGTGGGCCCAATAGGCTCGTGATTTTGTCTCTCCAGACTCCAAAGGCTTCCGTGGAATTGGGGAAGAATAAAAATGCCCTCACCTATTCCTCCAGAGGCTCTCTGAAAGCCATAAAATGCACTCCCAGAGCCTCTGTGCAAGCCAAAAGTCAGCTGGCCAGCACACACATGCACATTGGATCTGAGCTAGGGTAATAGCTTGTGTGCCAGTAAATATGGCTCCACATGCCACCTGTGGCACCCGTGCCATAGGTTCACCATCACTGTCTTAAATGTTTTCTAGTTCAACCTCCTGCTTAGGCAGGAAACCCTATACCAGTGATGGCGAACCTTTTTCCCCTTGGGTGCCGAAAGAGTGTGGGCGGGTGCTATTGTGCATGCACAAGTGCCCACATCCATAATTCAATGTCTGGGGAGCGCAAAAACAGCTTCCCCCCCCCCTGTGAAGGCCAGAAATAGCCTGTTTCCCAACTTCTGGTAGGCCCAGTAGGCTCATGTTTCACCCTCCCCAGGCTTCAAGGGCATCCCTGGAGCTGGGGTAGGGTGAAAATGCCCCCCCACCGCTCCGAGTCTCCAGAGAGGGGCGGCATACAAATCGAATAAATAATAATAATAATCATCATCATCATCATCATTTCTGGAAGCCAAAAACACCCTCCCAGAGCCTCTGTGCAAGCCCAAATCAGCTGGCCAGCACACATGTGTATGTTGGAGCTGAACTAGGGCAATGGCTCATGTGCCAGCAGATATGGCTCTGCGTGTCACCTATAGCACCCATGCCATAGGTTTGCCATCACTGCCCTATACCATTTCAGACAAATGATTTTCCAATTACTTCTTAAAAAGTCCCAGATCAAAATATATAGTACATAGTCACCATAAGCTTTACTGCTTAATGGTTTATAACTGTCACAGGAAAATCTCCTCAGAACATTAAAAAAAAAAAACTATTATAACCATAGATGTAAACTAAACACAGCCATCTACTGGCTGAATACTTTATAATAGTGTAAAAAAAATCACCCAGTGTTGTGATAAATCCTACATTTGTGACTGTAACAGTATGTGATCACCATACACGCACTTTGTAACCAGCACACATTTACAACTGTCAGGGCTGCCTCTGTCCATTTCCTAAGAAAGAAAAATTCTCAGCTCCATAGATTTAGAGAAAAGTACTTTTATAGGAACAAACGGAAAGCAAGAAGTTCCAGGGAAGCTCTGAGGCAAAGTGCACGAAAACAGCAACTTGAAACAAACTGTACTGCGCAACCCCTTGTAGAAGGCAACCAGAGGGTATTGCATCCAGAGCTAACAGAAATGGCCTTGGAGAGATAAGCGAAAACTAGGCCTTATTAAGAAGCTGCAATGAAAAGTTCTCCACTGATCCATTCCCTTCTTTTCCATTCTTTTGCGCGAGTTTTAATCTGCTAATGGTATTTTAAAAGTGTCCTCACCCAGATGACACCAGTCTTCAGTTCCTCAGTTCAAGCTTTGCAGTCTGAACTAATGACATTCTGTTACCTCTGAAAACAGCCTATGGCTGGGAAACTGGGCAATGACTGCCTTGGGGGTCTGTGACAACCCCCTATGGCTTGCCACAATGTGATTCCCTTCTTCACCGCTCACCTGAGCAGGTCTAACCCTAATTAGGGTCTCCAATCAGCTGTGGTTTGGTGCTTCCCACAGAGCCTCTCTGGGGAGTGACCATGCCGTCCTGACATTGGCTCCACCCACCCACTGCCACATATTTCAAATACTGTACTTCATATCCAGCATTACCTTCAAAAGATTCATTCAAAAGTATAGAAGATTCATTCCACAAATGTGCATTTAGTTTTTGTGCTATTATAGCAAATGATAGGTCCAATTAATAATATTTACTCATAACATTTTAATAAGCAAATGATTAAGGATGTTGAATGGTATGTCTGTTAAATGAACCTACAGTTGCCCTGAAAACATGGTCAGTGAAAGTTTATCAATGTTGTCTCATCAAATTTGATTAAACTATAATGAGGGGTTATATCAGATTTAGTCCTGGGCTATATACTGTTGGATGAAGAAAAGTAGAGGGGACAAGAATATAATTCCTACAGACAACTAGAGGGAACTGAGTAGTACTGAGAATGTTAGAAAAAAGTGACCAGGCTGGAATAGAATAGTACATTTTCCTCTGTCACTAGTTAGTTTCTTATTTTATTTTTTTTCTTTAAAATCTATCAATACTATTTGATCTTCTATTTTCATCTTTTGTTAAAGTCTTCATTATGTGTTTATTAATCATGAAACCTGCTAATAACTAAATTCTTTTAATTTGATCATCAATATTTCAGCTAATTTAAAAATATTTCTAAAATCAACACCATCCTCTGCAAAAGTTCTTAAATTATAAATTTAAGCCAGTTCTCCATACTTGTTTTTTGCTTCACGCATGCGCACCCCAGGGAACCTACCCCTCTCTTTCATCAATTTTAAGCAGTCATGACACAGGAGGAGCACCTGTGTCCTAGAGGTTAAAGCTACTGCCTTACAGGCAGATTGGCCCTGGTTCAAATTCCGGTAAGGGTATGGCTAGCTGATGAGAGCAAATTAGCTTGAAATAGATCCATACTAGTCTTTCTTCCTTTTCATTCTCAGCAAAAATATGTTATATATGTTAAATTCACCTTTATCAATATATTTTGCATAGGTTAGCAATTTGTCTCATTGTCTTGCAGAATTCATTCATTCATTTGAATTTGGATATTTAGTTTCTATTTCATCACAAAGCCATGCCATCACTCCTTTTATATTGAATAAAGTTGTAAGTGACTTAAAAGAGTTCTTGGTACTGCATTGAAACATCAGATAGATATACCAGGTGCATGTGGCTTTAATGCTGTAAATGGTTTGCTACTGAGGGGTATAGGCCCCATGTTAGGAACCATTGATCTAATCCATATTCTCAAAATGGCACATCTAACATAATTATTTTTAAAATCCGCATTAACCTTGACATTGTTATAGCACAAATATCCATACTATCCAAATAACACTTCGTGTCTTTCTTATTTCAAAAGCCTTCTATTTCTTGGCATCACCCACCCTGCAAAATACAATTTCAAGTGAGGTAAACCCAATCCTGTAACACCTTACATTTAACTGTTTTTACCACTGTCACACACATTACGCTATATCCTTCTCTCATTGTTTAAATGGTAAACGATTTGTCAAAATAGATATTGTTTGAAAGAAAAGCATTATTCTAGCAAAACATTCATTTTTATCACAGAAATTTTCCCCAACAGTGATACTTGCAATTTCTCCCATCTTAACATGTCTTTTTTTATTTCACTCCACACAGTTATTTTCAAATGATACATTATGAACATGATACTTTCTTCTTTATCTTAAAACCATCAATATTATTTGATCTTCTATTTTCATTTTTTGTTAATGTCTTTACTGTGTGTTTATTAATCATGAAACCTGCTAATACACTAACGTATTAGTGTCCATGTCCAATAACATTTTAGCTCATTTCAAAGAATTTCCAGAATCCACACCATCATCTGCAAAAGCTCTTAAATTATAAATGTCAAATTTAATATTTACTGCCACAATCCTCTCATCTTGACTTGAATATCCATCCAATATTTTGAAAACCAAAAATAATAAAGAAAGGAAACAATGGGCATATTTGTTCTGGGTTTTTTTTCTTTTTAATCCTTCAGAGCAGGGGTGTCAAACTCGATTTCATTGAGAGCACTATCAGCTTATGTTTTACCTCAGAGAGCTGGGGCGGGCATGCCTGCATGAGCATGGGCATGGTAAGCATAACAAGTGGATGTGGTCATGGTGGGCATGGCATGGGAGTGGGACATGTGGAGGCACCTGTGGTAGCCAAAAGCTAGAGCAGGACTTCCCTGAGATCCTTCCTCACTCTCATTATACAGGAAATCCTCTGGTTACGAATATAGTAGAGCCTGCCAATTACATTTGTAACCTGAGGATTCATTTGGTTGAATCACTTTAATTAAATGTGATCACTCCCTGTTTTCCCCAATGCATTTGTTAATCGAATGTGCAGGTCATTAAATGTACATGAGGTATCTCAAAGTGGGGAAGGGTATGCGGGGCCTAGTGCTGGAACAGGCCAGTCAAGGCCTCCCCTGGGGTCCCCAAATTGCTTCTGTCTCATCCTGCCCCACCAGATCTTTACAGACTGGGCCTGCTTTGTTAGTATCCCACATTCCACTTATTCCTCCCTGCTCCATTCCCCATGGATTATTTACATTTGAAGAGCTCCAGAAGAAGCTGACATACTGGCAGGGAAACCAAAGTGCTTTATTCAGATGATGGTGAAGCTCTAAAAAGTTGAAATCTAAGGAAAACATTTTCACCCACTTCTGAGTAAAGGACTTCGATTGGGGTCATGGGGTCAGCAGGCTTCTGGGAGTAGAAAATGCCTGTAGCCCACTACAGCAGCCTCCTGCTTCGGGGATAGAGCCAGCAGCAGCAGTCAGTCAACAAGAAGCTAGCTTCTTTTGTCCCATTGTGCTGAACTGTTTGGCTGCCATGCCTCAATCCTTGAAGCTGTTCATTAGAATTAGCCAGTCAGCATCAAGCAGGAGGCTGCTCATTGCCAGACAGACTGGGTCCAAAATAAGCCTGCAGGCCCTCGTGGCAGAGAAGCCTTTTCCTCTCTTCATCTAAGAAAACCAATGTGGCTTATTTTTCATTTAGTTGCTCCAAATATTCTAAAATAGCCAATGCATTTCTAATATTGCCTTTAACTGTATTTTAGATACAAACTCATATTGATCCTCATGAATAAATTCTTGCAAAAATTATTTTCAATAATTGTGAACTTATAGCTATTATTCAGTAATAATATATTTCTATAGTTCCTGGTTAAAGTGAAATTGTATTTAGCTCCTATTGCTATGATGGGATGCAGTGGTTCAGTGGCTAAGAAGCTGAGCTTGTTGATCATTATATAAGGTGACCAGACGTCCCGCTTTTGATCATTTGTCCCGTATCCTGCGCCCTTTCAAAAATGTCCTGGTTTTTTAATGATCAACTGCCGCACAGAGATTTCCTGACGGGTGGCACGGCCACAGGTGGTCTCCATCAGCATTCACACACCCACCCCCATGCCACTCTGGGGCTTCCTCTGCCCTGCCAACTCCTTCAAGCTCAGCAGGGCAGAGGAAGAAGAAGAGTTAGGGGGGGAGGAAAAGGGGCTTAGCTGAGACGTCCAAATCTTTCACAACAAAGGAGCCGGGCAGAAAGACGGAGGCGGAGGAAGAAGGGGATTTGACATCGCAAAAGACTCAGGCGTCTCAGCTAAGCCCCTCTCCTTCCCCCCTATTCTTCTTCTTCCTCCGCCCTGCTGAGCTTGAGGGAGCTGGAAGGGTGGAGGAAGCCCCAGAGTGGCATGGGGGTGGGCGTGTGAATGCTGATGGGGATCACCTATGGCTGTGCCGTCCATCAGGAAGCCTATGCACGGCAGTTGATTGTTTAAAAAAGTGGGACATTTTTGAAAGGGCGCGGGACACAAGAAAAATTATCAAAATCAGGGCAGGGTGGAAGAAGCCCCAGAGCAGCATAAGGGTGGTCATGCAAGTGCTGATGGGGCCACCTGCGGCCGTGCCACCCATCACGAAGCCAGGCTTGGACACCAAGCCGCAGTGTGTGCTGATGATGCAAGGCGGTGATGGGCTCTCCATCTGCAGGCACTCGGAGGATACGCTTGTGTGACCCTTGGCCGAGGAGGGCAGGCTGGAGCTGGAGCTGCTGCTGGTGTTGCCAGGCCCTCTGGACAGAGAGGTGACCAAGGTCAGCAGAGAGGTCTGAGAGAGGGAGGAAGAGAGAAAGAGAGAGAAATAGAAAGGGGAGAGAAAGAAAGAGAGAGAGAAAGAGAGGGAGAGGGAGGGAAGGAGGGAGAGAGAAAAAGAGAGAAAGGGAGAGGAAGTAAGGGAGAGAATAAAGAAAGAAAGAGGGCAGGAGAGAGAAAGAGAAAGAGAGATAAAGAGAGGGAGGAAGAAAGAGAGAGAAAAAGAAAGAGAAAATATTTTTTGCTCCCACCCCCTGGCCAAATGGTGTCCTCTTTACCAATGTTAAAATCTGGTAACTTTATTATAATATCAACAGTTTGGCAGTTCGTTGCCGTGTAATGGAGTGAGCTCCCATTACTAGTACCAGCTTTGCAAGCAGTCAAAAGCATGTAAAAATGTAAATAGAAAAATAGGGATCACCTTGGTGGGAAGGTAACAGTGTTCCATTTAGTCATTCTGGCCACATGACCATGGAGAAAGTTTTGGACAATGCTGGCTCTTTGGCTTAGAAACAGAGGTGAGCACTGCCCCCTAGAGTTGGGAATGACTATCATTTACCTTTTACTAATGCAATGCTGGACTCTTTCCTACTCTTTGGCATCTTTCCTCCTTATAGAGTTCATCATGTTTTATTAAGATTGTAAAAGTTTATCCTTAAAACATCTATAATAAAAACCGGTCCATGTTCCTTAGATATTCATCTATTTTCTCTAGAGAGATGTCACATTATACATAGTAAAATGATATTGTATGGCCACATTCTCCATTTTCCACTATTTTAAATGTATTTATGCAGAGGATATATACATAAACATCCTATACAAGCAGAAGATAGCCAAAATTCATAGTCTGTAAAATGGAAAAATAAACACCCAGAAAAGAAAAAAATACTTGTGGAAAATGAAAGAGAAAAGCTACTTTCTACCAGAAGAAAGGACATTCACAGTTTATATTTCTTAGTTCTTAGATATAAGATAAAAATAAATACTTGGCTTTTCCAGAATTTTTTGTATCAGCTTATTATAAAATCACTTAAAAGCTGACCAGCTGCTACAATGATATAATGCTGGGAATGAGTCAGCAAAGTTTTTGGGCTGATATCACTTTTTAAGTGCCTGTAAAGCTATTGGGGTGTATCTCATTCTCTGTGTGTGCTTCTGTACTGTAATTTCTAATTGCTATTTGATCAAGGTCTGATTAAAGTGTATGTGTATGTGTGTGTGTGTGTGTGTGTGTGTGTATCTCACTATTTAAATACAAACCTTTGTATTTGCTGCTGGGTTGTCTCACATAATCACATTGTGTGCACTATTACACCTTTTTCTCTTGCTAACATAATGTTGTCATTCACAATCCTAAAATATCTAAAGTTATGACATACAAGGAAACATATACTGGAGTGATAAATCTTAAGATTGTTCTGATGCTACCACAGAGAGAAACATTTTCAGATATAGAGGTAAAATTCATAATGATCATAATTTTATAATAAACAGAATCTTTATTAGTTAAAAGTGATTTCATATCTTCAGCTATATTTATTTTAAAAGCTTCTGAATTTAGTCATATTAATAATATTATTCTTATCAAGTCATTAAAGATCTGTATTTAGCTTTCTCAGTCATCTTTAGTTCATAATCTTAATATATTTTAAGGTGGCACTTAAATGTATTGCTGAGTAAAATATTATTCTAAATTTAAATTTACTTTTTCACCACTTATTCATCACAATATCAAAATTATACCTTCATTTTCTTAATTATGATTAATCATTGTTCATTCAAGGATTATTGAAAATTTAAAATTCTTATTGAAGTGCCTAAATATATCAACCAGATCGTTCTTTATAGTCATATAAAAATTAGTGGTGATAGATCATATTTATTACCTTTGAATTTTATGATCATTAGTATAGTAATAATGCTTGACTAATGATTTGGAGAAAAACAGGGAGTGAAGCGGGGAAAACTGTTTATTTTCATTACAATTAACCTAAAATTACACTTTGAGAATGTTATATTCATGATTCACTATGTCTCTAGAAGACAAGTACCTAGCAATAGCAAGTTGAATTGTACAGGTGTTTCAACAAATGTAGATTTAAAATTTAAGTAGAAAAGTCAAAGAAGCTAATAAAGTGAAAGAATAGTAATCGTCCTCTGAATATTTGTGAGTTAGGACAAGTTATGAACAACTTAGCCATGCACGACCTATTGAAACTGAGGATTAATTCTATGCCATAGATGATAATATAATCAAGATACATAAAAGAATGTTATTTATATAAAAGTCTGTACACATAGCTAACACAGTAATAGAATATATAAATTCTTTCATTTTCCACAAATAGGGTACAGTATTTTGATTGTAGCAAAAGAGACAAAGTACAGATTCAACAACAACAACAACAAATTAACTGGTGTCCAAATACACCTATCTTATCTTTTATTTCTCTCCTTCAGTACAACATGATTTCATGATCATTCTTAATTAACAAAGCTCTTATTTGAATTTCTCAGGCTTTTAAACAAAGGTTGAACCATAATTTATTCATTCTTTTTATAGGGAATGGTGACTTGATATCAGCCATTCAAAGCAGTATACAATAGGAAATGGACTCCAGAACTTTGTCTGGAATTATACTATATCTTTTAGGTATTGGTGATCATAGAATCTTGAAAGACATACTATGTTTTCTCTTTTCTTTCTCTTACCCTCCTTTGAACTAGATAGAGACAGTTTGAGATCCTTTTCCCCACCTTTACATCTTTCTTGGTCTTCAAGGATACTTACATTTTTGTAACTATCATTGCATAGTATGTCTGACCTTAATTAATACAGAAAGTTTAAATTATTATGTGTAAGAGAGAGAACGGCATGAAATAAGAGGTATATGGATTCTCTCTAATAAACAGTTATCAGATATGCTTGAAAAAAACATGAAATAATTATTAACACTTAGGACAGTAAGTAATAATAATGACCAGTTTATTTTATTGTTATTCTGAATATATATTTCACAAAATCTATTCAATTTTCATCATTTGTTTTCAAGGTTTGTATATTTCTATCAATATATTTTTTCACTCATACAAAGATCTTCTGCATCCTACATACAGATATGTCTTAGTACAGTGATACTTCGTCTTATGAACTTAATTCATTCCATGACGAGGTTCACAGATGTCTGACTTGGGGTCCGGAGTCACCCCTCCTCAGCATCCCCAAGCCAAGGTGGGTGGCTCACTGCTTCTCTGACCTTCCCCTCACAAACCCCGGCTCTCAGAACAAAAGACAAGCCAGCCAGGTGGGGAGGGGGGCTGAGAGAGAGGGAAGCCATGGGTCAGAGAAGCAGGGAGTCGCCTTCCTCTGCTTGGGGTGCCGAGGAGGCGCGACTCTGGAGCCTGAGCCAGACATCCCCCCCCTAAGCACTTTGTCGCCCTTGGCTTCCCTCTCTCTCAGCCCCCCTCCCCTGGTTTGCCTTCTTATGCATGTCTGGAGGCAGGGAATCCCAGCAGGGGCGGGAAGCAAATGGGAAATCCTGGCAGTGGCAGTCACAAGGCAGGGGAATCCTGGCGGGGGTGGGAAGCAAATGGGAAACCCCAGCGGTGGCAGTCACAAGGCAGGGGAATCCCTGCGGCAGTAAGCGAGTGCACGCACAGTAAGAGATCCCACATACCCGGCTCGGGTTTGTAAGATGAAAATAGTTCTTAAGATGAGGCAAACAAATCTTAAACACCGGGTTCGTATCATGAAAAGTTTGTATGAAGAGGTGTTCGTAAGACGAAGCATCACTGTATATTAAACATGTAAGTGTGATGTGAGCAACAGAGTTATATAAAGCGTGAATATAGTAATTTCAAATTAAACACATTGATTTAAACACCATATACACACCTCTACAAACACCAAAGAAGTTTTCAAAACTGTTTTAGAAAGATAACAGTTACCACATAGCTTTTCTTTTCTATCACTTTATACCATTTTTTTATTTGCACCATTCAATTTTCTTCTTTCTTTAATTCATGTTAAATGATGCTTGGCTGCATAGCTAGAGGTATAACAAGCAGGAAGAGGGAGATTATGATCCCGCTATATAGAGTGCTGGTGAGACCACATTTGGAATACTGTGTTCAGTTCTGGAGACCTCACCTACAAAAAGATATTGACAAAATTGAACGGGTCCAAAGACAGGCTACAAGAATGGTGGAAGGTCTTAAGCATAAAACGTATCAGGAAAGACTTCATGAACTCAATCTGTATAGTCGGGAGGACAGAAGGAAAAGGGGGGACATGATCGAAACATTTAAATATGTTAAAGGGTTAAATAAGGTTCAGGAGGGAAGTGAAGATCAAAAGCAACATGAGAAAATATTATTTTACTGAAAGTGTAGTAGATCCTTGGAACAAACTTCCAGCAGACGTGGTTGATAAATCCACAGTAACTGAATTTAAACATGCCTGGGATAAACATACCGTATATACTCGAGTATAAGCCGAGTTTTTCAGCCCAAAAAATGGGCTGAAAAACACAGCCTCGGCTTATACTCGGGTCATTGACAAAGTCACCACACGAGGGCGCCATTGCTTGAGCCAGAGCGAGGAGGCACCAGCTTTTGTCCCCTCTGGCACGCCGTAGTTCCTCTCCCTGCCTCAAGCAAATGAGGCAGCCATTTGCTCCAACCGAGAGGGGGAAATAGCAATGGTGAGTAACTATTCCTTGCTCTATCTGCATTACCCTTAGTCGGATTAAAAAGGCCCCCTGCTGTCAGATTCTCCTCCCCCTCCTTTGAAAGGATTTAAACTGTTTAAAAAATGGTATTTTGTGGTAGTTGCTGTCCTTGCTTGGATAGGATCTAATAATGTGTTATGAGGCAGAGCTAGACAGGAATTCTTTTTCTATCTGTCTATCTTTCTATCTATCTATTTTTCTATCTATCTATTTTTCTATCTATCTATCTATCTATCTGTATCTATTTCTATTTCTATCTATCTATCTATTTTTCTGTCTGTCTGTCTATCTATCTTTCTATTTATATCTATCTATCTATCTATCTATCTGTATCTATTTCTATCTATCTATTTTTCTATCTATCTATTTTTCTATCTATCTATCTATCTATCTATCTGTATCTATATCTATCTATCTATCTATCTATCTGTATCTATTTCTATCTATCTATTTTTCTATCTTTCTATCTATCTATTTTTCTATCTATCTATTTTTCTATCTATCTATTTTTCTATCTATCTATCTATCTATCTATCTGTATCTATTTCTATCTATCTATCTATCTATCTATCTATTTTTCTATCTGTCTGTCTATCTATCTTTCTATCTGTCTGTCTGTCTATCTATCTTTCTATCTGTATCTATCTATCTATCTATCTATCATCTATCTATCTATCTGTATCTATTTCTATCTATCTATTTTTCTATCTTTCTATCTATCTATTTTTCTATCTATCTATTTTTCTTTCTATCTATCTATCTATCTGTATCTATTTCTATCTATCTATCTATCTATTTTTCTATCTGTCTGTCTGTCTGTCTATCTATCTTTCTATCTATATCTATCTATCTATATATCTATCTGTATCTATTTCTATCTATCTATCTATCTATCTATTTTTCTGTCTGTCTGTCTGTCTGTCTATCTATCTTTCTATCTATATCTATCTATCTATCTATCTATCTATCTATCTATTTGGTTTTCTATGCTGATAACCTCACAGCAGCTAATGCTGAAGCTCTTCTTTGGATACACTTATTTATTTGTTTGTTTGTTTGTTTATTTATTTAATTGGATTTGTATGCAATCCCTCTCCAAGGACTCAGGGTGGCTCACAGCATATATAAAAACAGAACAATAATGTAAATCCAATTAATGATGAGAAGGAATCCAGTTTTGAAGGATTTTAACTCTTAGGTTTTAGCTTTGTTCCTGATCGAGCTACTTTTTTTACTTTTTAATTTATTGTTAATATTGTTAATTTGTTTACCCTCTTTTAAATTTACAGAGCTAGTTTACTGGTTTTCTTTAAAATAAATATTCTAAAACATGTCTCAATTAATGTAATTTTATTGTTTTCCATTTTTATAAGTTACCAGTAGCCACTGCATTTTCTAACCTCGGCTTATACTCGGGTCAATACGTTTTCCCAGTTTTTGTGGCAAAAATTGGTGCCTCGGCTTATACTCGGGTCGGCTTATACTCGAGTATATACGGTATATCCATCCTAAGATAAAATACAGCAAATAGTATAAGGGCAGACTAGATGGATCATGGGGTCTTTTTCTGTCGTCAGTCTTCTATGTTTCTATGATAGAATATCACATTCAATGACATTGAAATATGCTTAACAAAGAAGTGACATAATACAGCTCTTTTGTGAACAACTCCCTGTTTTGTGTGTGTCTGTGTTAAGCAAGATAAGTCCAACCTGAATTTATAGTGCAAAACCTACAGCACTGAGGACCCTTTTCAATATTGGACAATGTGGTTCAATCAGATGCTCTTTCAGCTACTGAATTCCATGGTATTGATCCCAAAATACTTTTGCATTTGGCAAACCTCCAAAATATCCAGTGCTATTATGGAATCCAATTATGATATTTATATTATTTATAATCAATGTGTTAATGGAGGAAAAAAGTTTTCCTTCTAAGGGACCTTGGCTTTTCTAAATTGTCTTTGGGTTGCTCTTGTTAGATCATTTTTAACATGTAATCATTAGTATTGATAGTTATATCTATATCCGTATATGCATATGTTACACACACACACATATATATAGGGGAAATACAGTATATATATATATATATATATATATATATATATATATATATATATATATTTGTTTTCGTAAATTTTCACGGGTATATGTATGTAGATTGTTATATGTATGTGATTTCGCCGAAACGTCGCATAGACATGCAAAACATTACACAGGGCAAAACCCGAACTCAGAACAATCTACATATATATATATATATATATATATATATATATATATATATATATATATCAAGAATAGTCCTAAAAATGCGAGTTCCAGGTACGTGTGTGAATGATGAGGCAGCAGCCATCTCGATCACCGGAACATAGAAACTTTAATAAAACCACTTAGCTTTCGTTAGCGTGCTGCTAACTTCGTCAGAGTATCAAAAATGCCATGGGAGACAATCGCCTTTATAAAGCATTATTCAGTCTGCTCATTGCCCGCGTCATAGGTCCACACCCTTCCCTCCCCTCTGCGGCAAGCCTAATTGTGGGCTTGCTCATGCTGGCTAAAGGGGGATCTACCGCTTTTACTCGTGTCTGTTGCCTCTTTCCCTCCCCAAGGGAGGAGGTGGAGTTACGAGGCAATATTTCGGAGGTGTTTGGTATTACTTTTCCCCCCCCCCCATTATCGTTGTTACTTTCCATAGTGGTACATGTCTGCTCTTGCAATTTTTTTGCCCATGCCCTCGTCTTAGGTCTGCACTGTTCTAATACTCCCTTGTCCCCTGTGTTGGAACTGCATTGTGCCCCTCCCCCTCTACCTCCATGTTGTGGGAGTACATACAAGGGGTATCCGAAACAGCCAAACAAAAAGAACGAGCGTATCTTTATCAAACTTGTATACGTCATGGCTACTCGAGAGATTTTATCCAACGGTGCGTCACACCCAGACTCCGGCAACCTACTGAAAGCGCAAATGAAACATCAGCGTGGAGGGTACTCCCATACATACAAGGGGTATCCGAAACAGCCGCACGCATACTGGCACCCCACGGGGTCAAAGTAGCGCATAAGCCAGATCAAACTTTGAGAAAATCAGTAATGCGCCCGAAGGAAACCTTAGTGAAGGAGGAGTCCTCCTCGGTAATTTACCGTATAAACTGCAATAATTGTGCACACCACTATGTGGGGGAAACGGCAAAAAGATTGAGAACTCGTATACACGAACACAAATTGGCGGTCCGACGTCATGAACAGCGTTCCCAGATTTGGACACACATGGAGGAGCAGGATCATGGCTTCGATTTCCAGGGAACTGAGATTCTGGCGCGAGATGAAACCAAGGGAGGTCGCCTCCTAAAGGAAGCCTGGTTCTCCAATGAAAATTCTTTAAATAGACATATTGATATGCCATCGGCATACCAGGCTTTAAGGCACCAGCAACGACTTAAAGGGGATAGGTCATTAGGATTGGATAAAGCCTCTAACAGAATTCCCCAGGCCGGGCATAGAAACCAGCTAAATGAGGGTAGAGCAACCCCCAACGGGAAGCAAGGGAACATACTGGAGCAACATGGAGGTAGAGGGGGAGGGGCACAATGCAGTTCCAACACAGGGGACAAGGGAGTATTAGAACAGTGCAGACCTAAGACGAGGGCATGGGCAAAAAAATTGCAAGAGCAGACATGTACCACTATGGAAAGTAACAACGATAATGGGGGGGAAAAAGTAATACCAAACACCTCCGAAATATTGCCTCGTAACTCCACCTCCTCCCTTGGGGAGGGAAAGAGGCAACAGACACGAGTAAAAGCGGTAGATCCCCCTTTAGCCAGCATGAGCAAGCCCACAATTAGGCTTGCCGCAGAGGGGAGGGAAGGGTGTGGACCTATGACGCGGGCAATGAGCAGACTGAATAATGCTTTATAAAGGCGATTGTCTCCCATGGCATTTTTGATACTCTGATGAAGTTAGCAGCACGCTAACGAAAGCTAAGTGGTTTTATTAAAGTTTCTATGTTCCGGTGATCGAGATGGCTGCTGCCTCATCATTCACATATATAAATAAATATATATATATATATATATATATATATATATATATATATATATATATATGTCACATGTTTAAGCTGAATTTGAAAATTAAGGGAGACTAGGATAGATCTATTTCGGCCTTATTTTGGCCTCATCAGCTAGCCATACCCACTGGGACTTGAACCTGCAACCTTTGCCTTGTAAGGCAGAGAATTATCCTCTAGGCTACAGTATCCAATCCCTTCAGCTCTGTACCAGGGAAGGGTTACATTTTGTGTCGAATCACCCTGGTATATTGAAGGAACATCACAGCTCCTTTTTTGCCTCTCGGCCCAACCCAGGGCCATTTCCAAGGCAGTTAATTTTATTGATAGCCGACAATTCTATCTGTATGTGTCACATGTTTAAGCTGAATTTGAAAATTAAGGGAGACTAGGATAGATCTATTTCGGCCTTATTTTGGCCTCATCAGCTAGCCATACCCACTGGGACTTGAACCTGCAACCTTTGCCTTGTAAGGCAGAGAATTATCCTCTAGGCTTCGTAAATTTTCACGGGCATATGTATGTAGATTGTTCTGAGTTCGGGTTTTGCCCTGTGTAATATTTTGCATGTCTATGCGACGTTTCGGTGAAATCACATTCAACATCATCAGGCTGAAGTTCCAAGCTTCGTGTTGTTGTAGAATGGAATGTTTGCAACTGTCATTTCTTCCTAGTATATAGTGTGGGGGTGGAGATTTGGTTTGAATGTAGCAAATAGATTGGGTGATTATGTTTTAGTGATCTGATTGGTTGGTGTAATCATAATTATTAGAAGGATTGACATGGTGATTTTTATGAAGTGTTTTTTGTTTAAGGCTGGTTTTCAAATTTCAAAATTCCAAAATCATAATTATTAGAAGGATTGACATGGTGATTTTTATGAAGTGTTTTTTTTTGTTTAAGGCTGGTTTCCAAATTTCTGGTAGGCGGGACGTGTCATCTCTTTTATTTATGCAAAGGGGGATCCTCTCAATTTCTATGGCTTCCAGAGCAATTCTTCTATATAAATTCTCTGTTTTTTCAAAGTAATTTAGTTTTTTCAAAGCCAATTTCGTGCCCTGTTTTTTTAATGTGCTGGACAAGGGAGGAAGTCTTTTCTTCTTTTTTAACTGCATTCACATGTTCTGCAATGCGTTGGCTCACTCTTCGGTTGGTTTGTCCAATGTATGTGGCTGCACATGTTTTGCAAGGGATTTCATAGATTCCTTGGTATTCCAATTGGATTTTATCTTTGGGGCTCCTTAGGATATTAGATATTTTTTGGTTAGTGCAAAATGAAGTTTTGATGTTATGTTTGTGCAGAATTTTACTAATTTTGTCTGTGGTGCCCTTGATGTAAGGGAGGATGGTGGTACCATTGTCCTGTTCTTGATCTTGTTTTTTGGGGGGTGTCTCTTTTTTTATTAAGTTTGTGATTTTTTCCCTTCGAATCCATTAGAAATTAATACAGCTTTCAGTTTGTTCAATTCAGTTTTTAAGTGCTCATGGTCAGCTAAGCGTTTGGTTCTGGTGATGAGAGTTTTGGCCACTGAGGTGATTTGTGCGGGGGGGGAGGTGTGAGTGTGCATTTAGATAACGGTTGGTATGGGTTTTCTTTTGGTAGATAGTGTGTCCTAGGCTGCCATTGGGTTTTTTATAGACCAGTACATCTAGAAAGGGAAGTTGATCATTGATTTCTGTTTCCATAGTAAACTGTATTTTGGGGTGTAGGCTGTTAAGATGTGTGAGGAAATTGTCTAGTTTTTCCTTACCATGTGGCCAAATTACAAAGGTATCATCAACATATCTCAGCCAGAGTTTAGGTTTGTATTTGGATTGCTCTAATGCATTATTTTCGAAATATTCCATATAGAGGTTGGCGATGACCGGTGAGAGAGGTGATCCCATGGGGGCTCCCTCTATCTGTTTATATCTTTGTTCGTTATAGATGAAGTATGTATTGGTCAGGCAGTGGTTGGTAAGGTCTAGGATATATTTGGGGGGTTTCTGTTTGTCCTGGATAGCTGTCAAGGCTTCTTTAATAGGTATTTGTGTGAAAAGGGACACGACATCAAAACTCACAAGTAGGTCATCGGGTTGTAGGTTTTGTTTTTTAATTATTTGTATAAAGTGGAATGAATTTTGAACATATGAGGTAATAGTTTCTGTATATGGTTGAAGGTATTTGGCTAAAAATTTGGCAAGGTTTTGTAGAGGGGAGCCTATAGAACTGACTATTGGCCTGAGAGGTATTCCTTCCTTGTGTATTTTTGGAAGGCCATAGAGTTTTGGACATATGGAAGATTTTTCTCTGGGGATGATTTTTTGCTAGATTTCTTCGCTGATGGGAGAGGCCTTGATTTTGGATTTTGTGGTTTTTTTTAGGTAGGTGGTAGGATCTGTGCTTAGGAGTTTGTAGGCTGGGTTTTGTAGTAGAGTTGTCATTTGGAACTTCAGCCTGATGATGGTGAATGTGATTTCACCGAAACGTCGCATAGACATGCAAAATATTACACAGGGCGAAACCCGAACTCAGAACAATCTACATATATATATATATATATATATATATATATATATATATATATATATGTGTGTGTGTGTGTGTGTGTGTGTGTTTGTTTTCGTAAATTTTCACGGGTATATGTATGTAGATTGTTCTGAGTTCGGGTTTTGCCCTGTGTAATATTTTGCATGTTTATGCGACGTTTCGGCGAAATCACATTCACCATCATCAGGCTGAAGTTTCCAAGCTTCGTGCTGTTGTAAAATTTTACAACAGCACGAAGCTTGGAAACTTCAGCCTGATGATGGTGAATGTGATTTCGCCGAAACGTCGCATAAACATGCAAAATATTACACAGGGCAAAACCCGAACTCAGAACAATCTACACACACACACACACACACACATATATATATATAATTTCCCTATTTCCCCAAAAATAATACATAGTTATATCTATATCTGTATATGCATATGTTACACACACACATATATATATAGGGGAAATACAGCTTAAACATGTGACATATATATATATATATAATTTCCGTATTTCCCCAAAAATAATACATGGCTCCATAATAAGGTCAATCAGGCTTTTCAGTGCATTTGCTGAAATAACCCCCTTCCCCCAAAAAATAAGGCTCCCCCAACTACTTTCCGGGCTGGGCTCACTTGGGGGTAACAGAGTTTCCATCCAGCTTGTTCCATTCAGACTGAAAATTTGTTAGCAGAGATTTAGAGCTGCCAATTGTTATGAATATATATGTGTGTGTGTACATGTGTATATTGTGTATAGGTGCATGTGTGTGCATATGTATGAATGCATGCATGCGCATTACCATTCTAGCAGTCCGGGCTGCCATTGATGATCCTCATTCTGTCAAGGACCTGTCTCAAATGATCTAAGCCCACTGTAACAGCATTGTCAAAAAGACTTTAAGAATTGGGTTTTTTATTAAATTTTATTTCCAAATAATAATAATAATAATAATAATAATAATAGATTTGTATGCCACCCCTTTCCAAGGACTCAGATATATATAAATAAAATATATACAGTATATAAATAATACAAACATACACAATTAAAACTCACAATAAACAGTGGGTGAGTGTGCGACAAGTCTGTATAGCGATATTAACTATGTACATTCTCTATTGCCTATCTTAAATAGCAATTAATAATTACTAATTAGCAAAAAGTAAAGAGAAAAAAGGTAATAATCTTAATTAATATAGATATCTTACTCTCCTTTATACATTATACTTTGTCACCAGATAATTTTCTTTTGTACTTTAACAATTTAGAGTGTTATGATGGTTTGGCCTTTTTTCAAGCCAGTGATAGAATAAATCCCAGCAGTTATAAAATGAAGATTCTTCTTTATTTTTTTAATTCTAATGTTAGTTTAACCATTTCTGCACATTATGTGATTTTCTCCAGAATCTGCCCTTCCTTCGTTCTTCCACATTTGTGCGTAAGCTATTCTGGCTGTGGTTGTAATATGGAGAAACAAATATGACTGGTTTTTATTAAGGTGTTGACGTAAGATTCCTAAAAGGAAGTTTTTTCTAAATTAATGCCCAAAATTTCTTCAAGCCAATTTCCTATTTTTCCCCAATAAATTTGGATCTTTTCGCACTCCCACCAAAGGTGGTAGTACATTCCATATTCTTTTTTGCATTTCCAACAGAAAGAAGACTGATTTTTATCTATCTTAGCTAGTTTGGTGGGGGTCATATGCCATCTGTAAAACATTTTTATCCCGTTTTCCTTGTAAGATGTGGCTAAGGTCAATTTGTATTTCCTGTTCCAAATTGATTGCCATTCCTCTGGTTTTATCTCTTGTTTAAAATTAGAGTTCCATTTTTCTATGTTTACTTTTATTTTTGTTGTGTCTAATTTATGGATTAATAAATAGCGATAAAATTTATTGATTAATCTTTTGTGTGTCCCTAATAATATTTTGTCTAATTGCTTTTCTTTTTCAATCCCTGGCTCTATCTTTTCTTTGATGAATCTTGATTTAATCTGTAGATATTCCCACCACTCTAATTTTATGCCTTCAATTTCTAATTCTGTTCTTGTTTTTATATCTCCTTTTTAAAATCATATCTTTATATCTTATTGTTTTACCCATTTTAGCCAAATTTGGGTGTACAAAAGCTTCTAGTGGTGCAAACATTAGAAAAAGAAACAACATGACATTGACAGAAGAAAGAAAAATAAAAAAGAATAGAAAAAATAAACATACATACATACAATCAAAACAAAATAAAGCATTATGCTTTATACATAGAGTAGTTTTGGTATCAGAACTTAATAAACATACCCCCTAGATTGCAGGATAATTGATTTTTGCAGCTTAATCATTTGTAACAATTTTGGTTCATATTTACTAATACACCTAAATCTTCTTAATTTATTAATATCCATTTATCTACCTTTCCTTTCATTACCTCTATATTTATTCTATGGTATAATGGTGCATTAAAAACAACAAAATTTACATTTAACAACAGTTTGATTTTTCTATCTCCGTTCCCCCCCATTTTAATTTGAATATGTATTCATGATGACAATTTTAGATATTTGTATACTTTTTTTTTTTTTGCTATCCAGACATACCACCTGTCCCAGGTACTGTGAAATTCCTTGGTATCTTTATCCTGTAGTTCTTGGGTGAGCTTGGTCATCTCTACTACCTCATATATCTTTATTATCAGGCTGAGCATTGTCGGGAGGGTCCCCTGCTTCCAGTGTTGGACGTTTATGATTCTTGCTGCAGTCGTTATATGTGAAATCAAATGTCTATCATTTTTAGTAGTTTAATGCCTAATTATTCCGAGAAGAAAGAGTTCTGGTTTTAATAGTATTTTTCCCCTATTATTTGTTCAATCATATCTTTAACTTTCTTCCAAAATTCCTTGACTAGTGGGCACGTCCACCACATATGAAAATATGTACCAGTTTTCACTTTGCATTTCCAGCACTTCGGGGAAAGTCTGGGATACATCTTAGCTAGTCGAGCGGGTGGCAGGTGCCACCTATAGAATATTTTGTATATATTTTCTCTATATGGAACTGATAGCATTAATTTATAGTTACATGTCCATAGTTTCTCCCACTCCTGCAGGTTTATAGTGTAGCCAAGGTTTTGGCCCCATTTATTTATTTATTTATTCAATTTTTATGCCGTCCTTCTCCTTAGACTCAGGACGGCTTACAACATGTTAGCAATAGCACTTTTAAACAGAGCCAGCATATTGCCCCCACAATCTGGGTCCTCATTTTACCCACCTCAGAAGGATGGAAGGCTGAGTCAACCTTGAGCCAGTGATGAGATTTGAACCACTGACCTTCAGATCTACAGTCAGCTTCAGTGGCCTGCAGTACAGCATTCTATCTGCTGCGCCACCCCGGCTCATTCGGGGCTATCATGGGGCCCTTTACCTCTTCCTCCGCTAGTTCTTGATGTAAATGGTACTTATATATCTTGGAAATTAATTTTTCGTTTGGTCCAAAACTAATTTTATCTAGAGTACCTATTTTTTGAAATCCCTGTCTATTTCTGTCTTCATTGTATCTTGATTTGATCTGGTAATATTGAATCCAGTCTACATTAATCCCTTTTTGTTGCAGATCTTGTTTAGAAATTAAGAGGTTGTCCTCATCAAGTATTTGATCATATATTGTTATTTTATTCATATGTAATGGCTTCATTAGGTAACAACCTTCTTGGAATTTCCAAGTATTGGGATTTTTGGATTGTTAACCAAGATTCTATTAAACTTTTCCTTGTGAAATGCTGTTTAAAATAGGTATAGGGTTTATTTTTAGTCCCAAATAGGAAAGAGTGCCATCCAAATTCGAGATTGAAGCCCTTTATTGCTAATATTCTCTTCTCCCTGAGAGTTATCCAGGCTTTCACCCAACACAGTGAGGCAGCTAGGTAATACAATTTCCAAACTGGAACTCCCACCCCCCCTCTAATCCTATGGTCTTGTAAATTTCTGTATTTCATTCTTGCTTTCTTCTTGCTCCATATAAATTGATGTGTTATTTTTTTAACTTTATCAAAGAAGTTTTGGGGTAGCTTTATAGGGACCGTTTGAAAAAGAAAAAGGACTTTAGGTAACATGTTCATTTTGATTACTGCAATCTTACCTAAAAAGGATAGTTGGAGTTTTGACCATTTGTTCTAATTTATCTTAGTTATTTGTAAAAGGTTCTCATAGTTGTCCTTGAATATTGAACTACATTTGGCAGAAAGTATTATTCCTAAGTATTTCATCTTTTTTGCAATATTAATACCTAACTTGTCTTCTAGTTCCAAATCTTGTTTAAGGATCATATTTTTAGTTATTATCTTAGTTTTATTTTTATTTATTTTTAATCCAATAACAGTTCTGAAGTCTTCAATCTCTTCTAATAAAAATTTGCCAGTTTCTAATGGATTCTCCAAAATAAAGACCATATCATCGGCATAAGCTTGGACTTTAAATTCCTCTTTTTTTGTTCTTAAACCTTTTATCTTTTGATTATTTCTTATATTAATTAATAATGTTTCTAGTGCCAAAATAAAGATTAACGGTGCTAAAGGGCACCCTTGTTTTACGCCTTTCTTTATTTGTATTTCCTTGGTCAAATCTGCGTTAACTATCACTCTAGCTTTCTTGATGGCTATATATCGCACTAATTAATCCGCTATGACGTGATATCAAACCGGAAGTCAGGTGAATTGATTTATTAATCTCCTCCCAGAACATAGTCTGGATAGATTGGATAGACTTGTAATTTTTATATATTTCCACCAAGAATGCCAATTCAACCAGCCCTTTTCTGTCCCTTCCACAGTTTATATCACTGTATTAACCTTAATCATAGACAAATAATAAGCAAAATTATCGTAAATTATCTTAATTTAAGTCAATTAACTTAATAACTATCAGCTTGTAAGGAGTAAGTATAATAGTAATGAAGTTATATATAAAAAACAGTAGTAATTATTTCTAGATAATCAATAAGTAGTAAGTATATCAAAAATAAATGTATCAAAGATAGATACAACTATATATCAATATATCAATAATAATAGAAATAATCAAGGTTAATCAATTAATTAATCGAATAATCAAAATTAATTAAGTAATCAAAAACAGTCACAGGTATTATATTAATACAATGTAATTGAATCAATTGTTAATTTCTTAAAATCAAGCAGAGATCAAATCAATTCATCAGTTTATCAATCATTTAATGGTTACCTAGTAAATTGCTTATTAAATCTTAAATTCTTTCAGTTCTTACAGTTCATTTACTTTCTTCTTACAGATAAAGTTCGCATTCTGAGTCTATGGATAATGAAAGATCACAGAGAAAAACAAGTATGGAGAAAGAGTTTTAGAGGAATCTTTTGTCTATTTACTTCCTCTTGTGCAAAGTCTTAAGCAAGTCTCGTCCCATCTCAAATGTCCTTATACAAATTCCAGTCTAGCACGTCTTCTCTGCGGTATCCACAAGTATCCACAAATGTCGCAGATTCAAAAATGAAAGTCAATCTTAAAAAGTCAATCTAAAGTAAGCAATCGCTATTTAGTGTCTGCTATTTCTTTGTCTTATTTTTCCCTCTTTGGGGAAAAGCCCGATCTTCTTAATGTTATTGCAAATCGCTAGAAGATTTTCTTTAAAAAATTCCCGTCGATCTCAAATAAACTCACCACTACTGGGGGAGGAAAAGATGGCAGCTTCCTCCCTCCTCCCTCGCAGATCTGTTTTAGCAAATAAACACGTCACGAGGGCTCTATCTCCAAGGAACTCACCGCCAATCTCTTATACCAAAAGCAATTGAAATCCTGGTTTAGTATTTCAATCAGATCTTGCCTGCATGTTCGCCCCACTAGCTTACTATTCAAATATCCTCCAGCTGGGAGCATGTCAGGCCGCCATTACGCTCCTTTATTGTAGATGCTCAATCTTCCCTGGGGGTTCTCTGGTCCGCCGATTGGGCCACTGCCCCAAAACCGGCTAGCAGAACTCCCCTTTCTTCAGATCCCTTTTGGTGGAATTTGCGACCTCCAGGAGACTGATCAAACTTTTAAAAAGTGGTGGTATTTCACGGAGCTCCATTCGGACCGTTCACTCGGCCCCGCAGCTGGCTTCCCCCCCCCCCAAGGCTTTAAGAATTGTTAACCTTATTTTGCTAGGTTTCTTCTCTGGTAACATTGAATTGTTAACTAGGGCATACAAAACCTTTGCCGAAGTAAGTCTCGAATACAGCTCATTTAACTACAATCTACACTGAATGTCAGAAAGTAATACAATTGAGTGAGTCCAGAGATATTTCACGAAAAGAATACTCCACTCCTCTACTCACAATAGAATCCCTTATGCCACCAGGTTTGAAATTTGGGGCCTGGAAAATCTGGAACTGCAGTGCTTGCAGTCTAAGCATAGTACACAAAATTGTCTGCTACGTCTTACTTGTCAATGACTTCTTCAGCTTCAACGACAATAATACATGGGCAAACAATTGATACAAACTTAAGGTAAACTACTCCAAATTTGGTTGCAGATTTCAGCAACAGAGTGATCAATGCCTGGAATGCTTTACCTGACTCATTGTTGACATCCTCAAACCCTCACAGCTTTAATCTTAAACTGTCTATGATAGACCTCACCCCATTCCTAAGAGCTCTATTAAGGAGCTATGCATAAGCACACCAGTGTGCCTACCGTCCCTGTCCTACTGTTCCTATTTATCTGTATTTACTTCCTTTGTTCATGTTTATGTTCATACTTAGATATGATAGATAGATGATATAGATAGATGATATAGATAGATAAATAGATAGATAGATAGATAGATAGATAGATAGATAGATAGATAGATAGATAGATAGATCAAGCAAGCAAGGACCTCACACAATTGTGATTTTTTTTACATCCTCATGGCTTCTCCATTGACTTGCTCACATGATGCAGGCCTGCTGTGTTGGTGGTAAGTATGATGTCCAGTCATACATTATTTCTTCAGTACTGAAAATTCAAACAATTGCTGAATTAATAGCTGTTAAATGAAAACGACCTGTATTTGTGCTGTTGATGTATATAACCACTTCTAACTCAGAACAGTTTAGAATCCATGTTGGTTACTCCACTTTACAGCTCTCTTTAAGCAGTTTAGAGTTAAGACTCCAATAATCTGGGTCCTCAGTTTACTGACCTTGGAAGATTGGAAGGTTGAGTCAATCTTGAGCTGGTGAAAATTGAACTGCAGGATCTGCTGTCAGCCAGCAGTCAGCAGAAGTAGCCTGCAGTAGTGCATTCTAACCACTGCACCACCACAGCTCTGAGGTCATAACAATGAGAGTTTTAGTAGCAGTAGCAGTAATTAGTAATTTTTTTATTATGGTCACAGACCAGCATTACACATAAGGAGCATTAAAAAAAAAAAAACCAAGGTGGAGTTTTAATGGTATGTTTGATATGGACATTGAAATCATTATGCTATGTGCATCCTGCTAAGGAAATGAAATAGATATCAATTCAGCCCAAAATACCTTTATTGGTTTTATCACAAGCAGCCTTTATATGCAAGAAACAGCAGGAAAAGATATTATTAACATTTGAAGATTTGTTAGTACAGGAACATGGGAACTTAAAAGGAAGTTGACAGAACAAATGACTATGGAGAATTTAGTTTTCATTGCTTTTCATAGGCTCAAGCAAGAGAGATTTACGGTAAGTATATCAAGTGATAGGAATTGTAAAATACAAAAAAGAGTTAGAAATTAAATTGTGTACAAATGATGAAACATGTGATTACTGAAACATATAAATTTTTGCTGAGATTTGAAAGAGAAAATGACATTATTATTATTATTATTATTATTATTATTATTATTATTATTAAATTAGATTTGTATGGGCTAAGAATGTTGGTTATAATATACAGATAGACCAATGGGAGAAAATGTGGTTAAAACATTCACATTGTATTATAATTTAAGAGATCAGAGGAATTATCTATTATGCATAAAGGTACTTTTAATCAATGTTGAAAATGTGGACAACATGAACAGTCATTTTACAATCCAGAGTAGAAAGCAATAGAGTATTTATATGATAGCCAAAAATCAATACTGTATTGAGTAAATCACTGATTCAGAACTAAATAAGTATGCTAGTGAAACATAATAATTCCTATATATTTTACTTATATTCACAATACATCATGAAAAATGTTGGATTAGAAGAAATTGAAAGTGGAATAAAACATTTTTTGTGAAATATTATCACCTTTAGGTATATGATGATACAACGTATCAGCTTAAAGTTGTATCATCAGCATATTTGAAATTGTTGATTTTTTACTAAGCTTTAATTAAATATTTTTTTAAAAAAATAAAAATAGGAGCCCTAAGTCAGGCATGGGGGAATTGAAACACCTCCCCCGGGCATGTTCAATTTATACATGGTATGCTTGTGTGTGTGTCTGTTAGTATATGGGGTTCTTTTAAATCTTTAAGTATTTTAAAATTATTTGGATTATTTATGATTTGTTCTATCTTGTTGTGAGCCGCCCCGAGTCTTCGGAGAGGGGCGGCATACAAATCTAAATAATAAATAATAAATTAATAAATAAATAGCTAATTAAAAACAAGAAAACCTAAAGATTACAGTATATCACCAGCAACCTGAGGTTAGTCATTAGAAAAGAATCTGAAATAATAGACTTAAATTTCATAGGAAAAGTGACTATAACAAATGTGTTAAAGATATGTCTATTAGTGGGCGGAAAGACTATGCCATATTCAGTATATACAGAATCACAAAATTCTGATATATTACACTCACAATACTGTAAAGTTACATATTATTCAGACTTTTTATCATAAGATATAGTGACCATTAAAAAGTGTGACCATAAGAATTATTACAAATGGAAACTATCTTCGTACTATAGTACATGGTTTGTATCACATCCCAAACTCAAGTTCTAAATGGGAGCAAACCCATCCCTGGAAAGGGAGAGGGAGAAAAAGAGAGGGAGTGAGTGAGAGAGAGAGAGACAGACAGAAAGAAAGAAAGAAAGAAAGAAAGAAAGAAAGAAAGAAAGACAGACAGACAGACAGACAGACAGACACACACACACACACACACAGATAGAGAAACAGAAAGAGACCTAGCATGAAAAACAGATATGTATATCACAGAAACATCCTTTGGCATCCTAAAGAGCTGCGCTGCAGGAGTAGTTAGAATGCAGTACTGGGAGCTTCTTCTGCTGACTGTTAGCTGACTACAATTTGGCAGTTCAGGGTCAAGGTTGACAAGCCTTCCATCTTTCTGAGTTCAGTAAAATGAAGACTGTTGGGTGCAATATGCTGACTCTAAACCCCTTAGAGAGGACTGCAAAGTGAAGCGGTAAATAAGTCTAGCTGCTATTGCTATTGCTATTGGATTTATTCTGTAGACCTTATTGTTCATATCCAATCATTCACAATCCATTCTACATTTGCAGAGTAGGCTATAAATGAATCAAATCGAATACAATCATTTATATCTCAAGAGAACTGTAGTAACATAATGTATAAAATGTTTTCCCCTTCCAAATGAATATTGGATTCATTTATTATTAACTATATTTCTAAACCATTTCCTTTCACATAATATAAAGCAAGATCAAAGGTGCTTCCTAGTGGTTTAGGAAAGAAGGTCAGTTTTCTTTAGTCTAAGTAAATTGTAAAGATATTCACATTGTAGGAAGGTAATGGAAAGCAATCACAGTTATCTCCGTTTTATACCAAAGCAATAAACTTGATCTCTGTAATGTTCTGGATTTACAGCGGAATGTTGTCATTTCATTCCAGGCAAAATTGCTCAACATACTAGATAGATTATATAGCAAATTATCAATGCATTTATGAAAACTACACCAGGAATATTTAATCTGACATTTTAATTGTTGGGTTGAGCAGTGTTCCATTAATATTTATTACTACATTTACATTAATGAATTAATACAGTTGCACAAATAAACTATCAAAATATAAGCATATGTTTTCTATTCATTACAATATTGCACTAATGAAACATACACATACACACAACCAAAACTGTGTACATTATTGCTTCTCTTTGTGTGTGTTTATATACATAATACACTTTGGAAATATAATTTGGAGCTAATTTCAGTAAAATAAAATTTTGGTAAAATAGTTTGGAAATAGATTGTTTTAACTAATTTCTACAGACACATTATGTCAAACTGAATCTACAATCTAAATCAGTTTGGTTTCTGAAACATTTGGGTCCTTAGAAATTTTATCCAAAATATTTAGGGCTTATATTTTATCTATTTTTTTTTATATCATTACAAACAGGTAATTTAATAGCAACTGAGCCATATGCCAGTTTTTAAACATTTGTAAAATGCTTTGTATAAATATTAGATTTTGCAAGTCAATCCTGAATTAATTCAGATTAGACATTTGATATTTGAAGAGCACATGATTTAAGTTTGTGATCTGAGACTTAAATCTAAATTGATTCTGTTCGTACCATTTCAAGTTAATGAGATTTCATTAGGAAATGTTTGTCCATAGCTACAAGAGGCGGGGATGGGTTGCTGGCGGTTTGGGAGGGTTTGGGAGAACCTCTAGTTAAAATTCTTTGCAGTTTGGAGAACCCCCAATTGCCACTTCTGGCTGGCCCTTCCTCTCCTGACTCTCCCAGGAGTCCCATATAGCCTGTTTTGGATGCAGGTAACTGCAGGGCACACAGAGAGGCTCAGGAGAGTCCTTTTCCCCCCTCCGGGAGACTCAAAGAAAGCCTCCGGACCTCAAGGAGGGCAAACCCCCCCCCAGTGGTGCAGGAGGCAAACTAGGCCATGCCCACCATGGCCACGCCCACCCAGCAACTGGACAGAGAGCCCCTTGCTAAAATTTTTGAAGCCCACCCCTGACAAGGGAAATGCATCAAAATTCCTGCTGCTGCACTTTTTTTTGTATAATAGATTGAATATTGAAAAATTCTAGATTCATTATACGACATTAATTTTGCCATATTATAACTGGATATCATCAAAGTTTTCATTGCATTACATGTTTTATGTACTTGCATTATTTGGAGGCAGAAATAACAGGAATAAAGGGGGGGGAACGGATTCTGGCAAAAAGCCTAAGCTGTACAGAGCCCAATCAGCAAATATTGTATTTCAAATTAAAAATAAAGATTTCAAGAGTTGTTTAAAGTATACACTCTTATTTTTCAAATTGCTCTTTTGGAACATGAGACTTGAAATTGTAATAAAGCTTAGCAATAACCTATCCTTGTGAGGTGATATCTCTTATCACTGTGTTTTCTGGGATGCCTGAGGATTTCTGACAAGGTGGGCTCTTTTGTAAAAACACTTCTTCATCTGGGATGATAAAAGTCCATATGGACTGCTGTAACTTTAATTCCTGTGATCACTGGATATCCAGTTAGGTTGGGATAACTCACTAATCACTTGGACTATTCTAAAAAGTACTTATAGTTGGTAGCAATTTATTGTGCCAAGTTATAGATAAAGATATATATGCTGTGCATATATATCTTTAATGCAATGCAATGCAATATAGTAGCACTTCTCAATTATTCTCCTTGTTTATTCCAGCACTTTCCGATATGGAAATAATGTTCAGCAACTGTCTTTGGGCCTTATATTCTCTCTATTTCTTTGTGGGACATATTCTCAAATACTAGTATTAATGAATCTAAAGTTCTGAGCTTTCTTGAAATGGGGGGATTGTGATTTAGCATATCATGGAAAGGCAGTAACATGCTTCAAAATTGGATAATGCGATTATGATGTATCTTTTTCCAAGCTAAATTTTCTGCATATTTAAGTACCATGTAGAGTACATTGTACTTTGTGAATAAACACTATGAAAGTACAAGATATAGGCACTCTTTATGATTTTGGAAAAATAAACTAAACAAAATTTTAAAATTGGAATCTAAAATGTATGAAATAGGGTGCCTCACTCAATATCATTAAGGCAATTTTATTATGTTGATAAGTATACTGAATTTTGTTTTAAACATTTACTACTCCATTTACTACTTTTCAAACATTAGAGTAACATTAATAGCTTTTGTTTTACTTTAGGCATCAGAAAGGATTTATAATGCTCTTGATTTTACATCTGTACACAATGAACCATACTGTAATTTCCCCAAAGTAACTATCCTAGACACCATTTGTCTGGCCTCGTGATTTTATAAGTTTAAATATTTAAATTCTACAATGTGGTGTTGTTGATGATCCCCAAGATAACCACGTTTTATATTATAGCTTATATTGCTTAGGCTTCTGTTTTTCAACCTGAGCCTTTCTGATGGCACTGCCAACTTTACAGCAGCTGCATCTCTCTGAGAGCCTTTAGCAAATATATTATCATCAGAAATTGCTTGCAGCTCACATATGAGATTCAATGCAGGTTTTTGAAAGGGAGAAGAAATCTTCCTGCCCCTTTTATCATCCCAGAGGCTATATATCCATAGCTATAGTGTTCTTCATTCTAAGTGGTAGTGGTCCCCACAGAAATTCAGCATAAAGACTGCTTTGGAAGTATGAAATATCTCATAAGAAAATTGAGAACTAAAGAAGTTAAGGCCAGGGGCAGTATCTTTTTACTAAAAGAGGAGGTATTCTCAGTTCAGTAAATGAATAAATGTCAAGAATAGATTTGAAGGTAACATTTCTATATAACCAATATTTTCATTCCACTGCTGTCCTTGCAAAAAAAAAAATTGGCAGTTACATAATGAATGAAAAAGTGTCAATGAACATGATTTTACTTTTGGCAATTGCAAGTTCTTTTCTTTCTCTGATTCTATTAAAACATTAATCCCAGATGAGACAATTAAGACAAAGAGAACTACACACACACACACACACACTTTATCTAAGCACTGAGTTGTTGCAAAAGTGTTTTTGATATTTCTAAGAGCTATGTTACCTTTTGATTCTGAATAAAAAACAGTTTAACTACTTTGAGAAGTTCCAAGATTACATTTGCGTCCCCATGTGTTCTGAAACACTTTTTTGAAATTAAATCCAAAAAGCTGCCCAGCCCTGCTATTTTTCTGTAAGTTAGTATTAAGCAAGTATCTGTTCTAACCTCAGTACTAATCCTAATATCTCAAGCCAAGATAAACAATTCATGAAGGTGGGAAATGACAAATGACTTAACTGCTAGATAAGGGAAGACAAGAAGCAGGATTATAGCATTGGGGTCAACATCATCTGATGACATGGGTGCAGAGGAAACTGACAAAATGTAATGTGGCGAATGTTCAACTGGCCTTAGAAAGTTATCAAAGCACTGAACAGTGCTTTTCTTTTGGTAATCTTCCTCATTTATTATTTGTTGGGACCTGCATGCTTTCAAATCTTCTCTTGACTTTCAAGTATCATGTGGTATCAAGCCTATCTTTTCAAAATATGACACTAGTAATATAATTTCACAAAATACAATTGCTATATACTTTGAAATGAAAATTTGTGGCTCTTCAACTTGATCTTGAACATTGATTGCAAATACTTCTACTATCTTTACTGTTTCATTTGATGAGATTTGATTAGATCTTCACTATCATTAGCATTAACTTCAGCTGAACGTACTTGGCAAGTCTCATAATTTTGTCTGTTATTTTTAATACATTTTTCCTCACATGATACATTTAGAGCTATGTACAAACTGAAGCAATTATGGCTTGGGTTCTTGTTCTTGCTTTTGTTTTTTTGTTTGTTTGTTTTTGCCCTACTCAAAAGTTTGAGAAACTTCTACTCCAGCCTATGCAAGGTTTTTGTTGATTTGCTAAATATTTTACAATGCAAATCTCTCTGTTACATTTAATACCTACATTAATTTAGGCTTTAAAACTAAAATGGCCCCCAATCTATGGGTTTGAGGACTAACATCATATTTGGCAACAAAAACATACCTTCAACATTGGGATGACAATCATCTAAAATGTGCAGGATGTCTTACCAATGACAAATAAAATCTTGAATCTCCTCTCTGCAGAGTTTTTCACCTTAATCAGTATTAAAAGAGTTCTATTGTCACTCCCAGTTTAGATTGTAATTGTAATGTCTTACTGATGGCTAAGGAAGAGGTTTTCTAGGTGAGAAAGTAACAATGGCTTCGATTTGGTAATCTTATTAAAATAGGCCCATACTAATATAAAATTAAACAAAACAATATTTGAGCTTTATAACTCTGACCTTTTTTCTTTGAAAAAGTATACAATCAATATTCTTTATATTTTTTGCAAGAACTATCATTTTTTGTTCAAGACTTGGTATCTTCATTGTTTTATTTTATTTTTTTATGAACCAGGATACTACATGCAAAATGCTTTAATATGAACTCTATGAGCCTCACTAGCTACTTTCACATTAGGAAAATCAGAATTCTCTCTATTAAACTAAATATTACTTGTGTTATGAGGATCAATTTTCTCTTTATCACCTACCCTTTGCTTCCTCCCTTCCCCTGTCATAGTAGCAAGGATGACCTTGTTAGACTTCCCCTGTCACTTTTGCCAGGCTCCCTGCCCCCAGAAGATATTTGGTGCCCATTGAGAAAGACTGGACTAGCCTATCTACAAAACAAAAGACCTTAAGTTCCAGGATGATGGGATTGAGACATGACCCTACACGACATAATAGGATTATTTAGTAGCAGGGTTCAATGCATTGCAAAATCACCTAGGGACTTTGCAGGGACTACGGGCTTCAACCAAACTTGATTCAAACATGACCCTACAAGGCCCTATGGGAATCTGACTGCAGGCAATAGAATACATTTCTTGCACAAGAACAGGAAACTCAAGGGCAAGAGCAGTTATAAATAACCCTCACTCTCTAGTCCATGTGGTCAGCTGTCCAGGATCTCAAAACAATGCAGTACTGTCCATCAATAAACCATCTTTGCAGTCAGCCTCTATGTTTCCAGTGTCTTTCTTCCCACTTGGAACAGGTGGATATTTCTTCCAACACCACATAGAAATAAATGTGGGAAGCTTTTTAGGTTTCAAATTAGATGATTATTCTGAACATTTTCAACTAATGAGCAGATTAGTATGCAGCTGTTTACTTCTTGTGCTTAAACAATTCCTGGCAATTTAGACATGTAAGCACATATTTTCTAAGAAGATATACACTTAAAATTTTACTTGTATATTTTAAATTTTAGATTATGTTGAAAATGAAATGCATTTTTTCAATAAAAAGACATTAAACTAATGTAGACTAAAAGTAGGTATATTTACCCATCACCACTGCCCTCTTCAGGCATATATTCATCGCATGAATAGTACTCTATTTATGAGGAATGTAAATAGACTAGCATGATGAAATTTCCTATAATAGGTGCTTATATGCGGAACAAAAGCCAAATTTCAAACAAACAAAGAAGGAAGAAAATATGAGCCATTCCTAATGCAGTGCAATTGATTTTCTTGAAATATCGTAAATGAATAAGGGATAAATTAAGATAATTCCTCTTTTTTCCTCTTATCTACTTTTGTGGAGTGTGATCAATGGGAAGTTTGTCAACTAGATTTTTCTATTGCTGAACATTGTTGGTAAACCAGCATTATACAGTAGAGATTCTTAGTCTGTACAGATTCTCACTCATCCAGGTCATGGTTGTCCCAAAAGTGGTTTTTCAGGAGGCAACTGGACTTTCTTCTTTTTTCTTTTGAAGACATTTTACTTCTCATTCAAGCAGTTGCTTCGGCTCTGACAGGATAGTGGAAAATGGAAGAAAGAATACCCACTATCTTGCCACATTCAGACACATAGTAGGCCATTGCTAGGAGTTAATCTTAAAGTTGTTTGAATATGTTTTGAATCCACATATAAGAAATCAATCTTATAAGTTTATAGAAGAATCACTAACCCAAGCACGCAGAAAACAATATGCATATATGTGTATGACAGCTTTTAAGACCTATATCATTTTTTGTCCCCTGCTATATAAAAACTCAAAATTACATTTTTTCTAAAATTGCATAGAAAACACCAGAGTTCAACTCAGTTCTTCTTCTCATAATATATTCATCTGAGATGGAATGAGCAGGCAATGAAGATAATGAACAGCTTATGAAGATCAATCTGCCTATAGATAACTATAGACAGTATTTTTTACAGAATTTCTTTTTTCAGACTTAACATAAACACTCTTTTGAATTTGACTTAAAGTATTGTTTTGAGTCTTTTAAATAAAGCCTGATTAATTGTTCTGGAGAACAAACAGGTTTGCATATACAGTTTGCATTTTTGATTCTTGTATCACTAAGTTTTCATTATATGCTACTTATAAAACTCAATATAAGAAATAACCCACTTTTTTGAAATAAGTACAACAAATCTTTTGGGGTTTCTATACTTTAAAAATAAATAACAATTGCTTTCTAGGCATTTCACCTCTGGCTCCGAATAAATATAAAATGTAAAGAGTTTTCTCCCCCTTAAAAAGACTATAAATCTTCCTTAGAAAAATATAGGAAGAAACAAGAATCTGTCGGCATCAAAGTGAATTTGAAGATTTATGATTTCAAGCAAAGACGGAGGCGCTTTCGCTGTAACAAGGAAGTGATAAGTGAGTACAATAAATCTTAAAATGGCGGAGGGAGGGAAAAAAGAAGACCTCTCTAGCCTGGCTAATATTGAGAAAAAGCTGGATAAACTGCTGGATATTTGTAGTGGGTTTGAAAAGAGATTCAACAAAGTTGAGACTAAAATGGAACAGATGGATTTAGAAGTTAAACAAATTAAAAAGGAAGGGGATTCTTCTGCTGGAAAGATACTGAAAGTTGAGAAACAAGTGATGGATTACGATGGAAAAATAAGACAAATAAATGACAGAATCGCAAATTTGGAGGACAGACAGAGAAGGAGGAATTTGCGCTTACGAGGGTTCAGAATGGATTTGTCCTCTGATTTTAAGTTAACAGAAGCTGTCTGTACTTGGTTAAATAAACAGACAGGCGTGCAGGTCAGCGTGGAGGAGCTGTTGCATGTTCATTGGGCAGCCCCCAGGAGAGACGGCAGACAGAGAGATGTGATCATCGCATTCCTCAGTGAAAAAAAAGCAGAGATGATTTATAAAACTTTGAAGACTTCGACGAGCCTTAAACAAGACGGAAATGAGATAAGGGTTCTGAGGGATCTTTCCTGGGAAACCCTGAGAGCGAGAGCTGTGTTGAAACCAATTGCAAGCCGGCTATATCAAAGTGGAACCAGATTTAGCTGGGGCTACCCAGTGGCCATCTTGGTGTTCCAGGACAATAAAATGTACAGAGCACGTTCATTGGAGGAGGGAAAGGATTTACTGGATCAACTGGGGATTAAGTTTGATGAAACTGGAGCACTAGCATATGAAGAAGAAGAGGCTTTTGACGGTCGGAGTACCCCAGATGAGGAGGAAAGACGAAGGGAAGAGCAGCTGAAGGAGTTAAGCGGGCAGGTAGAGGCCATCAGAAAGGAGCAGAGAAGAACACGGGCTCAGCGTGAGAAGAGAGCCAGAAAGTGATGGTGTTTGGTCCCTTGTCTTGTTGTGGGGGGGGGGGGGAAGGAAAAGGAAAAGAATTATTACTATTACTATTACTATTATTGTTGTTATTATTATTATTTTTCTTGGAGATGCCTTGGGATTCCTGTATATTTGTCATTCAGTGGGGGAAGTCTAAGGGGGAGAAAAAGGTGGTTTAAGAATTTAAAATTAAAGAAGAAACTAAAGAAGGAATTATTTAAAGGAGAAAGGAGGGGGGGAGAAATTTTCTCTTTTATAAAATTAAAAAGGGTTGAAAGAGGAGCTAGTTTGAGTGGGAACGCAATCCAGAAAATGTGCCTCAGGTATGGGCAAGGTTTTTTCTTGTCTTCTCCCCTCTCAGTGGGGGGAGCACAGGGGGAGGCACGTTGGGGGGGGGGTAATAGGGGTAAAGAAAAGGGAAAAATATAAACCAAGGGCAAAACAAGAGGGGAAAAGGGTGTTTTTGGTATATTATGACGGAGTGTAAGATAATGGTTTTAAATGTGAATGGTTTGGGATCGGATTTGAAACGTTTTAGGATATTAAGGATGGCTAAGCAATATAAGGTGGATATTATGATTTTGACAGAAACACATAAAAGAAGGGGAGGAAGGGATAACTTGATTAATGATAGAAATTGGAAATGGGTGTTTGAGTCAAGAGGAACACAAAATAGTCAAGGCACAGCGATTCTGATTCATCAGAGGGTTAATTTTGAAGAGGTCGGAATTCAGAAAGACAGAGAAGGAAGGTGGATATTTGTTAAAGGGAAAATAAATCAAAAGAAGTTGACATTAGCAGCAATTTATGCCCCGAATGGGAAAACAAAACAATTTATAATAAATACTAAGAAGAAGTTAGACAATTTTAAGGAGGGCTCAACTTTTTTGGCAGGAGATTTTAATATGCAATTAACAAATGGGAATGCAAATAGCAGGATGTTACATTTAAATAGACTTAATATGGTGGATCTACATGCAGATATTTTAAACAGAGCTACATATTATTCAGCAAGATATCACACATTTAGCTGCATAGACTACATATTAATGAATAGGGGAGGTAATATACAAGTTAAAAAAGTAGACATTAAAAGTATATGGATATCAGATCATGCCCCACTATTGGCGGAATTGGAAATAGGTCAGGAACGAAATCAAAAAATTTGGAGATATAATGCAGTTGTAACTGCTAGGGAACAAGATAAAGAGAAATTGCAAACAGAGTTATCAGAATATTTTATAATTAATGATGTGGGTGGTATTAAACAATCAATTGTATGGGATGCATGTAAGGCCTTCATGAGGGGACAATGTATATGTATGGAAGCAGATATTAGGAAGAGGTGGGGTAGAGAGAGGGAAAGGAAGATAAGGGAAATAGATTTGATACAAGAGCAGTTAAGAATAACGAAAAGTAGAGATTGGAATAGTTTATTGAAATTGAAAAAGAAACAGTTGATGGTGTATGATGAGATTAAATGGAATAAGATGAGAATGGCGATGCGACAAAAAATACAGAGTTGGGGGACAAGATCAATGCAGCAAATGGCGAGATATCTGAAGAAGAGGAAAGAAAAATCATGTATTTTAGCATTGAGGGACACCAGTGGAGTGGTTAGATATGGTAATGACCAGTTAGAGGAGATAATGAGGAAATATTATGAAGATTTGTATAAAGAGGAGCAAGTGAAGATAGAAGTCCTCAAGGTTGGGAAAATAGTAAGTGAAGAAGACAAACAAATTTTGAATGCAGAAATTACACAAGATGAAATTGCTAGAGTAATTAAAGGGTTAAAACAAGCCAAAGCACCGGGCCCAGATGGGTTTACAGGGGAATTCTATAAAACTTATGTGAATGTTTTGCTGCCGCATTTGGGGAAATTGTTTAATAATATATTGTCAAATCGTGATATCCCGCAGACATGGAAGCTTTCAGAAATTGTTACCATTCTGAAGATGGGTCGAGATTTAAGAGAGCCTGGGTCTTACCGTCCGATCAGTTTGGCAAATCAGGATTATAAAATATTTATGAAAATACTGGCAAATAGATTAGAAAATATTTTACCAAAAATAATTGAAGAGGATCAATATGGATTCATGAAGGGAAGGAAAATAAGTGAACCAATTAGAAATGTAATGAATGTGATGCACCATGCTACCGCTACTAAAAGGAAATTGGGAATTTTGAAATTAGATGTTTATAAAGCGTTCGATAAAGTTAACCATAGTTACTTATATAAATTATGTAACAAATTAAATATGGGGGAAAAATTTTGTGAAACTATAAAAGAGATTTATAAAGGAAATGAAGCATATATATAAGAGTGAATGGACAAAGAACGCAGAGTATTAAAATATTAAACGGCACCAAGCAGGGATGCCCTCTGTCTCCAAAATTATTCGTAATAGCAATAGAGATCTTAGCTAATAAGATAAGACAAGATAACACTTGGGCAGGATATAGAATAGGGGAATTAGAAATGAAAATAAATTTATTTGCAGATGATGCAATTATATTGACCCAGACCCCGATGGAGATGATTAAAGGTATAATAAATATTTTACAAGAGTTTAAGCAGGAATCGGGACTGTCGGTTAATATGGAAAAATCAGAGATTATGTGTTTAAATATAGATCCGAGAGAACAGATAGAAATTAGGAAAGAATCAGGGTTGAAATTAGGACTTAAAAAAATAAAATATTTGGGAATTTGGTTATTTAAAAACCCAGTGAAAATGGAAGAGATTAATTATAGAATAACATGGAGGAAAATGTTGAAACAGATGAGGAGCTGGAAAGATAAAAAGCTAAGGAGACTCTCTAAAATAAGAGCTTTAAAAATGATGATAGCTCCCAAGATGATGTACCTATTTCAGGTGCTGTCGGGGGGGGGGGTTATCGGTATGTAAGGTTAAAGAGTGGGATAAAAAATTAAATTATTGGATTGAAGAAGATAAGAGACCAAGAATAAGAAAAAAGTGGTTAATTGCGAATGAAAAAGAGGGGGGATGGGGTGTTCCATGTTTGGAGCTGTATAGGGAAGCTTTTCAAATGGAAAGGTTAATGGAGTTGCAATTAAGTGAAAATAAATGGGCAAAATTGGAAAAACAGATAAACGGGATGAATAATAGAGAATTAATTTTTAGGAACTGGAATAGGAGAGATATAGGTAAATTAATAGGCCCAATGAAAGGGACTATGGAAATTTGGAAAAAATGGCAAGGGAAAATAGGATTATATAAATCTAAACTGTCATCGCTTTATGTAATAAATAGAGAAAACGAAATTAACTTAAATAGGGTTATAGGAGAGTTGAAGGGAAGAGGGATAACTAAGATAGAACAGTTATACGAGAAGGATGGCAGGCCAAGTAGAAATCGTATAGAATGGTGGTTAGGTAAGGGAAGGTGGTTACAAATAAATGCAATATGTAAATATCTAAATGAAAGGGAGAATAAAGAAGTATTATGGCGGGAGGAGACAGGGTTAGAGAAAATAATAAGAGAAAAAAGTGAGGGGATAAAGGCGCAAGCAACTAATATATACAAACTGCTAGTGCAGTCAGATGGGGACACGATTGATGGATTGACTAAATGGTGGCAAAATGAGATATTAGTAGAGGTACAAGAAATGGAAAATATAGTAGAAGATATAAGGAAAATTAAAAATACAAGAATTAGGGAAATGAGAAGGAAAATATTACATAAGTGGTATTTTACTCCCGTTCAATTTGCACATTTTCAGCAGAATGTCAGGGGGAATAAAGGATAAAGGAGTGTTTATGCATATGTTTTGGGAATGCCCGATAGTGCAGGAATTTTGGCAAAAAGTGAAAGAGGATATCAATGGAATGTTAAATATACAATGGACAATCACTAAGGAAATGGCAGTACTAGTAAAAAGCAATGCGATGGGAGAATTTAGAGAAATAAAAAAAGCAGCAATAGAAAGTGCTCAGGCAGTAATAGTTTTGGGTTGGAAGGATGCGACAAAATGGACAGTGCAAAATTGGTATAGGTACATGGTGGATCATATTCAATTTGAAATTATGGAAAAAAGGATAAATTTGGATAATGAAACTGATTTGGGACGGCTGATGGGACGGTGGGACAAGGTAAGACGATATATGACGAGTAGAATCCGAGACCAAGCTACAAGAAATAAACTAGAATCACTCTATAATATGTAGACAGATATATTGCTCTTGGGTTAAGTGGATTATAAAAGAAATACCCCCAATTTGGTGGTGGGGAATGTGTGTATGTCGGGGTGGTGGGCACAATTCACATTTCACTACGCACTGTTTTATGTTGTGTGATTTTAAAATTGTTAAAAATCAATAAATAAAATTATTAAAAAAAAAAAAGACCTGTTTGTAAATGATGATTCGTTCTATAGAAATTCTTCTCAAAATATAATTCTTTTTATGACTTGGCTCATACATGAATAGTACACAATTCTAAATAAATATACAGTGGTACCTCTACTTAAGAACTTAATTCGTTCCGTGACCAGGTTCTTAAGTAGAAAAGTTTGTAAGTAGAAGCAATTTTACCCATAGGAATCAATGGAAAAGCAAATAATGCATGCAAAAACCCATTAGGAAAGAAAGAAAAATTCGGAATTTGGGTGGGAGGAGGGGGAGGAAGAAAAAGAGGAAGAGGACAATCGCTGCTGAAGGAAGAAAGTGAGGTGAGGGGAAGGCACATTTCCTTCACTGTGGTGACTCCTCGGTTTGGCTGAAGCCAAGTTGATCTGGCTGGGGCGAAACACCCCTTTGCGCAAGGTGTATGGGAGGCAGCGTGAGGGAGTTACCACAGCAAAGTGGTTTATTCCCTCTCCAAGCGCCCGGAGAAAGGAAAACACTCCGTTCACTCTGGGCTGCCCAGACCAAAGGGGGAATTTCTTTTCTCTGGGCACTGGCAGAGGTTTCTTCACTCTCCAAATGTTTTGTTTGCTCTGGACTGCCAAAGCCTCCTTAAGTGTCACTGAAAGGCTCCTTTGACAGTCAGAAAAGCCCGAGATGGCCTAGATTAAATGGGGAATGGCAGTAAACTGGCCGGGCCTTTGTGCCGCTCTTAAATTTCCTGGGAAATGTATCCAGGCTTGGGGTCTTAAGTAGAAAATGGTTCTTAAGAAGAGGCAAAAAAATCTTGAACACTCAGTTCTTATCTAGAAAAGTTCTTAAGTAGAGGCATTCTTAGGTAGAGGTACCACTGTATACAGAACAGATAGTTTCAGTCAGTCATGTTATCTAATTATGTTTGCTCCAGTTTGTACAAACCAGTTGACACAGTCTTGCTAGACTTTTTCCTGAGGGGCATCATGATAGATGCTGATGCTTGGTTTGCAGAGAAGAAATTATATTTTTGATAGCCCATTTTAAGTAGAAAGATTCCCTCATTATTAGTGCTTTCCACTTGGAGCATTATTTTCACTGGTGTCTATATCTATATCACTCCACTATACCCATTTACAAAATATGCACATTAACCTTTTCAAGTCATACTGACTAAAAGTTCTTGTAAGAGGTGATTTTCACACTGATAACATTTGAATAGGCATTTCAAAACAATCAATAATGGTAGTCTGTACCTCCTTTACATTGCAAAAGAATAATAAAAAGAACCATAATTTTCTTATCTAATTTGTCCAAGTATATATTTCTTTTCAACAAAAGAGAAGATATATAGCTCAGAGTTGGTCTGTAGAGTATTTGATGCTCTATGTCTGTGATGGCATGCAGAGCCATATCGGAGGGCATGCAAAGTGTTGCCCTGTGTCAGCTCCAGCTGATTTTCACCCTTGGGAAAGGTCATTTCACCCTCCGGAAGTCCTGGAGGCAAAAGAAATATCACCCAATGGACAAATTGGAAGATTGGAAAAACGCACTTCCTGTTTGTCTGTTGGGTGATTATTATTTTTTTCACCTCCCTGCAGTTGTGGGTTCCTACTGGTGTGGTCCAGAGTGGTGATTTTTTTTCTGGCATCTCCATGTCGGAAGAAGCCCTCCCGTCTGCCCTCATCTTAATGCTGACCTTTATTCTTCATCTGAAGCACAGCTGAGAACCTCCTTCCCAGGAGATGCTGGTAAAAAATAGTCAAAAATTGCATCATCACTGGGTTCCTACCAGTGCAGCTCTCTGGACCACACCACTGCCTCTGGGGCTTCAAAAAGGCCTGTGCACATGTGTGAGGGGCAGCGTGTGGAGGCAAGTATGTATGGGGGGAGGGAAGGGAGTGGGCATGTGAATGCATGCTAGCATGCCCCCACACACACTTTTAGCACATGAACCAAAAAAGGTTAACCATCACTGCTCTATGTATTTGTTTGAGTGATTGCTTGCATACTTTTCATTACCTAACCTGATGTGTGTGCTCCCCAGGGGTGGGCTGCTAGCCGGAATGCTAAATTGGGTTCACTGTCACAGCTCATGAGTGCTAGCAGGGCCAGTGTGATTTTGCTTCTGCACCTGTGTATGTAGCAAAATCACGCATGGAGCTGCAGGTGCGCCTGTGTTTCAGCATGCACAGAAGCAAAAAACACCTTGCCAAAACACAGGCACACCTGTGGCTCTGGACATGATTTTGCTACCTACACAGGTGCAGAAGCAAAATTGCACTGGCCCCACTGTTCTGGTTTCAGGCTAATTGAGATAATAATTGGAATAAATGACTGCTAGATGCCTTATTTTGTAAAACACAGCAAAGCTTCTCTTTATTTTTCCTTCACTCTTCATTAAACAGCTGCTATTGTGCAGTGCAATTCATTCTCATTTCCCTCTTAATCAGTTAGGCAGATTATCTCAGTAGTAACTTCAATGCATTCCACAAGTCATTCTAAAATTTATGGGCTAATATCAGTGCTAGCAAACAGCCATAAAATAGGTTATAAATCACACGATCATTAGCTTACATGCTGGAGCCTAACCGGAAATACTCCATCTTGGTGGGACAAGATTGACGCAATCAGCTTCTCTTCCATTCACTCCCAGATGTGAGGTAATTAATTAATTAGTTCCTCATTCTCTAAGACTCTAAAATCTCCTCCCTCTGACTTCTAATCATCTCTGGTGGCATCTGAAGTGGAGATTAACCCATCTCCAATCCTGCCCATTTGATTCATCTGAACTCATGTGTATGTCACGTTCTCCCCTGCACTGGAAGGAGAGTCCAACATGGGTAATTCCTCCAATCTTATTGGTAGGGACTGAGTTTATTTTAACATATTAATAAGGTACCGCCCCCTAGCTGCCCCGATAACTCAGTTTTGAAAAACTCAGTCTAAGTGTAGGGACTTGATGAGTTTTCTCCAAAATAAATACAGTTAAGTGTGTAATATGGTGTTTTAATATTATATTCTTTGTCTAATAATGATTTTCTCCTTTTTTGTCTTTTCAGACTCTTCAAGACTGGGGTCTCTGCCCTCCATGCGCACCACCCCCAACAATTCTCCTTTATAGGGCCTCTTCTCCCAGAGAGTACTGCCCTGAGGAAGGAGTCTGCAGCCCTTGGTCACTGGCCTCCGAGGCCAGACCTGGCTGCTAGCTGAAGGTGGGGGGGGTCTGCCCCCTCCACTGGGAGGCTAAATTACGCCCGGCTCCCAGGTAATGTAATTGGAGCCTCTCAGCTGTTCGTCGGCTCCAACACGCAAGAAGTGAGCGCGTATTGCCTCAGACGGCTGCTTAAGGAGCCGCTTCTCAAGAAAGCAGGAGGAGCAAAATCATGGCAGGGGCTCAGCAAAGCCACTTCCCAGCTGAGATAAACATTCCCTCACATGCTGCTGGGTTGGCAAGTGGCGGGACTTGAAAGGGCCGCTTCACAGCTGAGCCCAAGTCGCCGATCGCGGCAGCGCACCCTGGCTCAGAAATCAGCATTGACAGCCAATCCGAGTGCCCAGCGGGAGACGGAGACCGCTCCCCAATGCGAGGCCAGCCGCCATTTTGGGGTGAAGGGCAGAGCGACCGCCATATTAAGAGAAAGGGTGGCAAGTCAAGGTAGCCTATCAGCTGTAGGGCGCAAATGCTATATGAGGCCAGGGCACCTGCGCAATCATTCCAAGCCCAATCCGCCATTTTAATTGCACTAGCTGACAATCCAGAGATGTCACCGAGCAACAGCAACAAGTCTATTCCAGTAGAATTAGGAGCCCCGACCGAGCCATTCCAGCAAATTCCACAGAGGGAGCCAGAGAAAGAAAACAAGTCCTCTCCACACATTGTTTGACGATCCAACTGAACTGCACAGGTCAACTATGGAGTTGAAGCATCCTGCATATCTAAGTGATTACGTATGCTAATGTGAGGGTTGAGCCAAGGCGGAGAGGGATGTTGTGTCTTGAGATCTACATATTAGCTGGGAGGTTTCTGCTCAATTTTTGGGAAAATAATCAACAACAGAGATTTATGATTTTTGTGAATATGACATACGTATTTGTTGGAAAATTTTCAGTCAAAGGCTTAAGAAAAAGTTTTATTGTTAAGAATCAGCAAAGGATATTTGATCCTGGGTAGATCAGAGACAATTATTGGGATTATTTATGGTAGATAGCCTTTGTAGACTTTCTGCAAGTTAGATATAATAATAGATTGTTAACACTTTTGTGCATTTTTGTTTTGTTTTTGTAAAATTTATTTCCTTCTTTTTATGGGAGGGTGTTTGTATTTTACCTTAATTTTCTGAATAAAATAAAAAAGAAATTTTTAAAGAGACCCAAAAAAAGCTAAGAATTAAAGCTAAGAGATAATGAAAGCTAAGTTGTAAGCAAACTACCTTGAATTTGATTTGATTTTTCTTTTTGAATTGTATATTATGAGGCAATGTAAGACGGGTATGAAAAGTGGATTATTTTGGCACATAGCAAAAGTTGAATCAGCTCTTCCAACCCTGGATAGCTTTTGCTCTGAGTTAAACATAGTAGCTTCTAAGGCAGTTGCTTATTTTTTAAGATATTTGCTTCTGAGAAGCAGTCCATCACACAGAGTTTAGCAACCGGTAAAATATAACACCTGTCCCATGTAAAATGCCAAAGTAGTACATTTATTTTCATTTGGATTATTTTTATTTACATTCAGAGAAGAATTTCCATTTTGCTCCCTCTCCAAAAAACCCCCACTGATGTAGAATGTATAATTAAAAATTACTAGAGTTGAATAGTCATTATTTCAATATAAATGATGTCTACATACATACATACATGCATATATTTGATGTTTCAAACATTAATATATTTGGTACGATTAGATATGAATACATTTGGTATACCAAGCTTCTTTTTCATACTGATACTTTCTTTTATATCAATTATGATCTACTTAGATTTTCTGACTCTTTTCTATTAGATAGTATATATTCAGAAAGAAACAATGTTCATTTTTATTTTTTAAAATTAAAATAAAACTTTGATGAGATGCAAATCTGGATTCCAGACTATTGTTGTATATATTTAGAAGTAACACAGAAGAGGAAAAAAGAGCTTCCCTGGATGCATGAATAAGTTGAAAGTTAATCTGTTCAGAATCAGTTTTAAATTTACTGGACGATGCTATTCTGTTATATTCAGTATCTAAAATCAATATACTGCAGACATTAATAATATTTGAACATATACCTAATGTTCCATATGGAACAATGACTGCTGAAAGATTATTTTGCAATAAGAGCTGTAATAATGTTTGTACACCACTGCTTGAGTTCATATTGAAAGAACCACCCATTATCATGTTATTAATTTCTCTATGGATTAAGAAGCATGTATGTCTTCTAAAAAAAAGTTTTGTTTTTGCATCACTATTTCTATTCTCTGTGCCAACAATTTATTGTAAATAATTAGACAAATTAATTAGGCATGCACTTGGATTGCATTTATTATAATAAAATCAATTGGTAGCCATAATTATTTTAGAAGATGTTCCACTATAATTCAGAATTCATGAAATTTAAAGAGGAAGAAGCCTTGGACTCAGACTCTACTCCTACTGTTAAACAGAATTTATGAAGTTTGGTATAGTGTGGCTATTGCTGTTTTGTAGTATTTGTTCCACATGGTTGCATAAACTCCTTGTTTTTGCACTGCACTCATCTGGTTCTTCTAGTAAAGCTATCAAAGCAGTTATGATTTATAAGTTATAAAGTTCTAGGTTAGTAACTGCTAACATGTAATATTATTATTACACATTAAAAAGTGTAATATGCACTGATGGTTTATGAAGCACTTACATAATTATTGTAAGGAAAATCATGATGTAACCTGAATATTTATACATTATTTGGCTATAGTTTCTTGAAAGTGCATTTTGAATTTTTTTTCTAGAGAAATATCTTAACTGAACAGTGAATATAGTATATGAGATTCATGCACATACAGGTTTCCTCTCTCCCATTAGGAGACTGGCATAGAGCAATTATATAGTTATATATTTTATATAATATATGTGTGTGTGTGCATACAGTATATATACTATATATATAATTAAATATAGAGATCAGTCCAGTGGAAGGTTTATATGCACATTTTTAGAGAATAAAAAAATGTTTGGTACCTTTTTTAGAGATTGTAATATATATATTTTATTTGCACCATTTCAGATATTACAATTTAATAATACCCTCTATTATAAAAACATTTTATCTGATGACACATAATTGTGTTTTCACAGCATAGATTAAGCATATTTAGTATCATTTTGCTCTTTAAAACTTATGTGATTATCTTGACTTATACCCAAAGGAAACACATTAATACCTTTGATGAGTTAGATAATTTAGAAATTTAGACGCACATTAGAGTTCCTTGAGTCTTCCTTGAGTCTTTCTTGAATGAATATGGCTATCATTTTTATTAATTCCTGTATTTAAATGTGTAAAATAGTTCTATATACAGTATAGGTAACTACTTCTTGCTAATTAAGTGCTTGTTAAGGTTTATTCTTGCATTACAATATTTTGCATTCCTTATTAGTGGATATTATGCAATAATCTTAAATGTCTGATATCTTTTTTTAATTAAGTATAGATAGCAAAATCCCTTTATCTTCTTCTGTTTCTCTTACTAATTGTCTATGTGTCTGTTTCTGTTTCCTTTCTTAATTTTCTTCTTCTTTTGAAATAGTCTTCAAATTAACACTGTGTAACTCCTATTGGGATAGTCTTTAAATTGGTACCAAGCCATAAACATGGCTTTCTTTTATTTTCAATTATAGATGACTTGATGCTGACTATTTCTGTGTGTGAAAGTGGTGCCATACAATTATATTTCTCGGGGAAAGTGAAGATTATGTTGAGAAAAGGAATAGGTCAGGATGGAAAATACACCAAGGATGTACGAACTTTAGCTTTAAATAAATCAGACACATTTAATGCACTGTGAACATAACTGTTTCAGCAAATGTGATGAACATGCCTACTTATCAAATTAAAAGTGCCTGAAGAAAGCATCAGTCAGTTCACACACACTGTCATGTGCATAACATTCAAACACAAAATATGAAAATTTTGTGTATTTTAAACTTCTACTGAAGTGATGAGATAATTGATAATTGTTTATCAGAAGCCTTCCAAGCCCTTGCTTTAGAACTGAAGTGTACAAATGTCAGTTCCCCACTTCTTCATTATCTTGATGTCTAATAATTACCCTCTCATCACTGGCTCTATAATTATTTGTTTCTTTTAATCATCTCCTGAGAACCAATGGAAACAACTTGGTTACATTGAATTTGACTCTGGAGATGAACCTCAGGAAGTTACATTGTCTTCAAAAAATACTGAGGATAATTAACAACTAGATGGAATCATTTGTGTTTCTTTTTTAAAAAATTGACTGTAGTTTAACAATATAGAGAAAATTGGTGATAAGCCTTCGTTTTCAGTGCAAAGTCTATAATCTGGGTGCAGTAAACAAAACCACCTAATGGAAATAAAACTTTCTTCAAAAGCTAAACAGACACAGGCTTGTATATTTTCTAAGTGATACAAAGATCAGTGATGAAATGAATGTGTGAATTGCCCATTATACAGCAAAAAACTCAGGAGCTTCTGTATCAACCCTAATATACACTTTCATGACATTTCTGAAAGGTTATCTTGTGCTTTTAGGTGACAATTTTCAATTATAATCAAGAATATTGAGAGCTTGTTAGAAAACTGGATAAATGATTAAGATACCAGAGGGATGCACAAATTATTTTTTTAGAGTGGATGTGCGTGAGTAGAAAACATTGACCAATACAATTATAGAAATTCTGTTCCACCTAGAAAATTTTTTAAAGGTATGAATAGCAATAGCATTTAGACTTATTTACATCTTCATAGCACTGTACAACATTCTCTAAGTCAGTGATGGCTAAGCTTTCTTTCGTCATTTGCTGAAAGTGCACCCACAAACACACACACACATATATTGGCAATGCATGCATGACACTCCCTTATGCTCCCTACCACTGTGCATGTATGTGCAACCCCTGTGCTCCCCCACTCCCATGCATTCATGTACAACCCCATGCTCCCCTGCCCTCCCAAGTATGAGCATGTAACCCCAGTGCACATGTACCTGTTAACTTCGCTTCTTCATCCCCTGCCCATACATGTGTGATCCCCATGCTCTCCCGCCCCCATGTGCATGTGCATGTGACCACCTTACAATCTTCTGGGATCAAATGGGCCATGGGGAGAATGCTGCCCACCACACCATGTTTTGGGGCTAGCAGGCCTCCCTGCAGCCTCATGTGACCAAAAATGGGTCACAGAGGGCACTGCACACACACCCACACTCCAACTGTCCCCCACGCATGTGTAATTCCCTCACCCCCCATATAAGCATACGTATCTCCCACATGTGCCCTGCCCTTCATGCATGTGTGGAAGGTACCCAAAAATCAGCCATTGGAAGGCATCCACCCATGCTCGGTGGAGCTGGGGTGGATGATGGCTCAAGTGCCCACAAAGAGCTGTTTGACATCACAGCTCTAAGTGGTTTATGGAATCAGCATATAGTCGACAACTATAATATTACATGGTTATTTTTTCTGATTTTACTGACCTCGGAAGGATGGAAGACAGAGACAGCAGGTCAGGATTGACCTCCTGGTAGTGAAATGCAGAGTTACTTCATTCTAACTACTATGCCACCATGACTGTTTAATTTGAATTTAAGGAAACAAACATTGCCAAGTTTCTGAGATTTTTGGCATTAAAATGCATTTTCTCATGTTTTTCTATAACATTAATGATCTATATCAAAGGCTAAAATATTTGTAAACTTTGTAAATATTTGTAGACCGATGCAAAACTTTCATTTTGATGAAAGATTGTGTTGAATACCCCTACAAAGTTAAATGACTATACACAGATATGATGGCACATAGCATGCTATGTCCACCCCTGATATAGGGCATGTGGCAGCCTCAGTGCTTTGAGGGAAGACCTTCTTATTTGCAGAGCTTTAGTGTATAATTCCAGCATATAAGACACTTTAGGCTAGTGGAACTACTGGATGATGTCTCAAAGTCATACAAAATTCATCCACAATGCACAGTGACAATGCTCTGAGTATCAATTAAGAAAATTGTATTTCTTCTATAGTGCAAATTAACTTGTCCAGATGAAGTACAGTTTCCTTATAAACACTTACTTGTACCCTGGTGTTATCTATATATTTGTATCCTTGAACTTTCAAAACTTGCAGGTGATTGTTTTTTCTCTGTATCCAAAACCATATAATTCTGCTTGATTCTATTAGGAAGAATTAAATTTGAAAAAAAAAAAAAAAAAACCGAAAGCCTCAACTATTATTTATCCCAGTGATGGTGAATTTATAGCAAGTGTGCCCCAGGTGGCACACAGGGACAAATCTGAGGGCACGCAAGGTGTTTCCCTATGTCAGCTCCAGCATGCATGTATGCACTGGTCAGCTGATCTTTTGCTGTTTTTGTTTTCCCCAGGCTTCCGGAAAGTCTCCTGAAACCTGGGGACAGCAAAACAAAAATGACCCAACGGGCCTACCGAAAGTCTGGAGGCTTCAGTAACGCCTGTGAGCATGTGACGGGGGATAGTAGGGGGTTGTGTGCAAGCATAGGGAGAGGGCATGGTATTATGGGTATGGGCATGCACTCACACACTATCTTGCATGGGCACACCCAAAAAAATATCAGATTCCTTTGCATTATTGCAGAATTTTAGCATCAGGTTATTCAAGTGAAATACAGTATTGGGCTTACTATTATGATTAACTGAACACATAATTGTATTATTGTTAAATATTATTTTTATATCATTGGAAGAAACCGTGAAGTGGGACCCTTTTATTCTTTCTTTGGTATTGCATCATTTTTATGTTAATAGCTAATACCACAGAAATGTGTCCTGGAGTTTCTAAAAAGCTTTGACTTGATTTTGATTTTTTTTTTGTGAATTTAGATTATTGCTATAAATTGACTCTTCCTTCTTTCCTTCCTTCCTTCCTTCCTGCCTTCCTTCCTGCCTTCCTTCCTTCCTTCCTTCCTTCCTTCCCTCCCACCTCCCTCCCTCCTTTCTAGCTACCCAGTGATGGCCTTCTATGGGTATGGTCAGGTAAGCAGAACCATTATTATTATTATTATTGTTATTGTTGTTGTTATTATTATTATTATTATTATTATTATTATTATTATTTAGATTTAGATTTCGATTTGTATGTATGTACACATATGGCATATCTATATATAATTAAATAGTATATTTTGGATATTCAGTAATAGTAAATAAATAGGGAAATTGTATCTCTTTGAGGTGAGGACAGGACAGGCACCCTAACCCCAATCCAAACTCTTGACTTCAGTGACATCCAGTTGGCCACCTTTAAGCCTGTCATATGACCTTTAAGCCACTCTTGGTCACATGATCATCAAGCCACTCCCACCTGGTTACATGGCTGGCAAAATAAGCCATGCCCACAGTGCAGTAGTAAAGATTTTTGCAGCCTTTCACTGCAGCAACCCCCGTTAATACAGACAAACTCCATAAGAAAGTTTCAGTTTTGGGTTGAATATATCCATATGATTAATGAGCATATAAATACATTTGTCTAAATTTGGCAGAGATGTTAGATTTCTGTCATACATGTTTGCAGATACACTTTTTAAATCAGTATACTAAATAAATTTTGTTCAATGAATTTATTCCAGATTATAAGATTTTGTGATTGCGAAATGATGAGAAACTCATGAATCAATTATTAGACATTATTGGAGGAAGGATACTGATAGTCTAATTAGGTAGAAATTGGTTTCTAATATGGAGAATAAGCCTGCTGATTTTAAAAAAATCAATCTAGTGGTACAGGAAAGGTTGCAAAGGCACTATTTGAATCAATTAGATCAGAAGGAGTTTGTTAGAAAAAAATGCACTGAATAACCAAATACATTGTTATTTAAAAATAGTTTGCAATGGATGCTTAAGATTTGGTTCTTTACATTTATTACACTGATCCCATGGAAGAGAACTACTTCCTGGATTTTATTCTGAAGTTCATGTATAAAATGTAAAATAGTGAAACAAATGCTAAACTATACTTATCCAGAAATAAAGTGTCGTGTAATCAGAGCCTCTATTCCTTTCTACTGCCACTTGGATCTTAGCTGAAAATATTAGCATTGTTATTAGCTGATATTTTTACCATGCTTACAGTCAAAATGTAACATGATAATTTATTATTTCTTGATTATGGATTTGTACTCTGTGATAGCTTCAGGGCATAAACAATTGGCATCACCTCGCTGACCTCAACTGAGCTTTGAATTTATCTAGGGCCAAATATAATTATTCCTTGGAGGGAAGGTTTCCAGAGACTATCTGGCAGTCAGTTGGATTGGACAATTTTTAAAATAAATTATTTTGAAGACCCCCACAGGCAAATAACTTATGAATTGTTGCCAAAAACTACATGGATGTGTCTGTGATTACATCAGATGTCAAGGTCAACTAAAAAGAGACTTGTGTTACAGGAGTATAGGACCCTACTAATTTACACCAAATTAGATTTACCTTGAGAATAAACTTCCTATTATAATGAAATATTATTTTCATCTAGTGGAAGTTTTATTTGCGGGAAGTTGATCTAGATTGGACTAGTGTTGTGAGCCGCCCCAAGTCTTCGGAGAGGGGTGGCATACAAATCTAATAAATAATAGTAATAATAATAATAATAATAATAATAATAACAACAACAATACAGTAATAATATTATTGCTAAGATAAAATATAAAACTCTTCAACTATCACTCCATGTGTCCTATCCACATTTCTGGAAGAAGGAAGAAAAAAGCTTTGATAATTAATGGCAGTTTTATCACCACCAATAATATTATCCAATTACATTTTAAATATAAACAACTGTCTGCATTAGGCGTAGGAACACAACTGTGCTGACATTTCCAATATGCTCCAATGGTTATGTTTCACAGTTTGAAATATACATATATATTTCAATAGTGGGATTTTAAAGTGATGGAAAGTAAGTGTGCAAGGGCAGTAGACTGCGTGGAGAGAATTAGTGTTAATTTAGAAGTTTATTTATTTATTTTTCTATCCAATAAAGCCCAAAGTAGCCTACAAACAATGAAACAGCAGTCAATTAAAACTGAACACGTCAAATTAATAAACAAATAAAATCAAAATAAATTGAGCTGAACTCAGCAGTACCCAAAGTCTTTTCCAAATTGGTGCTGAGAGTAAGTCAGTAGCAATGCCAGCCACTGGTACATTAAAGAGAAGAAATTCATTATTCAGGGAGTCCTTACTGAGAAAATTTCCCCACTCACTCAACTTCATATGGTGAATCGCAGAATATAGCTTTATTGATAGAGCGTAATATTTGGAAAGTATGCACCAAGAGATATATTCCACAGAAATTCAGATTACAAACTGAGAAGAACTCTAAATGTTCTACTGGTCAAAAACATTTTATCAAGCAAGATTTGCTTCTGATGATAATTTATTAAAGACTCTCCCAAAATTACATACATGGTTTGCAAGGAATGTGCAATCCCACACATCATTTATCCAATTCCTTGAGCAGATGCCTACAGAGCAACAATGTATTGAGCTAAATGTACCTATCTTTCTGGATTATGCAGATATTGATTCTGAATCGGTACAATTGTATCTGGTTTCAATTATATTAAAAAAATTGAGAACAATATTATCAGCATATTGTCCACTCTCAGCTACAGTTCTCCCATACTGCAAGGATATTGTTATTTACTTCTTAAAGGGTAGACAATGTCAGATAAATAAAATGCAATTCTAAGGTCTCAGACATTGTTTAATAAACAAAGAACCAATTTGAATTCCACCATTTACACTCTTGGACTTACACTAGCGTCTAGGAATAGTCTCACCACAATATTATCTCCAATGTTCAAATGACTAAGTATGTACAGAAATACACTATAATGAAAGGATCAAGTTAATATTTTCCTCTAAGAATATCTGAAGCTGTAAATCATAATTTTTATCTTGGTAACTGCTTGATCCATCATGTCTGAATATAATCTGTCTGTCTGTCTGTCTGCCTATCTGACTGCCTGACTGCCTATAATCTCTCCTCAAAAATGTTATATTTATGTATATCCTTTTTCTTTCTGGTGCAAATCTAGAGGTACCCAGGAACCTTAACCTGGGTGGAGAACTGTAGGAAAAGTTAGTATCAGGTTGACTACAGTTCATAACCAACATTGTTTTGTTAATAAATTGGAACTTGGAAGAAGGCCAAGTTTTGGACTCTGATTTATTTCTCGGATGCTAATTGGAGTGCTTACGGTCTTTCTTCTATTCTGCTGATTTAAGGTGCTTTCTTTGGGTCAAACTAGGAGACTGCACTCTTCTCTTGACCACTGAAGATCCATTCTATTGTCGTCATTCTTATAGGGTGACTTTCAGTCTCTTAGAGCCACTGGGCTTGAAGAAATCAGCAGGACTTCCTGGAACTACAACTGAATCCACACCACTTCAACGTGATGCCAGCTACCTTCTTCCCCAAAATACTATTTATATTTGGTACAAAAATGGCAAATTTGTACTAAGTGATAGCACTCAAAATTTGGTATTTGTAAAAGGAATTCACAATAGTTTAAATTAATATTTGGAAACACAAAGCTTATCTCGTTGTTGCTGTAAACAACCCTAATGTACAGGAAAGACTGATTGAAGCTGCTAATTAATACAGTATATATAAGTTGGATGGTTCCTTGTTGGTTGAGATTCTGGAAAATTTCCTGAACCTTATTCTGCCATTGTGGCTTTGTAACGATTTTTTATTGTCTCCTGTAGAACAATGTATTTTCTTCCATCTCCTTGTGAACACTATTGAACCATAAATAAAGTACATGTTTGCTTCCGTGAAGATGGTGTAATTCTTTAACAAGGACAATTGGTTCAAGTGAATAAAGAGAAAGGAGAGAGATGAAAATAAAAACATAGCTAAGACCAGTTAAAAGTAGACATTAAAACTTAAAACAATAATTTATATTGTTTACCACACATTTTGCTGCACTAAATAACTCACACCATATTACAGTCTTTAACAGACACATGCATGTTTTTAATATATCTTCAAAATTTAAGAACCTCTTCACGATTGAGTACTTACTTTTTGAAAATGCTTTCTGGGTTAAGTGTATAAAAATACAAAGTATACTCAAAATACAAAGTGGCCACAAAATTCAAATCAAATGGTTACATACAGTATGTACTATAACAATATGTAAATGTTACAGATTGTTTTATTTATATTTATTTCTAGCAAACACTAAGAATTGCACCCAGAAACAAAGTGATAGAAGTGGTATTCATGAACAAATAGTGTTACATGGCAGTATGAGTATGTACATTTTGTACAAACTGAATGCTTGAATGGAATTCTAACATTCTTGCCCTCTCAATACCTATATAGATATCATCGCCAGATTAAGCAATCAAATTTATCAACATTCAATAATTAATATTTTATTTGGTTAAAAAATAAAATTAGATAGGTAAGTAGGTACGTAGACGAACAGACGGATGGACAGATGGACAGACAGGTAGGCAGACAGATAGACAGATAAATGATAGATATTTTAAAATAGTTGTGATTATAATTGGGTCATTGGATAAATTTAATAATGCATAGTTGCAATTTATCTTTATGCTTATAAAATGTTTCTAAGGTTATGTTAAAGGTTATAAAGGTTGTAAAAGGTTTCCAAGGCTTTCAAGCCATCAAAACTATAATAAATTGCTATAATTCAGGAATGCTGAAATGAACTGAAAACTTCTGCCAGAAATATTTCTGCTGCAAAAAGGAAGGTCAGCATCAACCAGAGAATAATAGGTAAGATCAAAATTAAATGAAATACCTTTATTATAACCATAAGGCCAGAAAACAAAGGCACGGTCAGAATTTTGCTGTTGCCTATATCTAATCTAATAATCCAGACTGAGGCAGTATCAAGACAAAATAAGGGGTTTTTTGAATGAGGCATTATGAAAAACATTATTCACTTTTCTCATTCTGTGTCCATACTTGGCTCCTTAAAAGGGACCCAACTACTGAAAAAAGAAGCCAAATCTATGCAATTTAGGACAAGATACTGTTTTCAACTACATTTATGTTCCTTAAAAAGAAAGGGTTCCTTAAGTTCTTGGGCATGTATAAAAACATTTTTGAAAGCATAATATAACAACAGTTCAATTTTAGAAATCAAGTTCAGGTTTTAAAAATATATCAAGAATGAAAGTTTGATTATTGTAGTACAGCATATAACCTTTTTATGCACACTCAATTCATTTTAGATTTTTTTCACAATGATCTGTGATGTTTTCTTATATCTTTAATATCTTCCTAAGATGTTTTTATTTTCTGAAATGGAATTCAGAAGGAATATTTTTAAAACAATCTTTCTTTTTCCCAATTAATTCCAAAACATTTCTGAAAGTGTACAGGAAATAAAATTAAATTGTCAATTATAATTATTATTATTTATTATTATTATTTATTGGATTTGTATGCCGCCCCTCTCCGCAGACTCGCGGTGGCTAACAACAGTGGTAAAACAACATGAACAATCCAATTAATAAAAACAACTAAAAAACCCTTATTATAAAAAACAAAACATACACACAAACATACCATGCATAACTTGTAATAGCCTAGGGGGAAAGGATAACTTAACTCCCCCCATGCCTGGCGACAAAGGTGGGTCTTAAGTAATTTGCGAAAGACAAGGAGGGTGGGGGCCATTCTAATCTCTGGGGGGAGTTGGTTCCAGAGGGCCGGGGCCGCCACAGAGAAGGCTCTTCCCCTGGGGCCTGCCAAATGACATTGTTTGGTCGACGGGACCCAGAGAATTGCAGCGCCGGACTTACCCGGCAGCAGGCTTTGCTGGAGGGACCGGGAGACACCGGACCCTCATGGCGGCCGCCATCTTGAATCCCGAGTGAAGTTTCGTGAGATGAGACTTCGCTCGGGAGTTCGGGCCTGCTTGGCCCGGCTGCTGATTGGTCCGGGCGGGGCCTGCTTGCCCTATATAAGGGCGAGCAGGCCCGGGGCTCTTCCTTTTCGCCCGGACAGCAAGCCACGAGCAGACACTTGTCAGTTCTGCTCGCGGCAGCCATTTTGGAGGAGCCTCATGCAGCAGCCACCATTTTGTGCAGTCTGTGGTGGGTGAGAAGGCCTCCTTTTCCCTTCAGGCGAAGAGGATTCATTGCGGAGCCAGCAGCAGCTGTGCTCCGCCCTGGTTTGCCCCCCAGTTTCCTGGGTTCGGGGTGTGGGGGTGCTCTCCTCCAGTGGCCTCCTGGGGTGTACAGGGTCCCTGGGGGAGGTGAGGCCTTTGGAATAAAGGCCCCTATAAAGCGGTGCAGCGAGGCCTTGCTGCAACCGCTGGGGAGGGTGGAGGTTTTCCCCTCCAGGGGGTGCATTGGGAGGCCTGCAGCATAAGCAGGCCTTGCCTCATGCGTGCAGCCTCCTTGGGGGTAGTTCTCTCCCACCCCCTTCTTTATTCTGTTTAACATAAAAATAGTTTGAGGCAGGCCCATGGCCCCTAAAAAGAGGCAAGCCCAGGCCCTTCCGGCCCAACCCGTGGTTCGGCCTAGGAGGGCGGCGAGGCCTTCTGCTCGGGCTCGGGCCAGTGCGGAAGGGCCCCCGGGGGTGGTCCCGGCGGCAGGGGGGTGGGATTCATGCCCACGGTCCCTCAAACCGAGGTTTCTCCTTCTCTCTCTTGGGCCAGGGTCCTGGAGAGGCTCGATGAGCTGGAGCGGTGGCGGTCTGGGGCAGGCCCGGAGGGGCTTCCCATGACTGCCTCCGCAGCATGGGGTAACGACCCCGAAGAGGAACCAGCCCAGGAGGGACAGATGGCCCACACCGCGCAGCTGGCCCATACTGGGCAGACGGCCCAGACCGGGCAGATGGCCCAGTCGGGGCAGTGGTCATCGTTCCAGGGCCCAGCGAGGATGGCCCCCCGTGGATGGCTTCCACCCCTTACGGGGCAGGTGAGGTTGCACCACACACAGGCACTACACCGCTCCTTCCCGTGCAGGGTCCCGGGTTTATCCCGAGTGCTGGGGATGGGGGCCACCACGTTGTGGGACCCGTTCGCCAGCATCAAGCCTGGGGCCATCCCTTGTGGGTTGCCCGCGACACCATTGGGTTATCATCTCCACCCGTCTGTGAAGGAAGCAATCTGGTGGGGGGAATATGTCGACCTTTTCTCCCTTTTAAATAGGGAGGTCCCCAAGCAGGACAAGGAGGTGGTGCCTGGGGAGAAGGTTAAAAAAACGAAGGCCACAAAGTGTTTCAGCTCTTGGCTGTACGCTTTTTTGACCTTCGCTTCGGTAGTAATTCAGAGGCAGCCGGGTAGGGCCGCTGCATTGCTGAAATACATAGACCTAATAGCGAGAGCCCACTTTGAGTACGCAGGTACGATCTGGAGGCACTACGATAAGGGGTTTAGGATGCGTATCGCCCATGACCCCTACTTGCCCTGGGATATGGTGGTCCCGGACCTTTGGTTCCAGGCCACGCATATGTCCGGGAAGGAAGGATGTGATAGGACCGACAGCGGTCACTTTATGGAAGAGGAGCCCGTGACGCCTGCGCCGGCCAAGGCCGCGGCGGGTGGAGTGGGAAAAGGGGCCTCTCTGGTTTGCCACGAGTTCGCCGCAAAAGGGGCGTGTTTTCGTCCCTTTTGCAGGTTTCGTCACGCATGCGTGACTTGTGGGGGGAACCATTCCGCAGCCATGTGTCCCCGCCCCAAGAAGGGGGCGGAAAAGAAGGGCGGGGGTCCCCCAAAGCCTCCCCCACCTGTTGGGGGTAAAGGGGCCCAGTCCAATCAATTTGCAAGTGCTTGAGGGTTGGTTGGGTGACTACCACCCTCGCTCGAGAGCAGCCGCTCTCTTGCTAGGATTTTCGGAGGGATTTAGGATCCCTTACATGGGTGTTAGGAGGGTCTTCATGTCTGACAACCTTAGGTCGGTTGTTGGTCATGAAGACATTGTTAGGGAGACGATTCGGAAGGAGGTGGCCGAGGGCAGGGTCCTCGGGCCCTTCCCGGAACCGCCCTTCCCAAATCTTCGTGTGTCTCCCTTAGGTGTGGTCCCCAAAAAGGCAAGTGGTGAATTTAGGTTGATTCACCATTTGTCTTTTCCAAAAGGGGAGTCAGTGAATGACTTCATTCCTGACGAGCTTTGTTCAGTCCGGTATGCATCCTTTGATGCGGCCGTGACTATGGTTAGGAAGTGTGGGACAGGAGCCCTTATGGGTAAATGCGACATTAAGTCGGCATTTCGGCTCCTCCCCATACACCCTGATGACTTTGAGCTGTTGGGCTTCCACTTCGAGGGTGGTTATTACGTGGACAGAGCTTTACCTATGGGTTGCTCTGTCTCATGCTCTCTGTTCGAGAGTTTTAGCACCTTTTTGGAGTGGGTGCTCAGGAGGCAAAGTGGTCTGGGTACTGTCGTTCACTACCTTGATGATTTCTTGTTGGCGGGGCCTGCGCATTCGGAGCAATGCTTTGCTCTAATGCGGGACTTCGAAGCCCTTTGTGCTCACTTAGGGGTGCCTTTAGCCTCTGAGAAGACCGAAGGCCCCGCCACCAGGATTACCTTTCTAGGTATTGAATTGGACTCAGAGGAGCAATCTTCGAGATTGCCCCTGGAGAAGTTGCTCAAAATCAGAAGGAAGCTTGATGAGGTGCTGGGCTGCCGGAAGGTTACCCTACGGCAGCTTCAGGAATTGGCAGGCATTCTTAATTTTGCCTGTCGGGTAGTTGTTCCTGGTAGGGCTTTTTCCAGGGGGTTATACGACGCGATGAAGGGGCTCCGTTTGCCCCATCATCGTACCCGCCTCTGCGCTGGGGTCAGGGCTGACCTTGGCGTGTGGCGGGATTTCTTGGTCAGGTTTAATGGTTTGTCTTTCTGGAGGCACGAGCTTCTTTTGGAAGCTGAGTTGCAGCTCTGTTCTGATGCCGCGGGGACTTGTGGCTTCGGGGTAGCGTTAGGTGACCAGTGGTGCTGGTCGGCATGGCCTCCGGAATGGAGTGCCTCTTCGTTGGTTAAGGACCTTACGTTCTTAGAGCTCTTCCCCTTAATAGTGGCCTTAGAGCTTTGGGGGGAGCAGTTTAGGGACAAGACTGTGCACTTTTGGTGTGACAACCTAGCGGTTGTCCATGTGGTGAATGCCCTGTCCTCTAAGAGCGACAGGGTCAAGCGGCTTGTCCGCCATTTTGTGCACAGGTCCTTGTCCCTAAACGCATTGTTTTTGGCTAGGCATGTCCCCGGGGTGGATAACGGGGTTGCTGATGCCTTGTCCCGTGGTCAGTTGTCCAGGTTTCGGACCCTGGCCCCGTGGGCCCGAGAGTTGCCAGAAGTGTTCCCCGGCCACCTCTGGAGTCTGGGGGGGATCCAGAGTGGTGGAGAGACGAGGCATCCCGGGCAATCTCCTTGTCTGTAGCGCCCGGCACCCTCAGGGCATACCAGCGTGCAGGTAAGGAGTTTGGGGATTTCAGGCAGGGCAGGGGTTACCAGCTTTGTTGGCCTGTCCCTGTAGAGCACCTGGCCGAGTTTTGCGTCCAGCTTAGGCAGCGTGGCCTGTCAGTTAGGACGATCCGGTCCAGGTTAGCCGGCCTCGCCTTTCTGTCCAAGGCGGGGAGGGTTGTGGATTTTTCGGGTGACTGTCGCATCCGGAAGATGCTGGAAGGCTGGATGAGGGAGCAAGCGGGGGCCCCTGGTGACACTCGTCGGGCTCTGACGGTGGAGCAGCTGTCTTTAATTAACGGGGTTTTTGACCGTCTGTGTGCCTCATTGTACGAGGCCCGTCTTTTTAGGGCAGCGACTTGTGTCATGTTTTTTGGGGCCCTCAGGGTCAGCGAGGCCATGGCTTCGTCTCAGGCTGACACTTCGCTCCGAGCCTTCCAGTATGCTGATCTGGCCTTTAGACAAGGGGGGGGGGTGTCCCTTGTAGTAAGGCAGTCTAAGACAGATCAGCTACACAGAGGGGTTACCATCCAGCTTAGTGCGGCCGCCGACCAGTCGGTGTGTCCGGTGGCCGCCCTACAGCTTTATTGTAGCTTGCGGGGGTCGGGGCAAGGGTACCTGTTTAGGCATTGGGACGGTACCCCTCTGACCCGTTACCAATTTTGGGTGTTGGTGTCCAGGGCAATGGCCCGGGTAGGCATGGATCCCGCCGGTTATGGAACGCATTCGTTCCGTATCGGCGGCGCCACTAGCGCGGCACTTTCTGGTTTCCCGGCCCATCGGATTCGGGAGATCGGCCGCTGGCGGTCAGCGGCATATTTGGGTTATGTTAGGCCCACTGAGGATCCTAGGCAGGGCTTAGGCTAGGTAACCTCTCTGTGTGTGTCCTCTTGCAGGTCCCCAGGCTAACATGAAACCGACGGCGCTGCTGTGTGGCCACAGCATGATATTTTGGGCCGGCCGCTCAGCAGCCAGGAGCGCCATCGGGACCCAGCTGTCCCTGGGGCAGTGGGTCAAGGTTGCCTGGATGGGCCGGAGAGGTATGCGGTGGGAGGGTCTCCTACCGGCGTTGCTGGGCGGTCAGCATTCTGTGGCTGCGCCCGGCAGTATGGTGGGGGCGGCTCCTCGGGGTCGTGCCCAGGTGGGTTTGGGTGGGCAGTGTCCTGTGGCCGCACCCAGGTGGCTGGTATTGCACTTAGGAGGCAATGACCTGTGCATGCTGGGAGGCTTGGCGCTGATCATCCAGGCACGCGAAGACCTGCGAAGGCTTCGTGAGGTGTGGCCCACCACGCAAGTGGTGTGGTCAGAGATCCTACCTAGGATCGCGTGGAGGGACGCCTCTTCCCTTAGGGCCATTCACCGGGCAAGACGTAGAGTGAATAGGGCCCTGGGCAAAACAGTTAGGGAACTAGGTGGTGTTGTAGTGGCCCATCCCCTCATCACAATAGACCGGCCATGGCTTTACCGGGCCGACGGCGTTCACCTGTCAGAACAGGGGAACGCCATTTTCTTACAGGACCTGCAGCGGTCTCTGCGTGAGCTGGCGCAGCTAGAGGGTGGAGTCGGGGGGCCAAGATAGAGATCTGACCCCCGCTCCGTGGCAGGTTAGGGGCGGAAAATTGGGGTGGTTTAGCAACCGCGCGTTCTCCCTTGGGCATCTTTGGGGATGATTGACAGGTTCTCCGCAAGCTCATAGAGGGAGTGTCTGCCTGAGCAGCTGGGGGGAACCTGTCTTTGGGTCCTGCACCTTTAATTCCCGGATTCGGGGTAGCCGGTGGGACCCCCCTCATGCAAAGCATGGCAGGGTCGCAGGTGATGGACTGGTCCCTCACCTGGACTTGCATCGAGATACGCCCATGAGTTGCCCAGGAAGTTTTTTGTCATAACGTCATTTCCGCCCCGGAAGTATTTGTTTGACCCTGCAGGTCCATTTCCGGGTCATAGTTGATTATGCTAATATATGCAAATTTAATGAATAAATTATGCAAATTTATGTTAATAAAAATGACCCAGTTTAAATCCAGCTCTTGTGTCCGTGTCGTTACTCCGTCTCTCCAGCAAGGCCAACTCTGTGGGACCTTATCGACTGCTGGGATTCGTGCGGTAGAAGGCGGTTCTGGATGTATTCTGGCCCAAATGCCATGTAGGGCTTTAAAGGTCATTACCAACACTTTGAATTGTGACCGGAAACTGATCGGCAGCCAGTGCAGAATAAAATATGCAGATAATGCAGATTAAACTATGTGTTGTCCATCTATTACAGTTACTAACAGATCATAACTATTAGTACGCATTATGTACATTTTAGAGTTAGAGAAATTTATTTTTAAAAGCTGTAAGTCAAGAAATAAAAATGTTAGTGTTTATTTACGTAATTATCTTTGTAATTGAAAAGTATGCCCAAAACTTTTCATTATGAAAAATTATAAGAAACAGTGTTAAAAATCAAGTATATTCTGAAAATCTAATTTATTTCTCTACTGGATTTCTATCTTTACTTTAACTTAAGTTCCAGAACAGTGAATTTTAAAAAAATATAAAATTTGTATCCTAAATGATACTAGAACTCATATGTTACCATTCTGAAGAATAGACAAAAATAATAAATAGTTGTACAATATCAATCAATAATAGATGCATAGTTATTTGACTATAGTAACTTATAGCCAGAAAAAATCAAATGAGAGCTGTGGCACATAGTGCATTGTATTTGTAATATAACCGAGTGTATTTCGAAAAAAAAAACCTATGTTGAACTTCAACATTCAAGTTATTAAATATGATTAAACACAATGCAGTAATTTCTATATAGGCCATTCATAGAGTATAAATGGATGAAAGTGACAAAGAGAGATAACCTAACAGTGTATTATCAGCAATGGCAAAAACAGTTATATGCAGTCATCTGCAGATTCTTCAGGGTATTTCCTTGTTGCTTGATCTTTCTCCCTTGCAAAGCAGATTAATCAAACAAGAAAAACTTTATAAAAGTAGCTCTTCACTGTTAGAATGTTAGCATTCTCTCTGTGACACTAATGCTATCTTTTCAAACTCTACCACTTCTGCATACTCAGAGACTCTGATTGCTATAAATTATTTGCTTTGTGTAAGTTGTAATTTCATTCACCTTAGCTATTTCATTCAGGGTTTTTTATTGTAAGAAAGAATAAGGGATATTTTGTCAAATATGACCATATTTTCCTCATATTTCACCAAGAAATCACTCACCCTACTAAGCAGCTTTGTCAATTTTAAATAGTCTCCAAATTATGTTAGATAGAGCTCACAAAACATCATCTAGAAATATACTGTTATTTTGATATGAAATTCTAGATTCATTTTTTGTATAACAGAATATTATTACACATCTGTAAAAGTATATCTTAAACACCAGCTACCTCTGTACTGAGATTTTTATAACATGGAGTTCAATGATGGGCTTCCAAAATTTTTACTTCCACACTGTGGGCATGGCTAATTTTGTGGGCGTGGCTTGATGGTCATGTGACTGGGTAGGAGTGGTTTGCTGGCCATGTGACCAGGTGGGAGAGGCTTGACAATCATGTGACCGGGAGTGGCTTAAAGGTCATGTGACTGGGTGGGAGTGGCTTACCGACCAAGATAAGTTTTCAAATAGGTGCTTGGACTCTTTTTCAGTTGATTAAATCACATTATTTGAATAGCCACAAAAAGGACAAATGATACAAATGATGTTGACTAGCATAGTAACATTTTAAGTTTTTGCACTGAACCCACAAGGTTCAGTATGATTACAAATTAGGCAAGTAGCTCAATTTTCTTTAATTGCTATAAAACGTCAGTTATACATAATGATTAAAATGATTAAAGTGTTTTTGGGTAAAAACATACTATTTAATTATTTCCTATTTTAAAAGTAATTAAGGATCATACTGAAATACGAGAGAAGGAAGGACAGTTTTAAAAAGTATTAAGTATTCAATAAATAGTGCATAAACCTACTACCCCCACTGTGTGTGTTGATTTTTAATCAAGTTTTGGTATTTTTTGACAGCAAGTAAGTTACATGGAATATTGACCATTTGATTTGATTGTGAAAATTTAAACATACAGATGAAATAGTTGCTAAAATTGATTTCAAGACTTAATTAATGAAGATTACAAATTTTAAGAACTGGAAAAACTCAATCTAAAAAGTGTCTAAAAAGAAATAATTGAAGCTTACTGGTTATTTTTGTGGTTTTATCTCCAGATTAAAACATATACAGAGGAAAATATAAACTAACTGTGTTCGTCTAGGTGCATAACATGTTGTCTAATATAGGGTCAGTCATAGTTATTTATTTTGTATCTGTGCTCAATTTGAAAATGTTTCATAAAATGCATCATGAATAAGCAGAGCACTCGTGTGTATGTGTGTGTGCGTGTGTGTGTGTGTGTGTGTGTGTGTGTGTCTGTCTGTCTATCTATCTAAACTTGTTTTAAAATTGTATAAAAGTAAAACTAACAAACTAAAATCAGAAAGAGATATATAGAAAAATAAAAAAGAATCAGTCATGTTTCTAGTTCATCCCCCTATTCAACTATGAAATCCTATACCATTTTAGTCTATATTCACTATTTTGTTTAAAAACTACAATGATCAATAACTTCTGTAAGCAAGATGTTTATTTATTTATTTATTTATTTATTTATTTATTATTTAGATTTGTATGCCGCCCCTCTCCGCAGACTCGGGGCGGCTCACAGCAAGACACAACAATTCATAACAAATCCAAATATAATTTAAAATATTTTTAAAAGAACCCCATTTTACTAACAAACACACACACAAACATACCATGCATAAATTGTACATGTCCGGGGGAGGTGTTTCAGTTCCCCCATGCCTGACGACAAAGGTGGGTTTTAAGGAGTTTATGGAAGGCAGGGAGAGTAGGGGCAGTTCTAATCTCTGGTTCCACTGTTCATTATTAGGAACTTTCTCCTAATTCCAGATTGCTTCTCTCGTTGATTAGTTTCTATCCATTGTTTCTTGTCTTGCTATATAGTGCTTTGGAAAATAAGATGATCCCCTCAAATACTGGAATACTGCTATCATGTCACCCGTAGTCTTTCTTTTCTCTAGACTAGCCATACACAATTCCTGCAACTGTTCTCCATATGTTTTTGCCTTGAGGCCCTTAATCATCTTAGTTGCTCTTTTTTGCACTTTTTTTCCAAAGTCTCAACATTTTTTTTGTAATGTGGCTGGATGCGGTATTCCAGGTGTGGTCTTACTAGAGATTTGTAAAGTGATTGTATTAACATTTTTGACTGCTACCATACTTTACTGGCTCATGATTAAATGATCATCCACTAGGACTCCATGTTCCCTCTCACATTTAATGTTTTTGAGCCAGGTTTCACCTAATCTGTAGTGATGGGTGAACCCAATGGTGTTTGGGTTCAGCGAGTTCGGACAAATTTCACGCAAAGTTCGGCCAAACCCAAACCCGGGATGTCTGTGGCATCAAAGCTCCATCCCCGGAATCCCATAGTGTTTTACTTTTACGGATTTTTTATTTATTTTTACGAAAAAGGATGCCGCAGCGGTGCCACAAGCAAAGGGCGGTCCTTTCATGTAAATTTTTATTTTTACGTGAAAGGACCTCCATTTGCTTGCAGCACTGCTGCGGTGTCCTTTCACATAAAAATATTTTTTTTTATTTTTACATGAAAAGACCTCCCTTTGCTTGCAGCACCGCAAGCAAAAGGAGCTGGGGAATCCCACGAAGAGATTCCAGGGGCGGAGCTTTGATGTCACATATACTGGCAGGTTGCTAAGCATGCCAAGGTGATCACTTCCTGGATTCCGGGGGCGGCACTAGAATAATGGAGGGAGGATGGAATCCAAGAAGTGATCACCTTGGCATGTTTAGCAACCTGCCAGTATACGTGACATCAAAGCTCCGCCCCTGGAATCTCTTCGTGGGATTCCCCAGCTCCTTTTGTGCCTCCCTCCCAGCCTCCTAACTGGCCAACAGCTCCCCGTTGTTTGCCTTCCTCCGCCACCACCAGCACCCGGCTCTTCTCAGCAGATGACAGTCGCGATAGGGAAGATGAAAGCCAGTACGAAAGTGTCTTCTCCTTGTGTCCTAGTCATGTGTAAGACTTCATATCTACTCACCATTGGTGATTCCTAAAAATTACTTGTTTTCCACTTTACTTGGAATTTAGGCTGATTGCCTTACTTAAAACTCAGGTTGTCCTATCTCTGTTATTTCCTATTAACCTTTTATTACAATTAGTCCTCGCTTAAAACTATTTGGAACAGAAATTTCTGTCATTAAGTATGTGGTCAAAAAGGGCAATATGGTGTGATCACATCACTTAGCAATCATAATCTCAGCAGTCCAGTTATCACTAGATGAAGATTGCTGGTCATTAAGTGGATACCTCATATGACTTCAATTTAGGACTTTCTGCTGAAGTGAAGTTAATGAGGAAGCTGGAAAAAAGCTGGAAAATATTACCAACTTGAAAGCAGATCAGTGGATAGTTGAATGCCATGGAATGTGAGCTGGTGATGCAGTGCTAAGTGAATATGCCCAAACAAAAAATATGGAGTGTTGTGGTGCTATGTGAGCACAGAAAGAATGTGTATGTATATGCTATGGAATGTGGGCACAGGAGTATTGCAGGCAGTTGTGTGATGTTAAAAATGAGTTTCCTGGGAGATTCATCAGAAGAAAAAATTATGAGAGCAACGTGTGACTTTTCCTGCCAGTTTCCCCATTGATTTTGTATGGGACAACAGCAAGTAGAATTGGAAAATGGTTAACACATGACCATGGGATGCTGTAACTGTCATAAGAGCCAGTTGCTGAACACTTGGATTGCAATTGCATGACCATGTAGATGGATGCAATAGTCTGCAATACACAGAACTTTGAGGATACACAGATCATAAGGATCACTCATTCAGCACTGTCATGAATTATAGCTGAAGAAGTGGATATTAATTGAAGAAGATCTATAACATAAGGCGGATCTATCTTTCCATCCTTAATTAAGTCATGAATTGGATTAGTTTTATTTATGCATAGACCCAGCATTTAGATAATTCAGATGGAAATCTGATAGTTACACATATTCTCACTAGGTTGTATATTTTGCCAAAAGTACTAATAGGTAATTTTAGAAATAGAAGGTATTCACATGGTGTCTTTGCATGAAAATATTTCTTCATTAGCATGCAAAGATTGGAATATGTATTAAGGACATAGGGTACACAGGTGTTAAATAACACTGGCAGATTTGTTCATTTATTTTAGCTTTTTTAATGAGAAATCCTGATTTGAACAACAGAGAGATCTGTGTTCACCTGAACTGACAACAGAACTTTATTACAATGAAAGAAGCAGATTGTTGTTGCTGAAATTTCAGAAGGGAAAACTAAAATGCCATGAAATGAAAAGAATTTGAAGAATAAGATCTCCAGTGTCATTTGACAAGTGAGATTTGTTAAGCTGTCAATTATGCTGATTAACCAAACGGCCACACATTATTACTTTTAATCTTGCTTTCTGCATAATTTGTGTGCTTAGGCAATAACCACTGTTCACACTGTTTCCTGTAGTAATAATAAATGAAAATTCCTTCCCTGTTTGCCATGAGCTTTGTTGATATCAAGAGACAAATACAGAATATCTCCTTGAATGAATATGTACTTAGGCAGACAAAAGTACACCCAATTTTGTGTACGATACAATTAAAATACAAGGTATAGAAATGCTAATGAAAACAGGTGGTACTTTTAAACTGGAATGCAAGCAATACTGAGCTCATTTATATTAGGTAATTATATTTCTCATTAACTCTTCTCCATTGGTACCAGATTGGTTGGTTGCAGAGAATATGTCTATCTGGAAGCTGTATTTTTCTTTAAATCACCCAATATTAACTTTGTTGATCCAAATCCTACAATTTTGACAGAGCTGGAATTGTGGTATTTAAATTGTGCTGGAAAATTCTTTATTTTACTTTCAGATTTCCATGTGTTTTTTTAACCTATAACCTATCCTCCCAATGAAGCATGGCAGGGATCTATTCATCCAAATTATCATTCTCATATTCTAAATTTATAATGCTTGATTTGGGGTTTGGTGAAACAATTTACAGGCAATAGTATTAAACTCTGAATAGAAATGTGAAAATTTCTAGAAAGGACCTTAAGTCAGAAAGAGATGTATTTTCTTCCTTTTGCCCCTTTCTTTTGAGACTTTCAGTGAACCTATTCACAGAGGTCTATCAATGGTTAGTGGTTAAATAGAATCTTGAGGTTCAGTGAAGCTGTTTCATAAAAACAACAGTAAGGCAGAGATAATGCTTTCAAGCTGTGCTTCTAGCTTTCCCAAAAGCACGTGACTGAGAAAGAAGATGCTTGACTAGATGGACCTTTGGTCTGACTCTGCCAAGTTCTTTTATATAATTCCATTCCCAGTTCTCAGATGTTTGATCATTTTGAAAAATGCTTTTGGCACAACAACCTGTCAATGGTGCAGGTAAGAACAATTACAGAGTAGCAAGTTAGCTCCGAGCCTTCTTGTTGTTCTGGCACAGATTGAAGTGCAACACTGCAGTGAAATATATGCCTGTTGTTAACAACAGCACAGTTTGGGCTGATTCTTTTTCATTTCCACAGAGGTAGGGAGCAACATAGATGACGGGATGAACTGTCTCATGGGGAATACGTTCCTTCTGCTAAAAAAAATGAGTTCATTTTAATTCTGTGGAAATGACAGTTTTTATTTAAAGAATGAAAATTTACATTCTAAATAATAAATAGACAAAAATAAACACATGGTGCACAAGCTTATATCTAAATAATGCCAGCTATGTCCAAAACATTATGGTTTTGGTCCTGAAAGCATATGTTTTCAAACTTCAAGCAAGAGGAAATATTTACTTTATTTCCTTTTAATATCTTTATTCTGACCTAATAGACCCTAGCAGAAAATATCAAATTAAAATAATAAATAAAATAAAATAAAGATGACAAGAAATTACTGAGAGGCAAAATAATCCTCAAATACCAGGATTTTAACTTATTTTCTAAGTGCAAAGAAGCTTGGTGCAATTTGTATTTTCATGTACTTCAGACAGGATTCCAGAGAGTGGGGACACTTATTGAGAATGTCTGTCATTAATTAATATTACATAAACCTTAGAGAATGGAAGACAATCAGCAGGTTCTCTCTAAATGTCCTAACTAAATAAAAATATTCTATCCTATTCAAGATAACAGAATAACTTTAAAATAGAGGAATCAAAACTTAAAAGAGATTGTGATCCCACTGTATAGAGTGCTGGTGAGACCACATTTGAAATACTGTGTTCAGTTCTGGAGACCTCACTTACAAAAAGATATTGATAAAATTGAATGGGTCCAAAGACCGGCTACAAAAATGGTGGAAGGTCTTAAGCATAAAACTTACCAGGAAAGACTTAATGAACTCAATCTGTATAGTCTGAAGGATAGAAGGGAAAGGTGGGGCATGATCGAAACATTTAAATATGTTAAACGGTTAAATAAGGTTCAGGAGGAAAGTGAACATAAGAATAAGGGGGCACAATCTGAGGTTAGTTGGATCAGAAGCAATGTGAGAAAATATTATTTTACTGAAAGAGTAGGAGATGCTTGGAACAAACCTCCAGCAGATGTGGTTGGTAAATCCACAGTAACTGAATTTAAACATGCCATATATGCCATATATCCATCCTAAGATAAAATAGAGGAAATAGTATAAGGGCAGACTAGATGGACCATGATGTTTTTTTCTGCAGTCAATCTTCTATGTTTCCATGTTTAAGTACAATGATACCTTGTCTTACGAACTTAATTGGTTCCAGGACGAGGTTCGTAAGGTGAAAAGTTCATAAGACGAAACAATGTTTCCCATAGGAATCAATGGAAAAGCGATTAATGCATGCAAGCCCAAAATTCACCCCTTTTGCCAGCCGATTTGCCCATTTTTGTGCTGGTGGGATTTCCCTGAGGCTCCCTTCCATGGGAAACCCCACTTCCAGACTTCTGCATTTTTGCGATGCTGCAAGGGAATCCCAGCATCGCAAAAATGAGCGCTTCAACGGAAGTCTGAAGGTGGGGTTTCCCACCAATGGAAGCCTCAGCAAAATTGCAGCGTACAGAGCTGAGTTTAAGATTTTTTTGCCTCTTCTTTAGAACTATTTTCATCTTACAAACCTGCCGCCATCGCTGGTATGCCACGCCTCTGGACTTCCATTGCCAGGCGAAGGCTTCCCTCGCTGGGAAACCCCACCTCCAGACTTCCATTGCCAGCGAAGCACCCATTTTTGTGATGCTGGGATTCCACTGCTGGGATTCCCCTGCAGCATTGCAAAAATGTCTGGAGGTGGGGTTTCCCATGGAGGGGAGCCTCGGGAGAATCCCACCAGCACAAAAATGGGTGCTTCTCTGGCAACAGAAGGTCCAGAGGCAGGGTTTCCCAACAAGGGGAGCCTTCGCCTTGCAACGGAAGTCTGGAGGTAGGGCATCCCAGTGACAGCAGTGGGTTCATAAGGTGAAAATAGTTCAGAAGAAGAGGCAAAAAAATCTTAAACTCCGGGTCCATATCTCGAAAAGTTTGTATGACGAGGGGTTCGTAAGACGAGGTATCACTGTATAACCACTCAAGGTCTTATTGCATAACCCAACCTATCTATAATACATCTATAAAGAATATTAATTTTGTTTCGGGTTAAAATTAAACCAGAATGGGGCAAGATTAACTCAGTTTATAATCTGAACATTTACAGCTAATGTGATTGGTACAGAAACTTCACATGGAAGTTTCCTTTAGATTTTACAACAGGAATGTCAAACTTGTGTCATCCCAATAGTCACATGATGCATCAGGTGTGGGTGTGGCCAGTGTGAGCCACAGTTTGACAGCCCTGCTTTACAATATAATACAGGTAGTCCTCGACTTACAACAGTTCATTTAATGATCATTCAAATGGCACCGAAAAATGTGACTTATGGACATTTTTTATACTTACAACCATTACAGCAACTCCATGGTCATGTGACCAAAATTCAGATGCTTGGCAACTGGCCTGTATTTATGACAGTTGCAGTGTCCCAAGATCCTGTTGTGACCTTCTCACTAGGAAAGGAAAGCCAGATTCATTTAACAACTGTGTTACTAAATCACCACTACACTGATTCACTTCATAACCATTTCAAGAAAAGTCATAAATTGGGGCAAAGCTATTTCACTTAGCAACAAAGATTTTGGGCTCAATTGTGGTCCTATCATAAAGAAAAAGTACAAAAATTTAAAATAATTTTTGCTGAAGTAATGAAAAAATAATTGCCTCTTTTCCAGTTAGTATAATAATTATTTAAGCCAGCTTTGGTCCTATTTAATTGGGATTGTCAAATTATTTCATTTTGAACAATGTATTAAATTAACAAAACTATTTAATTTCAACGCAGATTAAATTCAAACTGAATTAAAGCAAACTGATTTAATTTAAAAATAATTTCAAACTATCAATATATCATTATTCCAGACTGAAATTTTATAGTCCTAATTATTAATACTCCTATATGCTTAACATATAAATTTGTTAAATACTGAATAAACCATAGTCTTAAACATAAATAAGTTTGTGACTATATTCACAGAGCTAAAATTACATATTACAAATATACAGATATATAATTTAAATCAGAGGTCCCCAACCGCCGGTCCGCGGACCGGGACCGGGCCGTTGGGGTTTTCCAGCCGGTCCGCGGCGTCGGAGACCCAAAGCCCATGTGGAGGAAGACGGAGCCAAGCGGGGCCACCCGGAGACCTTTTCCCGTCTTCTTCTCCTCGCTCGCTCCCCTCATAGCCAGCAGCCCCGCTCGCGGGGGGATGCCCGTTCGTAGCTACCAGCCCGCCAAGCGTCGAGGGGGCTTCCGAGGCTGAAGGGAAGAGCCGGAATGCCCTTCCCGGGTTTAGATTGCTTGCTGTTGGGGGAAACGGAGGAGGCGGCGGCGGCGGTGGGGCGCGATCGCCTACTTTCTGGAGCGAGGAGAAAAGAACCGCCGCCTCCTCCGTTTTCCCCAACAGCAAGCAATCTAAACCCGGGAAGGGCATTCCGGCTCTTCCCTTCAGCCTCGGAAGCCCCCTCGACGCTTGGCGGGCTGGTAGCTACGAACGGGCATCCCCCCGCGAGCGGGGCTGCTGGCTGTGAGGGGAGCGAGCGAGGAGAAGAAGACGGGAAAAGGTCTCCGGGTGGCCCCGCTTGGCTCCGTCTTCCTCCACGCAGGATGGGCTTTGGGTCTCCGACGCCCTCGCCCGTTCCCTCAGGAGCGATGAGTGGGACGTCTTCTTCTCCTCGCTCGCTCCCCTCATAACCATCCCTCCAGCGTCGAGGGGGCTTCCGAGGCTGAAGGGAAGAGCCGGAATGCCCTTCCCGGGTTTAGATTGCTTGCTGTTGGGGAAAACGGAGGAGGCGGCGGCGGCGGTGGGGCGCGATCGCCTACTTTCTGGAGCGAGGAGAAAAGAACCGCCGCCTCCTCCGTTTTCCCCAACAGCAAGCAATCTAAACCCGGGAAGGGCATTCCGGCTCTTCCCTTCAGCCTCGGAAGCCCCCTCGACGCTTGGCGGGCTGGTAGCTACGAACGGGCATCCCCCCGCGAGCGGGGCTGCTGGCTGTGAGAGGAGCGAGCGAGGAGAAGAAGACGGGAAAAGGTCTCCGGGTGGCCCCGCTTGGCTCCGTCTCCCTCCACACAGGATGGGCTTTGGGTCTCCGACGCCCTCGCCCGTTCCCTCAGGAGCGATGAGTGGGACGTCTTCTTCTCCTCGCTCGCTCCCCTCATAACCATCCCTCCAGCGTCGAGGGGGCTTCTGAGGCTGAAGGGAAGCGCCGGAATGCCCTTCCCGCGTTTAGATTGCTTGCCGTTGGGGGAAACGGAGGAGGCGGCGGCGGTGGGGCGCGATCGCCAAGTTTCTGGAGCAGATAGGCTTTGAGTTTTTGGCTGGGGGGGGAGAAGTAGGACCTTCCTAAGTTCCCCCCCCCAGTCAAAATCACAAAGCCAGGCAGCCCCCAGCCGCCAAAGGAGCCTCCTCATTCTCCCTGCCCTGTGGAGAAGTGTGGAGGGCTGCGTCACTAAGCTCCACCCCTCCATAACCCCACCCCCATATGACCAAAGCCCCCCCCCACCGGGCCGTAGAAAACTCGTCTAACTTAAAGCCGGTCCCTGGTGCTAAAAAGGTTGGGGACCTCTGATTTAAATAGTGTAGGCTACCTGCCAGTCCAATTGCCAAACAGTGACTGAGTTTGAATATTTACACCTTTCAACCCTTTTCCTCTGAGACAATGTTATTCCTTTAAAAGACAAACCACAACTCCTAGAAAAAGGAGCAAGAACTCATTGTAAATCAGTTGAAGAAACATAACAACTGTGATAAACAGCAGAATTACTCCCAAGGACTTAAGGGAGATCCAGGGAAAAGAAATAAAGGACTTTGTACAGAATTTAAGTTACCTGCAAAAAACAGATGATGCTATTAGTAAGAAGCTATCTTAAGTATTATATTGTTTTGAATGTATTTGTTGGTATGTTTTATTGTCTCTTGTTTCTATTATTCTGCACAAGTATAGCATTCCATATATTTTCAAACTGTTTTCTTGTTTGCCATTTTCTTGTGTTGAAATTTACAGTAATTGAAGAATTAGTGGTCTTTTCCCTTGCTTATGAATGGTAACAGCCTATTATCTTCTTGTTAGATATGCTACATATATTTCCTGAAACTGGATATAATGTAAAGTAACTTGTGTGTGTGTGTGTATTATTTGAAGATAGCCATATTTATCAAAGGGGGAAACAAAGTTGAAAACTGTACCTATATCATTTTGTATTATAGGCCACAAGATTGTATTTATTATTTAATGCAATGTTCACCTTTAAAAAAAACTCAAGAAAATGTACATAGTAATGCCTATAGCAGTGATGGTGAACCTATGGCATGGGTGACACAGATGGCACACGGAGCCACATCTTCTGGCACGCGAGCCGTTGCCCCAGCTCAGCTCCAATGTGCATGTGTGCGCTGGCAAGGTGAATTTTGACTCACACAGAGGCTCTGGGAGGGTGTTTTTGGCTTCCAGAGTGCCTCCGGGGAGATGGAGGAGAGCGTTTTTATCCTCTCCGAACTCCAGGGAAGCCTTTGGAACCTGGGGAGAGTGAAACACGAGCCTATTGGGCCCACCAGAAGTTGGGAAATAGGCCGTTTCCGGCCTCCAGAGGGCCTCCAGGGTGTGGGGAACACTGTTTTCACCCTCCCCCGGCATTGAATTATGGGTGTGGGCACTCACGCATGCGCAATAACGCTGGCACACACTTTTTCAGCACCTCAGGGGGAAAAATTGCCATCACTGGCCTATAGTTTCCTTTATTAATGGTACATAGACTTTTGTTTGCATATAATGGTACTGATGATGTGATGTAAAATGATTTCATAAAAAGAAAGAGACTAAAAACTTGGAATAAACTCAAAATTTTGTTCATAAATCAAACAATGCCTCCAAAAGGACATCATATTGATTGAAAATCCTGCTGATGATATTTTCCAGTCATGTCCAAGGCTTGGCAATTCTACAGGCAATAATTTTCTGATCTTGCATTATTTCTTTGAGTTTTTCTGTGCCTTAGATAGTGTCATCCTTGATGGTATCCAGCCACTGTGTTGCAGCAGAGGCGGAGTAACGACACGGACACAAGAGCTGGATTTAAACTGGGTCATTTTTATTAATTAAATTTGCCTAATTTATTCAAATAAATTAGCATAAATTAGCATAAATTAACTATGGCCCTAACAAGGACCCGCAGGATCAAACAATTGCTTCCGAGGCGGAAAATGACGTCAGAAAAACTTCCGGGCAACTTATGGGCGTAGCTCCATGCTGATCCAGGTGAGGGGCCACGCCCTCACCTGAGTCACTGCCATGCACCTGCATGTGGGAGGTCCCGCCTTCTAACCCCTACAAGGGGAAGGAAATGGGCGGGACCCAAAGACAGGTTCCCCCCAATTGCTCAGGTCGCTCAAACCACAAGCCTTTGGAGAGAACCTGTCAATCATCCCCAAAGATGCCCAACGGAAAACACGCAGTTGCTAAACCACCACCCAGTTTTCCGCCCCTAACCTGCCACGGAGTGGGGGTCAGATCTCTATCTTGGCCCCCCGACTCCGCCCTCTAACTGCACCAGCTCACGCAGTGACTGCTGCAGGTCCTGTAAGAAGATGGTGTTCCCCAATCTGACAGGTGAACACCGTCAGCCCGGTAAAGCCATGGCTGATCTACGGTGATGTGGGAATGGGCAACCACTACCCCACCCAACTCTCTGACCAGCCTACCCACAGCCTTAGTCAACTTTTCCTGACCCTGTGAGAGGCCCTAAGGGAAATGACGTCCCCAAATGATCCTTGGGAGGATCTCAGACCAAACCACTCGCATGGTTGGCCAAGCTTTGCGAAGAACACGCAAGTCTTCGCGGGTGTGGCAAAGCAGTGCCAGACCCCCCCACACACACAGATCATTGCCACTGAGTGCAAGACCGATCACCTGGGCACGACACCTCTTGTGCCACCCTTTCAGGAGCAGCAGGAGAGAATCCCTCTCTTCCAGGCCTCTTCTCCCCATCCTGACGATGCTTGACCCACCGGACCCAAAGACAGCCAGGTCCCCACGGCGGTTCTTGCTGCAGATCGGCCAGCCCAAAAGACCGCTGTGACCACACAGCAACGCCGTCAGTCTCGCCCTGGTGGGACTATCTAGAAGAAGGCAGAGAAAGGCTCCCTAGCCTGACTTCCTATCATATTACTGCACTTGCTGTTCATAACCCAAAATAGGCCGCAGACCGCCAGCAGCCAATCTCCCGGATCCTCTGACCTGGGAAACCAGACGCTGCTGCACTAGTTGCAGCGCCGATACGGAATGAATGCGTTCATAGCTGGCGGGGTCAATGCCCATCCTGACTAGAGCCCTAGTCACTAAAACCCAAAATTGATAGCGGGTCAGAGGGGTACCATCCTGGTTCTTAAAAAAGGTACCCCTGCCCCACTCCCCTAAGACTACAGAAATTAGACAGAGCCGCCACCAGGCACACAGACTGATCGGTGGCAGCCGTAACCTCTATCCTAACACCTACATAACTGATCAGTTTTGGACTGTCTCACCAATAGAGAGACACCCCTGTCGCTAAAATGCAAGTCAGAAAAACTGGAAGGCATGGAGAGACCTGTCAGCCTAGGAGGAGGCCAAAGCCTCGCTGACTCGAAGGGCCCCGAAAAACATGACACAGGCCGACACCTGAAAGAGCCGGGCCTCGTACAGAGAGGCGCACAGGCTGTTCCAAGCTCGGTTAATGAGCGATAGCTGTTGTACCATTAATGCCTGCCTGCCATCCACTGGGGTCCCCGGTTGCTCCCTCACCCAGCCTTCCAGCATCTTCCAAATGCGGAAATCACAAGAAAGGTCCAAAAAAACCCCCGCCCACCTTAGATAAAAAGGCGAGGCCTGCCAACCTGGACCTAATAGTCCTAACTGAAAGGCCACGCTGCCTAAGCTGCACGCAGTAATCCATAAGGTGATCCACTGGGAATCCCAAAACTCCTTACCTACGTGCTGATATGCCCTCAAGGTGCTTGGTGCCACCGAGAGGGCCATGGCCCTGTTGGCTTCAGTCCCCCACTGCTTGAGAGCCCCTCAGGCTCCAAAGGTGGTCAGGGAAGGCTTCCGGTGATGCATGAGCCCACGGAGCCAGGGTCCAAAACCTGGACAACTGACCACGGGACAAGGCGTCAGTGATCCCGTTGTCTATACCAGGGACGGGCCGAGCCAGAAACAGGGCATTTAGGAACAATGACCTGTGCACGAAATGGCGGGCAAGCCGCATGACCCAGTCATTTTTAGAAGACAGGGCATTCATAACGTGGACTACAGCCAGGTTGTCGCACCAAAAGTGCACAGTTTTGTCCCTAAACTGCTCTCCCCACAGCTCTAAAGCTACTATCAGTGGGAAGAGCTCCAGGAAGGTCAGATCTTTGACCAAGGGAGAGGCCCTCCATTCCGGAGGCCACATGTAATGGCCCACTGTTCGCCTAAGATAACCCTGAACCCACGGGTCCCTGCAGCGTACGAGCATAACTGCAATTCTGCTTCCAAAAGAAGCTCGTGCCTCCAAAACGACAGACCATTGAAGTGGGCCAGAAAACCCCGCCATACATGCAGGTCATTCTTTGACCCCAGCGCTCAGGCGGGCACGATGATGGGGCAAGCGTAGCCCCTTCATCGCAGTATATATACTCTCCGGTAAAAAGCCCTGCCGAGGGCAATTACCCGGCAGGCAAAGTTAAGAAGCCCGGTGAGTTCCTGCAGCTGATGAAGGATTACCTTCCGACTACCTAAAACTATGTCAAGCTTGCTCTGGATCTTGAGCAGCTTGTCTAGGGGCAATCTACAAGATTGCTCCCCCGAGTCCAATTCAATACCCAGAAAAGTAATCCTGGTGGTGGGGCCCTCGGTCTTCTCCGGGGCCAAAGGGACCCCCAATCGAGCGCAAAGGGCTTCGAAGACCCGCATCAGGGCAGAACATTGCTCTGAATGCGCAGGCCCCACCAACAGGAAGTCATCAAGGAAGTGAATGACTGAACCCAGACCAGTGCGCCTCCTGAGCGCCCACTCTAAGAAGGTGCTAAAGCTCTCGAACAGGGAGCAAGATATAGAGCACCCCACTGGTACTGCTCTATCCCCATAAAAGCCACCTTCGAAGTGGAAGCCCAGGAGCTCGAAATCGTCTGGGTGTATGGGAAGGAGCCGGAATGCCGACTTGATGTCGCATTTACCTATAAGGGCTCCTACCCCACACTTCCTAACCATGGCTACCGCTGTGACAACAGACGGATAGCAGACCGAGCAAAGCTCATCAGGAATGAAATCATTCACTGATTCTCCCCTCGGGAAGGACGGGTGGTGAATCAATCTAAATTCACCACTAGCCTTCTTAGGAACCACCCCCAAGGGGGGGACCCGAAGAGTTGGCGAGGGTGAGCATGAGAAAGGACCCAGTACCCTGCCCCAGCCACCTCTTCCTGGAAACGATGTCTTCATGCCCCACAATCGATCTAAGGTTGTCAGACATGAAGGCCTTCCTAGGCCCAACACATGGGCTCCTGAACACAAACAACTCCTCCAGAAACTCCCAGCCTAACTGGGCTGGGCCCCTTTTCCCCAGCAGGCGGGGGCCGTTTAACCGGCCCTGCACCATCCTTCCTATCCTTACCCCCTTCAGACTTGATACATGTGCTGGTGGCGTGGTAGCCCCCACAGTTCTCACAAGCGTGTCTGTATTTGCAGAAGGGACAAAAACACACTCCCTAGGCCGCAAACTCATGACATATAGGGACAGCTTTCACTGCCCCTCCCCTACAGCCCAAGCTGCCGGCTCGTCCTCCATACATGAGACTACTACCCGTGTGGTCACCTCCCCCAGCCCAGGACATGTGGGTTGCGTTAAGCCATAACTCGGGGACAACCACATCCCAAGGGAGTGTGCGCTCAATTGCTGCCCGCATCCTAAAGGCCTCATCGTAGTGGCGCCAGGCCATGCCCTTGTAGTCAAAATGAGCATGGGCAATCAGGTCAATATATCTGAACATAGAGGGAGCCCGAGCTGGCTCCCTCTGGGTCACCACTGAAGCATATGTCAGGTATGCATACAGCCATGAGCTGAAGCACCTGCTAACCCTGACCTTCTTGGGCTTATTTACCTTCGCCTCCTCTTCCTTCCCCTTTTTTGGAACTTCCTTGCTGAGGAGGGAGAACAAATCTACATACCCCCCTCTCCAAATACATTCCCTGACAGTGGGATGGAGGTGACTACTCAAAGGCGTGGAGGGTAACCCCCACGGGATGGCAGCTGCTCCCACAGTGGCCAAAGGGTCCAAGGCCATGGGAGTCCCTACTGTTGCCTCCCCCGACCCTGTCGATGGCATCGAAGCCGCTGAAAGGGCCAGTGCCACTGCAGTAGCAGTGGGGGAAGCCCACACCTGACTACAGGTGATGGCTGAATTACCCCTTAAGTTGACCCCACTCCCAAAACCCGGTGGCCCAAAGGCCTGACCGGTCAGAGGGAGGAGCGGTGAAAGTGTTGGGTGTGGTGCAATCTTACCTGCCCCCAAAGGGGTAGAAGCCATCAAAGAGGACCCAGCTCCTAATGAGCCAGGTGTCGCTGTCATCTGCCCGGTCTGGGCTGCTGGTTCACCAGGTGGTCCGCCAAAGGCTGCTGGGGCTGATGGAATGGTGCCACCTGGCCTGTACACTGACCTCCAGCGAGCATCCAGGTCATCCAGCCTCTCGATGATCCTGGACCAAGAATGAGCAGGAATGTTAGATTCGTTAACAGGGGGACCCCTTCTTCTTCCCCCCCCCCTCCTGACCCCTGCTTGAGGGTCCTCTTGAACCAAGTGGGCCCTGGCTGAAGGCCTCAAGGCCCTCCTGGGCTGAGCCCCAGACTCTACTGGTGGTGTAGAAGGCTTCTGCCTTTTTGTAGCCATCAGAGTCAAATGAGTATCGAAGTGCAGTTAAGTTAAGGGAGACTAGTCCTTACTGGGACTTGAAACTGCAACCCTTGCCTTGTAAGGCAGAGAATTAACCTCTAGGCTATTGAGACTAAATGGGAATGATCCTCGGTATCCCAGCAAACTTGGATGGGAAGTGAAAGGTTCACCCCTTAGGCCCCATGCCTGAAGGCTCAAAGGCCTCGGTAGGCCCGCTAGGCCACACACCCCTGGATCTAAGTCACCCCACAGGTACTGCCAAAAACCCACCCCTGGAAAAAGGCCCCTGCCCAGGAAGATTCCACCCTTGATCCCAAGGGAAAGCTCAAAAGGTCTCCGCCCCCGGACTCCAAACCAGAAAGGCCTCCGTTGAGGCCTAGGAAGCCAAAATGGCCGACGCCACGAGGCAGCGTAAAAGAAGCCGAAGAAGCGAAGCCCAGCCGGGTGTTCGCTTTGCAAACTGTCCAGGGCGAAAAGGAGGCCCTGGAGCCTGCTCAGTCCTTTTATAGGGCTGGCAGGCTCCGCCCAGGACAGCATCATCGGGTAGGCCAAAGCCACCCGAAATTGGCCGAGATCTCGCAAAATCTCATGAGATTTCAGCCTTCCAAGATAGTGGCGGTGCCGAGGGCCGTGTCTCCCTGGCCCTGCTGCAAAACAGGCCGGGGATGAAGTCACCAGCAGGTATTCTTTGATGGCCTGGTTTCGCTTTATTGGTAACTCTGCTAAACATAATTGATTTCTCCAATGAATTCTGCCCCCACCCCCACATGGCCAAAGTAAGTGAGGTGCAGCTTCAAGATTTTGCCTTTTAGTGACATATCTAGTGTTATGCACTTCAGTACCTTCTTATTAGACGTCATTGCTGTGCAAGGAATATGCAGGAAATTTCTCCAGCACCATAGCTCAAATGAATTGGTTTTCTTACTGTTATGCTTTTTTAAGGATTTACAAACATAGGTAGCTATGGGAAATATTTTTTTTTAAATAAATTTTTTATTGATTTTTATAAAATAGTTACATAAAACAAACATATAACAGTGCACAGTGCGTGTGCCCATCACCTAACAAACAAGACACCCCCCTTCCCCACCACCACCCATACAAGAGGATTCAAAGGTTTTGATTTGTTTATCTATAATTCCTTGGCTCTATCTTGCATTGAATATTACTAAAAGAGTGATTGCAGTTTATTTTTCACATTTACATCACAGATTCTACTCAACATATAATCTTTCACCTTATTCCATCGTACCATCAGCTTCTCCAATTTGTTCTCATCAAAATTATTTAATCTTATTTCCATAATTTCAAAGTGTATGTGGTCCACCATGTACCAGTAATAATTTTGCAATGTCCATTTTGTGGAATCTTTCCAACCCAACACCACCACCGCTTGAGCACTTTCCAATGCTGCAGATTTTATTTCCTTGAATTCTCCTAGTTTTATTTGTTTAATTAAAATCGCTATTTCTTTTGTAATTGTCCAGTTAATATTTAACATTTTGTTAATTTCATTCTGTACTTCATTCCAGAATGTCTGAATTTCTGCACAGTCCCAGAACATATGCATAAAGATTCCCTTTTTTTGACAACCATGCCAACAATTACCCTTCTCTTTCCCCTGGAAGTGTGCAAGTTGTGCTGGTGTATAGTACCATTTATGTAAAATTTTCCTTCTCATCTCTTTAACTCTCGTATTTTTGATCTTATATATATTTTCTACTATTTCTTTCATTTCACTTTCATCTATTTCTAAATCATTTTGCCAGCATCTTGTCAAACTTTTTGTTACTTCCTCTTCCACCTGCAGTAACATTCTATATATATTACCGGCTTGTGCTTTACTCTCATTAATCTTTTCTCTTATTATTTTTTCTAAACAATTTTCTTCTCGTAAAAGAGCTTCTTTATTCTCACTTTTATTTAAATATGTGCTTATTGCATTAATCTGCAGCCATTTCTGTTGACCAATCCACCATTCCAATCGAGTTCTGCTAACTCTTCCATCCTTCTCATATAATTGTTCAATTCTCGTTATCCCTTTGCTATTTAATACTTTAATAATTCTGCTTAAGTTAACATCATCCCCTGTATTCAATACATATAACGTTGATAGCTTGGAATTCCTAGTTCCACATTTTCTCTGCCATTTAGACCATATTTCTAAGCATGCTTTGAGAGGGTCAATTAAATTACTGATTTCTGTTCTACTCCAATTTTTAAATAATAACTCTTTATTATTTATATTATTGATTTCTTTTTCTAAATTTACCCATTTCTTTTCCCCCCATAACTGTAATTCCATTAATCTTTCTATTTGAAATGCTTCTCTATATAGTAGTAAGCACGGGCTCCCCCACCCCCCCCTCTTTCTCTTGTGCAAACTGCCAATGTTTTCTTATTCTAGGCTTTTTGTTTCCTTCAATCCAAAAGTTTAATTTACTATCCCATTCTCTCAGTTTTGCCCCAGGGAAGATACCCGGTAGAACCTGAAATAAATACATCATTTTTGGTATTATCATCATTTTAAGGGCCCTAATCTTGGCAATTCTTCCCAACTTTTTCCCCTTCCAATTTTTTATCTGCTTCTGAATTTTTTTCCATATTAAATTATAGTTGGCCGTCACAATTTTTATCGGATTCTTAAACAACCAAATTCCTAGATATTTCATTTTTTTACAACCTAATTTCAATCCTGATATTTTTTTGTATCTCAATTTGCTCTTTGGGGCCAGTGTTTAAACAAATTATCTCAGATTTCTCTATATTAACCATAAGTCCCGATTGGTCTTTAAATTCCTGGAGCAATATCATTATTCTTTTCATCATTTCGATTGGAGTTTCACACATCACTATAGCGTCATCTGCAAACAAATTTAATTTCAATTCGAATTTTCCTATTTGGTAACCTCTCCATTCCTTATCATTTCTAATTTTATTTGCTAAAGTCTCAATTGCCAGTGCAAATAACATTGGGGATAGTGGACAACCCTGCTTAGTTCCATTCTGAATTTTAATCGTTTCTGTTCTGTTACCATTTACTCTGATATGAGCTATATTATCCTTATAAATTGTTTCTATAGTTCTACAGAATGAATCTCCCATATTTAAATCTTTACATAGTTGAAATAGGTAATCATGATTAACTTTATCAAAGGCTTTGTACACGTCTAACTTTAATATACTTAGTTTTCTTTTGGTATTGGTAGCATGGTGTATAACATTGACTACGTTTCTAATTGGTTCATAAATCTTTCTTCCTTTAACAAATCCATATTGGTCTTCTCCAATTACTTTTGGTAAAATATTCTCCACCCTGTTTGCCAATATTTTCATAAATATTTTATAATCCTGATTTAATAAGCTGATAGGGCGATAAGAACTTGGATCCATTAAATCACGATCCGGCTTTGGGATAGTTATAATTTCTGAGATTTTCCACGTCTGTGGAGTTTCAGAAGTCTTAATTACATTGTTAAACAATTTTTCCATATGCGGTAATAATTCATTCATATAAGTCTTATAATATTCAGCAGTAAAACCATCTGGACCTGGGGCTTTAGCAGGTTTCAACCCTTTAATCACTCTAGATATCTCATCATTTGTAATTTTTGCATTTAGCATTTGTCTATGGGAAATATAATAGAACAGACTAACCTACATTTGGTTACCAGGCCAATATCCTTTCTTTTTCATATTTGACTCGCTCAACATTTCTGCGTGACCCAATGCAATCTGACATTTTAGTTAAGTTGCTTTGAGTTGTGATCGTAAAAAAATAAAGTTTTCCTACATACTATCTCTTCACTATCAATTTCTATTTTGATGTTTCCATTCCTCGCAGTGGTCATGGGGTTAGTCTTTTTGATGTTCAGAAAAAGACTAAAATTCTCACTTTCTTCTTTGATTTTCTTGATCAGGTGTTTCAAGGCCTTTGGTTTCTGAGAGGAGAGTTGTATCATCAGTATGCTGTAGATTGTTGATGTTTCTTTCACAACATCTTTACTCCAATTCTTTGGAGCTTCCTTGTGATCATTTTGGCATACAGGTTGAATAAGAAAGGAAGAGAAATGTAACTTTGTCACACTTCTTTCTCTATCTTAAACCAGTTGGTGTCTTCATATGGTGTTCGCATGATGGCTTTCTGATTTGTGTACACTGATTGCACCAACTTGACCAGATGTACTGTTATCCCAGTCTTGTGGACTCTTCATAGCTTCTCGTCTATCTTCTTATTTCTTCTATCTATATTTTCTTCTTCCTCTTCTACCTTCTCTATCTTTCTATCTACCTACCTACCTATCTGAAAAAGGATGATGTTTGTGTGTGTGTGCACATGCACACGGGCATGAGTGTGTGTGTGTGCGTGTGTGTGTTCCAGCATAACTCTGGAATGCCTCAAGCAATTTCAACCAAACCTGTTGCACAGATGACTTACTCTCTGGAGAAAAACACTGTGGGGGTAAGACACCCATAACACCGCTCGGTGTGCGTGTCTCTGTGTGTGCATGTGTGTGTCTATGCCTGTGTTCATGTCTCTGACTGTGTGTATTCCAGCATAACTCTAGAATGCCTTGAGCAATTTCAACCAAACTTGGTACACTTATCCTCTGAAGAAAAACACTGTGGGTGTAAGATACCCCAAAGTAGGTGGGTGTGCTTGGTTTGTGTGTGTGTTTTCCAGTATAGCCCGGAACACCTTGAGCAATTCCAATTGGTACATAGATGACTTACTCTCTGTTCTGTGCATGCCCCTCGGAGCGAACCCCACAATTTAGAAACAGGATGGCACTCCTTTCTATGGAGTAAGGGGAAATCCCAGCATACTTTTGAACACACTTGATAAGAGATGCAATAATCACAATGTAGTTAGAAATAAAAATACCGAGCTGGCTTTCAGTGATGGAAGCAGTGATATACCCAAATGTACTTGAGAGAGATAAAATAAGGAATTATAAAGACATTTTAGATGGAACTGGGAAACTCAGAAGTAGGGAAGAGATACACAGTCAAAATATAATCATAGATTGGTGGCTATATACGCAGATACAATCTAGGTACAGAACGGATGTAAAAGAATATGGGATAGACATGATACCGAGTACATTAGATAAGCTTCTGACTGGTCCAGGAAACAACATTCATTTGTCAGATTGGGAACAGATATGGAATAGAAATTTAAAACTGTATCATTTAAAGAAAATTACTATAAAATGTGTTATAGGTGGTATTTGGCACCAACTCAATTTGCAAAAATATCCAAAATTAAATCCAAATTGCTGGCGATGCAAAAATCTAATGGCACATTGTTTCACATGTGGTAGTTATGCTCCGAGAAAAAAAAATTCTGGAACAAAATCCACAAATGGTTACAGGAAATAACACACACAACAATAGAGTTTACCCTGGAATTGTGCTTATTGGGAATATTTTAAAAATAATATAGTAAAGGGGAAAATATATAATACTGCACATAACAATTGTGGCTATAATTACTTTTGCTCAATTTTGGAAAAATGCTGAGATCCCCCAGAAAAGATAATAATAAAAAAAAATATGTATGTTCCAAGATGAATAAACTTACATTGGAACTAAGGGACCAAAAGGAATTTGAATATTATGAAACGTGAGAACAATGGCACAAATGTATTGAATTAAGGAAAACAAATAAGAAGATAATGGGTAACTCTTAAAATTAGTAAGATGAAAGATGGAAATAATAGAAAAATATAAGTATGCTTATATGTAAAAGTTTTTTATTAATAATTATTATGCTGAAGAAATAAGGTTTGAGTAAGAGTACTGTGGTGATATGTAAAGTGTGAATCTTCTCTTTTATGTAACAATACAGAATTACTGAAAGTATAATTATGTTATTGTTTTTAAAGAAAATATATGAAAATTGATAAAGTTGTTTTTTTAAAGGAAGATACAATAGCACTGGGCCTCTTCATATCAATTATTTATTTTAAAAATGATTCTTCATTTTGTTAAGTTGTCTAGAACAATAATAAAGCAATCTTTTAAAAATAAGTCTAATAATTTGAACATTCTATAGACATTTATAATTATTGACTTACCTCCTTGCATCCAAATTCAGCAACTGATTAGCATAAGAAAATAAAATTCATCCTCTTTCCCTCCCTCCCACTTTGCTTCCTTACAGCTGAAGCTGCACTTTAGTTTCACTTTCATTTTAGCACCTGGCTTGTGTGCAGCCTCTGTCAGCTGAGGATCAGGAAGCTGCTAATCAGTTGCTTGGTTTAACAGGCTCTGCATTGTTTTCTGCAAGGAGGAAAATTGCCGTGAGGCAGAGGCCAAAGGGTAGGGTTTGCTGGTTGGCTGGGGCTACATTCAGTATATAAGATGCAACCAAGTTTTCACCCTCTTTTGGGGGATAAAAAGGTGTGCCTTATACTCTGAAAAATACAGAATTCTTGTTTGCTATAATTCATACATAGGCAATATTAATTTCATCAACTTCTAATGACTTCTCCTAAGATAGCTTACTGTTTAAGGAATTTTAGGTACTGTACTTCTTTTTGAACCATCCAGATTACAAGATGTTTAACTAAACAAACTGCTAAGAAACTTGCAGGCTGCATCTCCTTGACTATGATTGTTCTTCCCAACAGATTTGGCAGAAAACAGTTGTTATGAGTCTCATGTTTTAGAGAATGACATTTGATGGGTCCCAGGAGACAGGTTTCTCTGCTGCAGCACCTGCATTACGAAATCTTCTATCTTCAAAAGTCAAGCTAGTATTATTTCTTTCAACATTTAGCAAATCTTTTAAAACATGCTTCTGCTATCAGGCCTAAGGATCCCAGATAGCCAAATAAGTCCTACAGTGGCTCCCTTAGTACAGCTAACATCATCCTCTTTGCTCATGTGTTGTTGTTTTGCTGGAGAGACGGAGTAACGACACGGACACAAGAGCTGGATTTAAACTGGGTCATTTTTATTAACATAAATTTGCATAATTTATTCATTAAATTTGCATATATTAGCATAATCAACTATGACCCAGAAATGGACCTGCAGGGTCAAACAAATACTTCCGGGGCGGAAATGACGTTATGACAAAAAACTTCCTGGGCAACTCATGGGCGTATCTCGATGCAAGTCCAGGTGAGGGACCAGTCCATCACCTGCGACCCTGCCATGCTTTGCATGAGGGGGGTCCCACCGGCTACCCCGAATCCGGGAATTAAAGGTGCAGGACCCAAAGACAGCTTCCCCCCAGCTGCTCAGGCAGACACTCCCTCCATGAGCTTGCGGAGAACCTGTCAATCATCCCCAAAGATGCCCAAGGGAGAACGCGCGGTTGCTAAACCACCCCAATTTTCCGCCCCTAACCTGCCACGGAGCGGGGGTCAGATCTCTATCTTGGCCCCCCGACTCCCCCCTCTAGCTGCGCCAGCTCACGCAGAGACCGCTGCAGGTCCTGTAAGAAAATGGTGTTCCCCTGTTCTGACAGGTGAACGCCGTCGGCCCGGTAAAGCCATGGCCGGTCTATTGTGATGAGGGGATGGGCCACTACAACCCCACCTAGTTCCCTAACTGTTTTGCCCAGGGCCCTATTCACTCTACGTCTTGCCCGGTGAATGGCCCTAAGGGAAGAGGCGTCCCTCCACACGATCCTAGGTAGGATCTCTGACCACACCACTTGCGTGGTGGGCCACACCTCATGAAGCCTTCGCAGGTCTTCGCGTGCCTGGATGATCAGCGCCAGGCCTCCCAGCATGCACAGGTCATTGCCTCCTAAGTGCAATACCAGCCACCTGGGTGCGGCCACAGGACACTGCCCACCCAAACCCACCTGGGCACGACCCCGAGGAGCCGCCCCCACCATACTGCCGGGCACAGCCACAGAATGCTGACCGCCCAGCAACGCCGGTAGGAGACCCTCCCACCGCATACCTCTCCGGCCCATCCAGGCAAACTTGACCCACTGCCCCAGGACAGCTGGGTCCCGATGGCGCTCCTGGCTGCTGACCGGCCAGCCCAAAATATCATGCTGTGGCCACACAGCAGCGCCGTCGGTTTCATGTTAGCCTGGGGACCTGCAAGAGGACACACACAGAGAGGTTACCTAGCCTAAGCCCTGCCTAGGATCCTCAGTGGGCCTAACATAACCCAAATATGCCGCTGACCGCCAGCGGCCGATCTCCCGAATCCGATGGGCCGGGAAACCAGAAAGTGCCGCGCTAGTGGCGGCGCCGATACGGAACGAATGCGTTCCATAACCGGCGGGATCCATGCCTACCCGGGCCATTGCCCTGGACACCAAAATTGGTAACGGGTCAGAGGGGTACCGTCCCAATGCCTAAACAGGTACCCTTGCCCCGACCCCCGCAAGCTACAATAAAGCTGTAGGGCGGCCACCGGACACACCGACTGTTCGGCGGCCGCACTAAGCTGGATGGTAACCCCTCTGTGTAGCTGATCTGTCTTAGACTGCCTTACTACAAGGAACACCCCCCCTTGTCTAAAGGCCAGATCAGCGTACTGGAAGGCTCGGAGCGAAGTGTCAGCCTGAGACGAAGCCATGGCCTCGCTGACCCTGAGGGCCCCAAAAAACATGACACAAGTCGCTGCCCTAAAAAGACGGGCCTCGTACAATGAGGCACACAGACTGTCAAAAACCCCATTAATTAAAGACAGCTGCTCCACCGTCAGAGCCCGACGAGTGTCACCAGGGGCCCCCGCTTGCTCCCTCATCCAGCCTTCCAGCATCTTCCGGATGCGAAAGTCACCCGAAAAATCCACAAACCCCCCCGCCTTGGACAGAAAGGCGAGGCCGGCTAACCTGGACCGGATCGTCCTAACTGACAGGCCACGCTGCCTAAGCTGGACGCAAAACTCGGCCAGGTGCTCTACAGGGACAGGCCAACAAAGCTGGTAACCCCTGCCCTGCCTGAAATCCCCAAACTCCTTACCTGCACGCTGGTATGCCCTGAGGGTGCCGGGCGCTACAGACAAGGAGATTGCCCGGGATGCCTCGTCTCTCCAACACTCTGGATCCCCCCCAGACTCCAGAGGTGGCCGGGGAACACTTCTGGCAACTCTCGGGCCCACGGGGCCAGGGTCCGAAACCTGGACAACTGACCACGGGACAAGGCATCAGCGACCCCGTTATCCAACCCGGGGACGTGCCTAGCCAAAAACAATGCGTTTAGGGACAAGGACCTGTGCACAAAATGGCGGACAAGCAGCATGACCCTGTCGCTCTTAGAGGACAGGGAAATCACCACATGGACAACCGCTAGGTTGTCACACCAAAAGTGCACAGTCTTGTCCCTAAACTGCTCCCCCCAAAGCTCTAAGGCCACTATTAAGGGGAAGAGCTCTAAGAACGTAAGGTCCTTAACCAACGAAGAGGCACTCCATTCCGGAGGCCATGCCGACCAGCACCACTGGTCACCTAACACTACCCCGAAACCACAAGTCCCCGCGGCATCAGAGTAGAGCTGCAACTCAGCTTCCAAAAGAAGCTCGTGCCTCCAGAAAGACAAACCATTAAACCTGACCAAGAAATCCCGCCACACGCCGAGGTCAGCCCTGACCCCAGCGCAGAGGCGGGTACGATGATGGGGCAAACGGAGCCCCTTCATCGCGTCGTATAACCTCCTGGAAAAAGCCCTACCAGGAACAACTACCCGACAGGCAAAATTAAGAATGCCTGCCAATTCCTGAAGCTGCCGTAGGGTAACCTTCCGGCAGCCCAGCACCTCATAAAGCTTCCTTCTGATTTTGAGCAACTTCTCCAGGGGCAATCTGGAAGATTGCTCCTCTGAGTCCAATTCAATACCCAGAAAGTTAATCCTGGTGGCGGGGCCTTCGGTCTTCTCAGAGGCTAAAGGCACCCCTAAGTGAGCACAAAGGGCTTCGAAGTCCCGCATTAGAGCAAAGCATTGCTCCGAATGCGCAGGCCCCGCCAACAAGAAATCATCAAGGTAGTGAACGACAGTACCCAGACCACTTTGCCTCCTGAGCGCCCACTCCAAAAAGGTGCTAAAACTCTCGAACAGAGAGCACGAGACAGAGCAACCCATAGGTAAAGCTCTGTCCACGTAATAACCACCCTCGAAGTGGAAGCCCAACAGCTCAAAGTCATCTGGGTGTAAGGGGAGGAGCCGAAATGCCGACTTAATGTCGCATTTACCCATAAGGGCTCCTGTCCCACACTTCCTAACCATAGTCACGGCCGCATCAAAGGATGCATACCGGACTGAACAAAGCTCGTCAGGAATGAAGTCATTCACTGACTCCCCTTTTGGAAAAGACAAATGGTGAATCAACCTAAATTCACCACTCGCCTTTTTGGGGACCACACCTAAGGGAGACACACGAAGATTCGGGAAGGGCGGTTCCGGGAAGGGCCCAAGGACCCTGCCCTCGGCCACCTCCTTCCGAATCTTCTCCCTAACAATGTCTTCATGACCAACAACCGACCTAAGGTTGTCAGACATGAAGGCCCTCCTAACACCCATGTAAGGGATCCTAAATCCCTCCGAAAATCCTAGCAAGAGAGCGGCCGCTCTCGAGCGAGGGTGGTAGTCACCCAACCAACCCTCAAGCACTTGCAAATTGATTGGACTGGGCCCCTTTACCTCCAACAGGTGGGGGAGGCTTTGGGGGACCCCCGCCCTTCTTTTCCGCCCCCTTCTTGGGGCGGGGACACACAGCTGCGGAATGGTTCCCCCCACAAGTCCCGCATGCGTGACGAAACCTGCAAAAGGGACGAAAACACGCCCCTTTTGCGGCGAACTGGTGGCAAACCAGAGAGGCCCCTTTTCCCACTCCACCCGCCGCGGCCTTGGCCGGCGCGGGCGTCACGGGCTCCTCTTCCATAAAGTGACCGCTGTCGGTCCTATCACATCCTTCCTTCCCGGACATATGCATGGCCTGGAACCAAAGGTCCGGGACCACCATATCCCAGGGCAAGTAGGGGTCATGGGCAATACGCATCCTAAACCCCTTATCGTAGTGCCTCCAGATCGTACCTGCGTACTCAAAGTGGGCTCTCGCTATTAGGTCTATGTATTTCAGCAATGCAGCGGCCCTACCCGGCTGCCTCTGAATTACTACCGAAGCGAAGGTCAAAAAAGCGTACAGCCAAGAGCTGAAACACTTTGTGACCTTCATTTTTTTAACCTTCTCCCCAGGCACCACCTCCTTGTCCTGCTTGGGGACCTCCCTATTTAAAAGGGAGAAAAGGTCGACATATTCCCCCCGCCAGATTGCTTCCTTCACAGACGGGTGGAGATGATAACCCAATGGTGTCGCGGGCAACCCACAAGGGATGGCCCCAGGCTTGATGCTGGCGAACGGGTCCCACACCGTGGTGGCCCCCATCCCCAGCACTCCAAGCCCCGGTGGATACACCAAAGGGGGCGGTAGCATAATGGCCGACGGGGGAGGGATCCAACCCCCCACCCTAGCCCCAGGTGGGAAAGATACCCCTGGCGCCCCTACCGGTGGAGCCGGCGGGGACCAAACCTGCCCACATGTGCCCGCAGTGGCCCCCAGGAAGCTATTGCCACTCCCCAATGCAGGCGGGATAAACCCGGGACCCTGCACGGGAAGGAGCGGTGTAGTGCCTGTGTGTGGTGCAACCTCACCTGCCCCGTAAGGGGTGGAAGCCATCCACGGGGGGCCCATCCTCGCTGGGCCCTGGAACGATGACCACTGCCCCGACTGGGCCATCTGCCCGGTCTGGGCCGTCTGCCCGGTCTGGGCCGTCTGCCCGGTATGGGCCAGCTGCGCGGTGTGGGCCATCTGTCCCTCCTGGGCTGGTTCCTCTTCGGGGTCGTTACCCCATGCTGCGGAGGCAGTCATGGGAAGCCCCTCCGGGCCTGCCCCAGACCGCCACCGCTCCAGCTCATCGAGCCTCTCCAGGACCCTGGCCCAGGAGAGAGAAGGAGAAACCTCAGTTTGAGGGACCGTGGGCATGAATCCCACCCACCCTGCCGCCGGGACCACCCCGGGGGCCCTTCCGCACTGGCCCGAGCCCGAGCATAAGGCCTCGCCGCCCTCCTAGGCCGAACCACGGGTTGGGCCGGAAGGGCCTGGGCTTGCCTCTTTTTAGGGGCCATGGGCCTGCCTCAAACTATTTTTATGTTAAACAGAATAAAGAAGGGGGTGGGAGAGAACTACCCCCAAGGAGGCTGCACGCACGAGGCAAGGCCTGCTTATGCTGCAGGCCTCCCAATGCACCCCCTGGAGGGGAAAACCTCCACCCTCCCCAGCGGTTGCAGCAAGGCCTCGCTGCACCGCTTTATAGGGGCCTTTATTCCAAAGGCCTCACCCCCCCCAGGGACCCTGTACACCCCAGGAGGCCACCAGAGGAGAGCACCCCCACACCCCGAACCCAGGAAACTGGGGGGCAAACCAGGGTGGAGCACAGCTGCTGCTGGCTCCGCAATGAATCCTCTTCGCCTGAAGGCAAAAGGAGGCCTTCTCGCCCACCACGGGCTGCACAAAATGGCGGCCGCTGCACGAGGCTCCTCCAAAATGGCTGCCGCGAGCAGAAATGACAAGTGTCTGCTCGTGGCTTGCTGTCCGGGCGAAAAGGAAGAGCCCCGGGCCTGCTCGCCCTTATATAGGGCAAGCAGGCCCCGCCCGGACCAATCAGCAGCCGGGCCAAGCAGGCCCGAACTCCCGAGCGAAGTCTCATCTCACGAGACTTCACTCGGGATTCAAGATGGCGGCCGCCATGAGGGTCCGGTGTCTCCCGGTCCCTCCAGCAAAGCCTGCTGCCGGGTAAGTCCGGCGCTGCAATTTTTAAAATAGCCTTTAATGACTTCATTGATTTATGTTTTTTATTTTCAATTCACATTTGCATTCCATCCAGAGTCATATTTTGTGACAGATGTGATTATATAAATACAGTGATCCCCCGCTCGTTGCGAGGGTTCCGTTCCAGGACCCCCCGCAACGAGCGGGTTTTCGCGAAGTAGCGCTGCGGAAGTAAAAACACCATCTGCGCATGTGCAGATGGTGTTTTTAACTTCCGCAGCGCTAGCGAGGAGCCGAAGATTGGGGGCGGCGCGGCTGTTTTAAAACGTCGCCGCCGGCATGGGGGGCTTCCTAGCAGCCCCCCAAACACGGGTTGGGGGTCCGGGGGGTGCTGGCAAGCCCCCCATGCCGGCGGCGACGTTTTAAAACAGCCGCGCCGCCCCCAATCTTCGGCTCCTCGCTAGCGGGCTTTCGAGATGAGTCCTGAAGCGAATTCGCTTCAGGACTCAGCTCGAAAGCGGCGAGAGCTAGCGCCCAGCCCCGTGACATTCGCTTTCCTGCCGCCGGCAGCCGAGTGATCCTGGGCTCCTTCGCAACCTCGGAGAGCTTCCTGGGCATGAAAGCTCACGAAAACCAGGAAGCTCTCTGAGGTTGCGAAGGAGCCCACGATCACTCGGCTGCAGGCGGGAGGAAGGCGAATCCCACGGGGCTGGGCTCGGTTATCCCCTCGGCTCCCCTCCTACCAGCCCCGCCGCGGAAGGCTCCATTCTGTTCCCTGAATGGAGACCGCCGGCCGCTCAATCGGGCCGGCAGGGAACAGAATGGAGCCTTCCGCGCCGGGGCTGGTAGGAGGGGAGCCGAGGGGATAACCGAGCCCAGCCCCGTGGGATTCGCCTTCCTCCCGCTTGCAGCCGAGTGATCGTGGGCTCCTTCGCAACCTCAGAGAGCTTCCTGGTTTTCGTGAGCTTTCATGCCCAGGAAGCTCTCCGAGGTCGCGAAGGAGCCCAGGATCACTCGGCTGCAAGCGGGAGGAAGGCGAATCCCACGGGGCTGGGCTCGGTTATCCCCTCGGCTCCCCTCCTACCAGCCCCGCCGCGGAAGGCTCCATTCTGTTCCCTGAATGGAGACCGCCGGCCGCTCAATCGGGCCGGCAGGGAACAGAATGGAGCGTTCTGCGGCGGGGTTGCTAAGGGGGGGGAGACGAGCCCAGCCCCGTGACATTCGTTTTCCTGCCGCCGGCAGCCGAGTGATCCTGGGCTCCTTCGCAACCTCGGAGAGCTTCCTGGGCATGAAAGCTCACGAAAACCAGGAAGCTCTCTGAGGTTGCGAAGGAGCCCACGATCACTCGGCTGCAAGCGGGAGGAAGGCGAATCCCACGGGGCTGGGCTCGGTTATCCCCTCGGCTCCCCTCCTACCAGCCCCGCCGCGGAAGGCTCCATTCTGTTCCCTGAATGGAGACCGCCGGCCGCTCAATCGGGCCGGCAGGGAACAGAATGGAGCCTTCCGCGGCGGGGCTGGTAGGAGGGGAGCCGAGGGGATAACCGAGCCCAGCCCCGTGGGATTCGCCTTCCTCCCGCTTGCAGCCGAGTGATCGTGGGCTCCTTCGCAACCTCAGAGAGCTTCCTGGTTTTCGTGAGCTTTCATGCCCAGGAAGCTCTCCGAGGTTGCGAAGGAGCCCAGGATCACTCGGCTGCAAGCGTGAGGAAGGCGAATCCCACGGGGCTGGGCTCGGTTATCCCCTCGGCTCCCCTCCTACCAGCCCCGCCGCGGAAGGCTCCATTCTGTTCCCTGAATCACTTTGAATCCAGCAGCTTCTGCTGGATACGGGCGGTGGGTGGGACGAGCGGTGAGGAAGCCAGGGGCTGTGGCAGCTCGCCCCCCCATCGCCCGTATCCAACAGAAGCGGCGGGATTCAAAGTGCTGGGGTGGGGGGGGTGTCCCGACAGCCCCCCACCCCAGCACTTTGAATCCAGCAGCTTCTGCTGGATACGGGCGGTGGGTGGGACGAGCGGTGAGGAAGCCAGGGGCTGTGGCAGCTCGCCCCCCCATCGCCCGTATCCAACAGAAGCGGCGGGATTCAAAGTGCTGGGGTGGGGGGGTGTCCCGACAGCCCCCCACCCCAGCACTTTGAATCCAGCAGCTTCTGCTGGATACGGGCGGTGGGTGGGACGAGCAGTGCGGAAGCCAGGGGTGTGGCAGCTCGCCCCCCCATCGCCCGTATCCAGCAGAAGCGGCGGGATTCAAAGGGATTCAAGGCTAACTTCTGCGCTTGGCTTGAGGACTCAGCTGGGAAGCGGCACGGGTGTTTTAAAAGGTCTCCGCCGGCATGGGGGGCTTCCTACCCCCCCCGAACCCCCAACCCGGGTTTGGGGGGGTGCTAAGAAGCCCCCCATGCCGGCGGAGACCTTTTAAAACACCCGTGCCGCTTCCCAACTGAGTCCCGAAGCCAAACGAACCCGGGTGGCCGGGCGAGCAGCGAGCAAATGGCGGGTGGCCGGGCGAAGGGCGGGCGAACGGAGGGCGAGCGGGTGCTGGGGGGGCTTCTCGCCCTCCCGCCAGCAAGAGGGGAAAGACCCAGGGAAGCCGCCCAGCAGCTGATCTGCCCGGCGGGGAACACCATCTACGCAAACACCATCTACGCATGTGTGGCCATAGGAAAAAAGGGCGCACATGCGCAGATGGTGTTTTTACTTCCGGGTTGAAAAATCGTGATGTAGCCCATTCGCAATGGTCGGGGACGCAATAACCGGGGGATCACTGTATAGTACATAAGTATATACTATTAAGTAAATCACAATCCATAGAAGTTTAGAAATTACTTTATCAAAACTAAAGAAGCAATATTATAATAGGCCTAGTGTCAGGCTTAAGCCCAAACGTGATACAGTGAAATCCATTCAAGTTTATACCTAATAGACAGAATTTTGTCAAATTAAATCTATAACTTCTAACCTAATCGATATACCCTGGAAAATTATAGGGTGTGGCTATCCAAAATCTTTTCCTCCTTGCCCTACCCAGTTGAGGACTGCATAGATTCTTATTTGGGGCCTTTCTCTGGAAGCCCAGGAGTAATTGCCAAGATTCCCCATCCTACTCCTTCTTCAGATACATATCTAGTTTGTCCCCCCCCCAAAAAATGTTGTATTTTATAATCCTCTTTTTTCTATTTAAAACAACCACAATGGTACTTGCAAGTATGAATCAAAGACAATAGTTACAGGAGGCAATTGATATCAATGTACAGTGATACCACAGGTGATGTATATGGGTGTGTAAGAATGTATTTAATAATATATCAATTTATTGAAAATGATGTGAAAAGCTGAACAGAAATACTTCTTAAACACATGAATTAACCTTTGAATTAAATTGATTTTTAAATTAAAATTAATTTAAGATCTTAAATTATTCTTACATTTTCTCCAATAATCAAATGCGCTTTGGGTCATCTCTGTATTTATTTGTGTCAAGTTTGTTTGTTTGTTTGTTTGTTTGTTTGTTTAGACTTCTATTACAACAAAAAATGCAATACAACACCTATAGTAAGAAGTCAAAATAAATATCAAACTATAAAACCCCATCATAAAACCCACCATACAATCCTATCAAACAAAATGCATACCAATCAACATAATTTGGCCATGACAGATGTTAATTCTCACCGCCTCCAGGCCTGCCAGCAAAACCAGTTCTTCGTAGCTTTCCGGAAGGCCAGTAGGCTAGGAGCAGTATGGACATTGGGCGGGAGTTGGCTCCATAGTGCCAGGGCAGCCACAGAAAAGGCCCTCCCCCATGGTCCCGCCAACCTGTATTGCTTAGTCGACAGGATCCGGAGAAGGCCAACCCTGTGGGATCTTATTGGTCTCTGGGAGGTATGCAGAAGGAGATGTTCCCATAAATTGTTGGGTCCTAAGCCATGTAGGGCTTTATGGGTAATAACTAACACCTTGAATTGTGACCAGAGACTAATCAGTAGCCAGTGCAGCATACGGATTGTTGGTGTTATATGAGTATACCGAGTGGCAGGCCAAAGTCTCTAACTACACATCGCTTATTCGAGACTACCCACTGCCAATGTTCCCTCTAAGGTGCACCATGCGCTATAGCGCATTAAAAAATTAAGGCTGGCGCAAACTTTTTAAAGGCCGCGCAGAGAGGAGGGTGGCAGAAGGGCCCTCGCCCCCACCCTCTGCCACGGCATTTTACGCTTCCTTCTCTGCCTCCTCCTCAGCGGCGGGTGCTACCTCCCCCAACAGCAGCACTGCTGTTGCTGCTGCTTCTCGCTTGTGGCTCCCAGCTGGGGTTGGTGGCCAGGCTGGGCGGGCGTGGGGAGCTGAGCCGGTGGAGACAAATGGGCCTTGGATGGTGAGAGGTGGGAGTGGGGGGGCAGGTTGCAAGGGGGCAAGGTGGGGGGCTTGGCCTGTGCTGGGACGAAAGGGGAGGAGGCGGCAGTGGCGGGGCTCTGACATCAAGCCCTGCGCCAAGGAAAGTGTCACGCTTTTCAAATGCGTGCTTTTTAAACGCACCACTTTCTCGGGCAGCTGCCTTTGCCTCCTCCCCCGCTGTCGCTCTGGGGGCTGCCTCCTGCTGCCGGGTCTCCTCCACTGCCCAATCCCATGCTGATGACAGGGGCAATGGGCCCGGAACTCGTCCCCGAGCTTCGCCTTCCCCACTGCCGCCAAAGACGAGTAAGAGACAGTGACGAGAGCATGGACCCCACCACCATTGAACAGAGGTAGCAAGATGGGGGTGAGAGTAAGAGAGAAAGCAAGCAAGAGGGAGAGAGAAACAGAGTGAGAGAGAGAGAGAAAGCAAGAGAGAGAGTGTGTGTGAGAGAAAGAAAGTGAGAGAGAAAAAGAGAGTGTGAGAGAGAGAGAAAGCCAGCAAGAGAGAGAGAGAGAAAGCAAGAAAGAGAGAGAGAAAGAAAGAGAGAGAAAGAGAGAGAAATAGAGAAAGCAAGACAGAAAGAAAGAAAGAAAGAGAAAGAAAGAAAGCAAGAGAGAGAGAGTGAGAGAGAGAAAAGGGGAGAAAAAAAGAGAAATGAAAAATGATTGAGGCAGGGAATAAGAGGAAAGAGAGAGAAATGAAAGAGAGAGAGAAGTGACTCTTGATATGGTAAAAAGCACCCAAACAATAACAGAGAGGAAAAACCCCAGCCCTCACCTGTTTTTGGAAATGGTTCAAGAGTTCTCTCTCTCTCTCTCTCTCTCTCTCTCTCTCTCTCACACACACACACACACACACACACACACACGGGGTTGGGGGGGAACAGGGATGGGAAAAGAGAGAAGTGAGAGGGGGAAGGAATGAGAGAAAAAGGGAGGAAGAGGGAGAAATGAGAAACAAATGAGAGAGAAAAGGGGGAGAGACAGGAGAGGCACCCAGGAATGAGACAGTGGTAGAAATTTGAGGAGAGATGATTGATTATTAAATATGAATTGACTATGGAATGATGGTAAAATATATATTTTACTTGTATTGTTTAATATTAGGATGTATTAATTCATAAAATTGGATTAGAATTTTAGAACTATATAGAATTACATAGGTAAAATTAATGGAAGATAAATAGGATAAAGCAGGGGTTTATGATATATATGTATGATTTAATGACTTTGCATTATGAATTTAAAATATACTTGGAAATGTAGAAGATTGATGAAAGTTAATAATAGTAAATGCTAAGTCCTGAAAATTGAGCTTGGAAATATTGAATGAAATTATAGAAAAGTAAATATGGAAATATACAGTATTAATTGATGCATTGGTGTTCAGATAGATTTTCATAGTATTATTAGATTGCTATAATACTATGATAAATATTTAAGAAATGAATATTTTAAAGCATGGATTTATTAATAGTTGTGTTTTTGGTTTTGCTGGTTGTTTTAGTTTTAATAGTAATAGATTTTGGTTTTGTTTTATTATTAATTTCTTTTAATAAAAAAGAAGGGAATTTTTTTTTCCTAATTAGGAAAAAAATTGTATAAGGTTTTTTTGTTTCTTTTAAGAAGAATGTATAAGAAGGGGGAATAGGCATGATGGCCTATCTGGATTTATAAGAGGATAATGATATTAATTGAAATATAAAATAACAGAATAACATAGTGGGAAGGGACCTTATTATGCCCCAGCACCAAGCCCCAAATAATTACACAATAAGTTGTCCTCGGTGACATCTGTGAAAAAAACCCAGGTGCTGAGGCATGAAAATTTATTTACTCACTTGCTTGCTTGCTTGCTTGCTTGCTTGCTTGCTTGCTTGCTTGCTTGCTTGCTTGCTTGCTCGCTCGCTCGCTCGTTCATTCATTCATTCATTCATTCATTCATTCATTCATTCATTTATTTATTTAGACTTCTGTGCTGCCCAGTCCTGAAGGGGCTGCTGCTCAGACACTGTACTTTTCCACCCACACTGAAAAAAAATTAGAGGGAACATTGCCCGCTGCCAGACATCTGGCTAAGTTATTCCTAAAACACATTTACAGATTGCATGGAGTCCCCTGTAGAATCATATCAGATTGGGGGACTCAGTTCATGGCCAGATTCTGGAGAGAATTTGTTTGTGCCATTGGTTCCACCCAAGGACTTAGTTCAGTTTTCCACCCTTCCACAAACGGAGCAGCTGAAAAAGCTAATGCCCTAGTGGAAGAATACCTTAGATGTTATGTGGGCTACCAGCAGGACAATTGGGCTGAACTGCTGCCTTTTGCAAAAGTAGCATACAACTCTGTACAAAGCAGCATGGAGCTAATTCCTTTCTAGGTCACCAGTGGACAAGATTTCGTTCCCATGCCGTAACTATTTATAGAACCTCTCTCATCCATCATGTTGGCGGAGTGGGTGGAGAAACTAAAGAGAAGATGAGAGGACACCAAGAAGGCGCTTGTTGAGGCAGTGGAAGCCTACAAGAAGCAAGCAGACAAACATCGATCACTCCATCCCGTTTTTAGAGTGGGGGATAAGGTTTTCCTGTTAACCAAGTACATTCAGTTAAAGCTGCCTAGCAAAAAGCTAGGTCCTAAATTTCTCGGCCCTTTCCCAACATTGCATTGCCTAGAATCCTAGGAAAGATCCACCCTGTATTCCACTGCAGTCTGCTAAAACCAGTGATTGGGTCCAACATTCCTCCATGTACCCAACCTCCCCTACCCCTGTAATAATATAGGGGGAAACCCACTATGAAGTGAAAAAGATTTTGGGTTCCCCCATTTTCTGAGGCCAATTATAGTACTTAATTCATTGGAAGGGGTACCATTTGTCAGAGGCTACCTGGGTTAAGAGTTGGGATGTCAAGGCTGATAGGTTAATTAAACAGTTCCATGAAAAATACCTGACCATGGCTAAGTGTCCCCATGGGGGTTAAAAGTGATACTAATCACAGTGTTTTATTCTATTGTTTCATGAGACGTTTCTTTGCGAGGGAGGGACACCTGTCAGACCGAAGCCATCATGTGGAATTAAACACTTTGGCCTGCCACAGTAGAATAGTATTAGGGGAACTGTGAGGGGTAGTTGCATGAGAGGGAAAGTTACTAGCCACAACAAATTATTTTCTTAGAATCCAGGGTCATCTTTTTTTTCTACATCAATGGAAGTAAAGAGGAGGTTGATATAATCTCTGCACTCACTGGTCCTCGTAGGGGTGAGGATGGGAGATGAACCTTAACCTGGGTGGGGAATTGGAAGGAAGTTAGTATCGGGATGGCAATGGCGTGACCAACAAGGCTCTGCTAATAAATCGAACCTTGGATGAGAGAATTGGACTGGAATCTGATTTATTTCTCAGATGCTATTTGGTGTGCTGACAATGAGGTACAATCATGACAGCTCGTGTGGCTACATTCTGGGCTATCTGCTGTTTCCAAACACTCTTCAAGGGTAGCCCCATGTAGACCGCATTGCAATAATCAGTTCCCTGAACTGATTTATCTATTGTATCTAGTGACATCTAGTGATGTCATTGCACTGGAATAAATGCATTTGTAACTAAACTTTTCAGAACAGAGTCGGAAAGCTTACAAATTACAAATAGAATAGAATAAAATATAATAGAATTCTTTATTGGCCAAGTGTGATTGGATATACAAGTAATTTGTCTTCAGTGCATATGCTGTCATTGCACATAAAATGGAAAAAAAAGAAAGAAAAAAAAAGAAAAATATATATTCATCAAGAATCATAAGATATAACACAGTGATAGTCACAGATTACTTATAAGCAATCAAATCATACTAGAAAACAAATAGAACAATATAAATGGTAAAAATACAAGCAACATGGTTATAGTCTAAGTGGGAGGTGATAGGTAACAGGAAGGATGAGAAAAAATAATAGTAATGTAATAGTAAAATAATAGTAAAAATAGTAAAAAATTAATTAATAGTAAAAAACAAAAATAATGTTCCAGGATATTTGCTTTTCACTCATTCTGATATTTCAGTCTTTTATGAGACTTTCAATAAGCTTGAAAATGTTGGAAAATTCCTTTCCGTAGTCATAGTTACAATTTAACCATGGATAATATATGCTGGTGTTATGAACTCAAATTAATCTATGAAATATAAAATGGGATTTATTTTCCATCACATTTTGTTCTAATTACAAACATATAATCTTAAATAGAACTCTAAAAATGCTTGCCTAAGTTGAACTTTGAAGTAAATACTGTTTGGAATAGATTTCACTATGCCCTCCAAAAACATGTTCACACAGAACATGGGATTTGGTCTTATCTTGTCACAATGAAATTGCTGTCTTAAAACCAAAATATGGAACCAATATGGAACAATCCTGGTCATTTTTCTGTCACTTAAAAAATGAAGCTTTTCTTTTTGTACTTTGTCTTAAACTCTGAGGACAACAAATTCTTCCTAGTGATCCTTTTCTATTCCCAACAAATTTCTTGACTAAATTATGAACTTTTAATTCTTCCTTATTTTTCCAGTAACAGCATGGCCTTAGGCTGAAAATTAAAAAAAAGACACCCCAGGTAGTTCCATTTCTTTAGATGCAGGAATTGACACTATAATGTTTTTTTGCAGATTTTGCTACAAGTCACAATTTCTAGTATATGTGAGAAAACGTGTATACAAACAAACTACATACTGTAAATCTCATTGTAAATAGATTTTTATTTAAAACAAATGCTAGAAATAAACATATATCAGAAGTACTTTAAGAGAAAAATAACCCAGAACCTATCTGGGGTTTTTTAGTAGCATTTTTTTTTCTTTTTTCTCTTTTCCATTATAGATAGCTGTTCCTATAAGTAACTGCTCTGGGGCATTTGTTTTACTGTAGGGAGCTTCACTTCACTTTACTTGAGGCAATAGATAGCAGAAATCCTTTGCTGATGATTCATGATGATTTTATCCAATTCAGGGAAGTTTGGATTAAAAGAGGAATGGAATCAAGATTACGTGAGATGTTAATACCACTTTATAATACCTTCATTTCACTTTATAATACCTTTATAATATCCCAGTATTCCACACTTGGAATACTACATTCAATTTTGGTTGCCACAATGTAAAAATGATGCTGATGCTCTAAAAAGAGTGCAGAGAAGAGCAACAAAAATGATTAGGGGACTGGAGGTTAAAACATATCAAGAACGGTTGCAGGAACTGGGCATGGCTAGTTTAATGAAAAGGATTAAGGGAGACATGATAGCAGTGTTCTAATATTTCAGTGGTTGTCACAAAGAAGAGGGAGTCAAACTATTCTCCAAAGAATAAAACAAAAAGCAATGGGTTGAAACTAAAGGAGGAGAGAAGCAACTTAGAACTAAGGAGAAATTTCCTGACAGTTAGAACAATTAATCAGTGGAACAGCTTGCCTCCAGAAGTTGTGAATACTCCAATACTGGAAATTTTTAGAAGATGTTGGATAAGCATTTGTCTGAAGTACTGTAGGGTTTCCTGCATAAGCAGGGATTTGGACTAGAAGACCTCTAAGGTCCCTTCTAACTCTGTTGTTGTTGTTGTTACCCTAGAATTTAGGGTTCTATGGGAACTGTTTTGTCAGCGGTTATGGCATTCAAACTAAGAATTTAAACGCAAAATCAAAGCTTTGGTCCTAGTTAAACCATAGGTGCTTACATGTTCTATTCCTCCTTCTTAATAAACTAATCTGCTGCCATCCAAATAATTCCTGGCAGCCCTAAGGCATCTACCCAGAAACCATAATTTCAGATAGTTCAATCCTGAATATAATAAAGCTGACCAAAAAAACCTCACACTGGATATTGAATCTGGGGTGAAATGCTCCTGGTTCACTCGTACCTGCCAATTGTCGGAGAGCCGGTCATGAAGGCAGCGCATGGCTCTGCCACCTGCCTGGACACTGCCATTTGGGTTCTTTTACTCCCTGCGCATGCAGAGGGTAACTCCACACTTGGTTATCAATCATTATTTAGACTGCTGGTTTTGACCTTTATAGCTCTAAACAGCTTAATGCTAACTACTTCTGTTTCAGACTTGCAAGCTGCTTCATAGAAAATGCTGTTTTGAAGCCTCACCTGCTATGGAAATGTTGCCTGTCAGGTATACAAGACAGACTTTTCCTTTATAGAGTGGAAAAACTACAGAATGCATTCTGCATGGATACATGTTTGCCCTCCAAATATTTTTCTTAAAAAAATCATTTCGTTCACCAAGCTTTTAATGAATTTTATTTGATTTTGACAATATTAATTTTACTAATGCATTTAATTGTATTATATCTCTCCCTAGGATTATAGGTAGCTCACAGTAATAAAAAAGACCATGATCATAAAATGTACACATTAAAACTAAAATATAATAAAATCTACCATATAGTTCCTAAATTGTTTCTGCCTAGATACTTTCCAGTGAATTGTTCCCCCTGCCTTCAGTTTAAGGCAGAAACCAGCCCTGATCCTCAATCCATTTAAAATACTACAGAATCTCTCATAGATTCTGTCCTCTAATATTGCCCCTGAACTGTGATTAAAGTGATGCTTTCCTCCTCATACCTGATACAAACTGTAGGAGCATGACATAACAGAAATGTCCTGGTCCTAAGTTGAAAAGTTGCTATCTGAAATCCTGTTGCTTTGGTAAGAGATAGTGATTAATAAGACTAGAACAGAAAGCTAACCATATATGGACAAGCTACTTATAATAATAATAATAATAATAATAATAATAATAATAATAATAATAATAATAATAATAATGATGATAATAATTTATTAGATGTATGCCGCCCCTCTCCAAAGACTCGGGGCGGCTCACAATAATGATAAAACAATATTATATTGGCACAAATCTAATATTAAAAAAAACTAAAAACCCTCTCATAATTAAAAACCAAACAGCACATACATACCAAACATAAATTATAATAAGCCTGGGGGAAAGGTGTCTCAAATCCCCCATGCCTGGCGGTATAGGTGGGTCTTAAGTAGTTTACGGAAGACAAGGAGGATGGGAGCAGTTCTAATATCTGGGGGGAGTTGATTACAGAGGGCCGGGGCCGCCACAGAGGAGGCTCTTCCCCTGGGGCCCGCCAGACGACATTGTTTAGTCGACGGGACCCAGAGAAGGCCAACTCTGTGGGACCTTATCGGCCGCTGTGAGCAATGACTCCAGTCCAAATAGGGCCGCAACTGGTGCACCAGGTGAACCTGGGCAAACGCCCTCCTCGCCACAGCTGAAAGATGATGTTCCAATGTCAGCTGTGGATTGAGGAGGACACCCAAGTTGCGCACCCTCTCTGAGGGGGTCAATAATTCCCCCCAGGGTAATGGACGGACAGATGGAATTGTCCTTGGGAGGCAATACCCACAGCCACTCCGTCTTGTCTGGATTGAGTTTGAGTTTGTTGACACCCATCCAGTCCCCAACAGCCTCCAGGCACCGGCACATCACTTCCACTGCTTCGTTGACTGGACATGGGGTGGAGATGTACAACTGGGTATCATCTGCATATTGATGATACCTCACCCCATGCCCTTGGATGATCTCACCCAGCGGTTTCATGTAGATATTAAATAGCAGGGGGGAGAGGACCGACCCCTGAGGCACCCCATAAGGGAGAAACCTAGAGGTCGACCTCTGACCCCCCCACTAACACCGACTGCGACCGACCGGAGAGGTAGGAGGAAAACCACTGAAGAACAGTGCCTTCCACTCCCAGCCCCTCCAGTCGGCACAGAAGGATACCATGGTCGATAGTATCAAAAGCCGCTAAGAGGTCAAGAAGCACCAGTACAGAGGACAAGCCCCTGTCCTGGGCCCGCCAGAGATTATCCATCAACGTGACCAAAGCAGTTTCCGTGCTGTAACCGGGCCTGAAACCCGACTGTTGAGGCCCTAGATAATCGCCTTCTTCCAAGGACTGCTGGAGTTGGAGTGCCACCACCTTCTCAACAACCTTCCCCATAAAGGGAAGGTTGGAGACTGGATGGTAGTTATTAAGCATGGCTGGGTCCAGGGAAGGCTTCTTGAGGAGGGGATGCACAAGTGCCTCCTTATAAGGAGCCGGGAAGGACCCCCTCCTCAAGGAGGCGGTGACAATCTCCTGGACCCAGCTCCGTGTCACCTCTCAACTGGCCGAAACCAACCAAGAGGGACATGGATCCAGTAAACAGGTGGCAGAACTCACAGCTCCAATGGCCTTGTCCACTTCATCAGGTGTCACCAAGTCAAACTCCTCCCAGACAGATGGACAAAGACGTTTGAAAGAACAATCAATCCTGTCCTATCTTGCTTTGCCAGATCACATGACTAAAAGTGTGGGTGGGGGAGATGTCCGTTTGTTATTTCATTATATTTTCATTATTTCTAAATAATTTTGTTTACTATGCTTGTAGAAAAGTATAATATAATCAAAACAAATATTAAACAAACATTGGTACGTAGGAACTCCCATAGTATTGTCTAATAATGCATGCTACATAGTAGTCAATAAAATAATCAATCTAGTATAGATAGTGGATAGCATAATGTATAATATTTAAAGACATATGTGACTGAATTATGCTTGCTTTTGATTTATAAGGCATACTGGATTTTAGTAAACATCTTCTAAAGCACTTGAAAGGCAATATTAGACATTTTGTTATAAGTGTAATCAGCCTTGCAAACTATTAAAACTTAAATTGCTAAAGCAAAGTAGGATCTTTGTCAAAAAGAAAATCAACCCCCAATAATAAGTATCCAGCCTCATCTACACTTTCTTAAATATTTGATTTATTATATGCAAATCACATAAGTTCTGTAGAATTTCAAAGCTTTTTTATGATGCCAATCATAACCAGAGCAAAGAGGGCCATGTGCAGGGGTGGGCTACTGCCTGGGGGAGGAACGCAGTGGGGTAGCGAAAAAGGAGCTCCTCCCCAGAGCACCCAATTTGAACTGAAAAATATTGAAAGAAAATGCATAAGCCACGCCCACAGTGCAGTAGTAAAAAAATTTGTAGCCCTTCACTGGCCATGTGTTACCAATGATTCCATTAAATGTTTCAGTTGTATCTATTCTACAAAATCTTCCTTATTCAGTCTTCAACTTTGTAGCCATAATGAACGGAAAACACACATTTAAAGTCCTAACTGCTATAAGAAATAAAGCAATAATAAACCGTATAAATCTAAATGTGCTATGGGTCACTGATTCATAACAGATTCAATTGATCTTTTCCCCATTATGAAAATTCATTCAATTTGCATACATGGAATTGCATTGGTATAGATAGCAACCTTTCTCAACCTGGTGAAGCTACATTTCCCACATTTTATGGCAAATATGGCTGTTAATTGCCTCTGAATTCCAGTTGCTATCATTTTAGTATACGTAGAAAGTACCAAGCTCTATGAAAGATGGTAATTGTTATATTTTTTTTGATCAAGAAAAGGATACAGATCATCACCCAACTTGACAAATTTCTCTACTCATGAAAAATGATAATCAAAAATGCATAGGAGGAAAACAGGAGCAAATGAATTAGAGAACAAGATATGGATACAATACCTATATATGATAAAAGACGGTTTATCCACTGTATGTGACAGAGTTCTCTTTATAAAGCACCATATTAAAAAGGCATGAGGTGGCTTTCTTAAGGGAAAATTAGAAATTCCATTCTTGAACTGATGAAAAAGCATTCATTGCATTCAAATCAGCTGCATTCTCATAGCTATCACTACATATGCATCTGCACTGCTTTTATAATTAACTACATAAGCTATTTTTCAGCAATTAAAACATTGGAGGTTATGGACCTCTTCAAGTGTAATCAGCCTCTTGAAGGGATTTTAAACAGCATGCATTGTGTAAACTAGCAACATTCTTTTTCATGCAGGAGACAGTGATGTGCTGACAAAGTTTAAAACTTTTCTTTCCAGTCAGCAAATATGACTCGTTCTCTCTGTCTCTCCTCTTCCTTATACTAACCTTTATACTCATCTGGAAAACTTTTGTTATTACATTCAACAACTCTATAATCATAAGTGAAGATGAATGGATGAATGAATAAGTGAAGATGAATCATAAGTGAAGATGAATATACTAGATGATAATATCTTTTAGGATAGAGACAGCAGTAGAGCACCAGGTAGGTAGCAGAAATAGGAACCCTGGCATATCCCTACATCTTAGAAACATAGAATGATGCATGTGAGCATCATAGAGCCGGGGTGGTGCAGCAGGTAGAGTGCTGTACTGCAGGCCACTGAAGCTGACTGTAGATCTGAAGGTCAGCGGTTCAAATCTCATCACCGGCTCAAGGTTGACTCAGCCTTCCATCCTTCCGAGGTGGGTAAAATGAGGACCCGGATTGTGGGGGCAATAGCCTAGCTCTGTTAAAAAGTGCTATTGCTAATATGTTGTAAGCCGCCCTGAGTCTAAGGAGAAGGACGGCATAAAAATCAAATAAGTAAGTAAGTAAGTAAGTAAGTAAGTAAGTAAGTAAGTAAGTAAGTAAGTAAGTAAGTAAGTAAGTTAATAAATAAATAAATAAATATGATATCTATGGTTTCCACAGATCCAAAAGAATGATAGTGGTTGATGAATACATACATATATTTTTCAAAATTAAAATATAAAAGCAGGAAATACAATATCCCAGAACTACTAAAGTTGCCTATGCTTAATTGTTTGATAACATCAAGAAGTGTCTATTGTAAATCTCATCTTAGCCTCATATTTAGTTTGTGGTACTTTTGCAGTTTTTAAAATTTCAAAAAATAACATGATCGTTTTCATATGTGTGAGTATTAGTAAAGCCTTTCAGATTTTGATCATAAAGTCGATTTTTGTTTAAATAGGAAAGAATTGGGGGAGGGGGTTAATCTAATTTTTTTAGCTAAAACTATTAGAATTAAAACTATTAAAATTATTTCAGTCTATGGTACTATTTAACAAATTACATTTCTGATTTTTCATTGTTATATAATACTGTACATTAAAAAGGCTATACCAAATAACCCCAAAATGAGAATTGGTTATTTAAAAAGGTGGTGGAAGGAGAAATGAGCATCTTATTCTATTAAGGACAATGTTAATTCTTAACATAAATATTCCTGCCCAACTCCTTATAGTACATAAGAGCACAAGAACATCAGATAACTACATTACTGTGAAGTAGGCAACTATTCAATAGTTCTGCTTTGTTGTTTGAAGAAAAGCTATTATATCTTATGTTGGTTGAAGAACTCAATGTCATCATGCTTAAGATATCTTAAGTTTAAAGTAGCTGATTGATTGATTGATTGATTGACAATTGATTGTGGTTAGTTGATTTAATATATCACATTTCTTTGTGCTTGGAGCATATTTCTTGATATGGCTTTGAGAAACATCTATATTTTTATCCATACAAGGGATAAAATGCAGACTCCATACAAGGGATAAAATGCAGACTGCAAATAGCAAAAGAAGACTGTGAATATATATGCTCTATACACACTGTATACAAAATTGTTTCATGAGCTTTAATTCACTGTTACATAATTTGTTCTTCCCCATCCCCATCAGTTTGTTCAAGATTTGCTCAAATGTAATGCTATGATCAAGCCAAGAAAACAAAAAAACTTTCGCCATCTAAAAGAAATATGCTAGCTTGAGGAAAAGATTCCAAATTGAAGAATACAGGTTACTTCCATAGTTTTCTCTATTGCAGCCACAAAAAATAAAAAAGGTATTATAAATGTGCCAAACATGACTTTGCTAAACAGCCCAACTGCTTCATAGTGTTTTCCTTGAGAGGAAAAAAAGAGAGAGAGGAAGAAGTATTATTTATACAGCCTTGAACAGAAGTGGGTTTAAAGTTACCTAGATTTGATGTTGGTCTTTCCAAACTGTGTGTTAATTACTGCTGGTGCATAAAGCATTAAGAGAATAACAGTGAACCCTAAAGAAATCCTTTTCCTTCTTCCTTCAAGAAACATCTTATAGTTAGTAAAACATGTCCTATATTTGAAGAGAGCTGGTATAAGGCAGCCTGGCAGTTACCTGCTGTCATGAGAATAATAGGACAAAGGTTTAATTTACAGAAAAGTGAGATAACAAAGATTCCCAAAAATAGGAAATACAAGAAGCCTTTCCTTTCAATGTAGTCTCCTATTTCTCCTATTCCTATAATTACCACTCAGTACAGAATGACTCTTACACATCATCTTATACTGGTAGATGAATAGTTCAGTTTTATTTTGTGTCATATATATAACAAATTCTTTACATACCATTTGGGTATCAATTTACAAACTTGATTTTTTAAAATAATAAATCAGGCAAAAGGTGAACTTTTAACCCTGCTGCTCTGTTCAAAACCACTATACACTTGTACTGTTTTTGAGTCTATGTGACTCGAAATGAAAATTCTTTATTTTAAGTGCTTATATTTGGTCAATTTGAAAACTTCTTTCCCTTGGAAACTAGGTTGAACATTTCAGCACACAATGAAATTCAATTCAATTCAATTTACAGTATTAGAATTGTATGCCACCCCTCTCCGAAGACTCGGGGCGGCTCACAACAATAATAAAAACAGTATAATAATGGAACAAATCTAATAATAAAATTATATTAAAAAACCCCAACAATTTAAAAACCATACAACACATACCAAACATAAAATATAAGAAAGCCTGGGGAGATGTCTTAATTCCCCCATGCCTGGCGATATAGGTGGGTCTTGAGTAACTTGCGAAAGACAAGGAGGGTGGGGGCCGTTCTAATCTCCGGGGGGGAGTTGATTCCAGAGGGCCGAGGCCGCCACAGAGAAGGCTCTTTTCCCTGGGGCCCGCCAAACGACATTGTTTGGTCGATGGGACCCGGAGAAGGCCAACTCTGTGGGACCTTATCGACCGCTGGGATTTGTGCGGTAGAAGGCAGTTCCGGAGGTATTCTGGTCCAATGCCATGAAGGACTTTAAAAGTCATTATCAACTGGAAACCGATTGGCAGCCAGTACAGGCCACGGAGTGTTGTAGAAACGTGGGGGAATCTAGGAAGCTCCACGATGGCTCTCGCGGCCGCATTCTGCATGATCTGAAGTTTCCGAACACTTTTCAAAGGTAGCCCCATGTAGAGAGTGTTGCAGTAATCGAACCTCGAGGTGATAAGGGCATGAGCGACTGTGAGCAATGACTCCAGTCCAAATAGGGCTGCAACTGTTGCACCAGGCGAACCTGGGCATACACCCTCCTTGCCACAGCCGAAAGATGGTGTTCCAATGTTAGCTGTGGATCGAGGAGGACGCCCAAGTTGCGAACCCTCTCTGAGGGGGTCAATAATTCTCCCACCCAGGGTAATGGACGGGCAGATGGAATTGTCCTTGGGAGGCAAGACCCACAGCCACTCCGTCTTGTCTGGATTGAGTTTGAGCTTGTTGACACCCATCCAGACCCCAACAGCCTCCAGGCACTGGCACATCACTTCCACTGCTTCGTTGACTGGACATGGGGTGGAGATGTACAACTGGGTATCATCTGCATATTGATGATACCTCACCCCATGCCCTTGGATGATCTCACCCAGCGATTTCATGTAGATATTTAACAGCAGGGGGGAAAGGAGCAACCCCTGAGGCACCCCACAAGGCAGAAACCGAGAGGTCGACTTCTGACCCCCCACTAACACCGACTGCGACCGACCGGAGAGGTAGCAGGAGAACCACTGAAGAACAGTGCCTCCCACTCCTAACCCCTCCAGCCGGTGCAGAAGGATACCATGGTTGATGATATCGAAAGCTGCTGAGAGGTCAAGAAGCACCAGGACAGAGGACAAGCCCCTGTCCCGGGCCCGCCAGAGATCATCCATCAATGCGACCAAAGCAGTTTCCGTGCTGTAGCTGGGCCTGAAACCAGAATGCTGAGGGCCTAGATAATCAGCTTCTTCAAAGGACCACTGGATTTGGAGTGCCACCACCTTCTCAACAACCTTCCATAAAGGGAAGGTTGGAGACTGGACGATAGTTATTAAGCATGGCTGGGTCCAGGGAAGGCTTCTTGAGGAGGGGGTGCACAAGTTCCTTCTTATAAGGAGCCGGAAAGGACCCCCTCCCCAAGGAGACGTTGACAATCTCCTGGACCCAGCTCCATGTCACCTCTCGGCTGGCTGAAACCAACCAAGAGGGACACAGATCAAGTTAACAGGTGGCAGAACTCACAGCTCCAATGGCTTTGTTCACTTCATCAGGTGTCACCAAGTCAAACTCCTCCCAGATGGATGGACAAAGACGTTTAGTACCAGTCACCTCAACTGACTCGTTGTCAGTCGATACTGCTATACAATTGGAGTCGAGATCCGCCCGGATCTGAGTGACTTTATCAGCGAAAAACGAGTGAAATTCCTCTGCACTGCCCTGCAAGGGCTCCCCAATTCCCCTCAGATTTAGAAGGGAGCGGGTCACTTTCAACAGAGCGGCCGGGTGGGATTCCGCTGATGCAATCAAGGCGGCATGATACGCGCATCTTGCCGCCATGAGCACCACTTTGTACGTCTTAATAAAAGCTCTTACAAGTGTTTGATCGTATTCGGACTTACTCTTCCTCCATCGCTTCTCTAGATGTCTCTTCTGGTGTTTCAACTCCCAGAGCTCCTCGTTGAACCATGGAGCTCTACGGGGTCTAGTGCCACAGAGAGGTCGCAGTGGCGCAATTTGATCAAGAGCCTCCGCTGCAGCCTTGTTCCAGGCCTCAGCCAGAGACTCTGCCGAGCTGTGGACAAGTGAATCTGGTAGAACCCCAAGCGCCCTCTGAAAAACCTCTGGACCCATCAGGCATCTGTGGCAGAACAACCTAATTGGTTCCACCTCCCTGCGAGGGAGGATTGGAGCCAGGAAAAAAAAGCTGCAGTAGAAAATGGTCTGACCATGACAAAGGCAATGTTTCTAAGCCCCTTAGTCTCAGACCATTACTCTATTGCTCTGAGAGGAATACCATGTCGAGTGTGTGTCCCCCCTCGTGAGTCGGACCCTGGACTACTTGGGTCAGGTCCATGGTTGTCATAGTGGCCATGAACTCCTGTGCCAGTCCAGAGGAACCGCCAAGCGACGGCAGATTGAAGTCCCCCAGGACAATAAGTCCGGGGAACTCCACCGCCAGCCCGGCCACCTCCTCGAGCAGCACAGGCAGGGCTGTTGACACACAGCTGCGTGGCATGTATGTGAGTAACAAGCCCACCTGAACCCCTAAGTCCAACTTCACAAGAAATGAAAATTGAAATAAAAAAATAATGCTTATTGGTTTATTTTGCTCATAAAAGCCTGCTCCCTCCCTTTTTTGTGAATTTTTTTCAATTTATAGATAGTTTTGCCTGCAAACAACGTACAATTTTACTAAATTTGGTGTGAACATAATGATATGAAAATTGAACTGAAAAAAATGATGCTTATTTGTTTATTTTGTTCATAAAAGGGCCGTGCTCCCCCCGTTTTTTCAAGCATGTTAGTTTATAAATTTTTCTAGGCCCCTAATTCCAAATATTTTCAATAACTTTGGCATTGAATTACCAGTTTTAACATTTCTGAACATAATGAAATGAAAATTGAACTGAAAACATTGATGCTTATTTGTTTACTTTGCACATAAAGGTCCCCTCCTGCTGTGTTCAATTATTTCAATTTATATAAAAATTATGCTGTTAATTTCAAAATTACATACTTGTTTTTAGTAAAATGGATTTCTTTCATAAAATTATTTGTCTGGCTATGATGTGCTTGCTTTTCAAAAGGATATTCCCAATATTTCTAGTCAAATCTATATAAAAAGTGAAATTAATGGCACACAGCAATGCTGAGGGCGGTGGCCCTTTTGTGAGCAAAATAAACAAATAAGCATCATTTTTTTCAGTTCATTTCTGATTTTCTTATGATCAGGAATGTTCAATTTAGTATATCAAAACTTTTGGGGGGAAATTCCTTAGAGATTTTCATTTCATTGTGTGCAGAAATGTTTAACCTAGTTTCCAAGGGAAAGAAGTTTTCAAACTGACCAAATATAAGCACTTATAATAAAGAATTTTTGGTGCAAGTCACACAGACTCATAAACAGTACAAGTGTGACTTTTTTTGCTCAGCAAAAACTAAGCCCCTCCCCCCCAAAAAAAATTTTCATAGAGAGAACCTCTGAAATGATGAAAAGTCACAAAATTTCAAGTTTCAGAAATGCAGGGAAATTTTTTTACAGGGTCTCAAACTTCGATTTTGTGTTGCACAAACTTGAACAGAACAGCAGGGTTAATGCATATTTTTCTTTATAAAATTGTAAAGGAAGATTCATCTAATGTATGGATTTGGAAGTAATTTTCCCTTGATATGTTAATTGCTTGTATTCGTTATACACAATCTTAAAAACATAACTGTGCTATAACATTGTAGAAGTACAGTGGTACCTCTACTTAAGAATGCCTCTACCTAAGAACTTTTCTAGATAAGAACTAGGTGTTCAAGATTTTTTTATCTCTATTTAAGAACCATTTTCTACTTAAGAACCCGAGCCCAGAAAAAATTCCCAAGAAATTTGAGAGCAGCACGAAGGCCCGGCCAGTTTCCTGCCATTCCCCCTTTAATCCCAGCCATCTGGGCTGCCAGAGGAGCTTTTTGGTGGCACTTAAGGAAGCTTTGGCAGTCCAGAGCGAACAAAGCATTTTCCTTTCTCTAGGTGCTTGGACAGGAAATAAACCTCTGCCAGCGCCCAGAGAAAAGAAACACTCCCTTCGCTCTGGGCAGCCGAGGAGTCACCACAGCAAAGGAAAGGCGCCGGCTACAAAGCAAGCGAGCGAGAGGAGAGGAGAGCTCTTCAGCATAGGAAGGAAGAGGCAGCAGGTAGCAGCAGCAGCAGCAGCCAGTATATGGAAGGCAGTGTATGGGAGGCAGCCTCCGCCAGGTGTATTGGAGACGCATGCTCCTCCTCGCCGCCTCAGAATCCTTCTTTTTTTTTTTTAAAGCCTTATAGTTTTGGATTTTTTAAAATTACCCTCACCTTACCTTCTTCCTTCGGCAGCGACTGTCCTCTTCCTTTTCTTCCTCCTCCTCCTCCCACCCAAATTCCGAGTTTTTATTTATTTTTATTTTATTTGCACACATTATTTGCTTTTACATTGATTCCTATAGGAAAAATTGCTTCTACTTAAGAACGTTTCTACTTAAGAACCTGGTCATGGAACGAATTAAGTTCTTAAGTAGAGGTACCACAATTTTATTTCTGTTTTCCAAGTCACATCTTGCAGCTTGGAGAAACAGCTACCTTGATAATCTAGTATACAATATTCATCAATAGACTGAATATACAGATGTTTTCAACTAATGAGCAGGCCTTTTGCCACTGAATGTAAGTTTTGTGCTAATAAGAAATGCAAAAATGATCTGAAAAAGCCTTTAGTTATCAGATATATGTCCCAGAATTATTTCTTTTTGGTCAATATATAGCTATGATTATGTAGATACTGACTCAAAGGTACAACATTCCTCATTTTCTGGGCTTAAGTTGCAGAACTGTATAAAATATAAACCATTTGATTTTATTTCATTTGTAGAACTTTCATTTCTATCAGTTTATAAACAGAAATATAGTTGAGAAATATGAGGTTCTGAACTTTCTGCTACATGTTCATTCTTTTAACAAAACCTTAAGCTTCTCTTTACAAACCCAGCCATATTAACATCATTGAAAGCAAGTGTTCTTTGTGTATCTAGATATTTATCCAACACTTGATAAAAACCTATCCCAATATCTCTATCAGCATTTATTCATACCAATGATGGTCTATCAATTATACTTGTTTTACATCCTTATAAGTAAGTAAATAGCAATTTATATTAACAAAAACCTAATGAAAATCATCTTGTACTTGCAAACAAAACGGTAAGTAAAATAAGTCTGTAAGAAAAATAAATCACAATGAGAAAAGTCAGCTTAATATATTTATTTAAGAAATGCAATAAAGCCCTTGTTGTTCTGATTGATATCATATGTGGAAAAGCAAAGGAATCCAATGCTTTCTAAATAGTACAGTTCTGTATAGTTTTATTTTTTTATTTTCTATTTTATTCATTTATTTTGTCAAGTATGTATATTAAAACAAACAGTATAAACATTAATATGAATATATATAAAAAGTTCAAATATGGTTTTGAATATATGGTATCTTACAAAATACATGGGGACTTTAGGACATGGATGGTAGGAATGTTAGTGCACGTTAGGTATGGGGGTAAGGTCAATGGTAGACAGTTTAAGGTTAAAATTTCCAGGCTCTGGGGAGGAAACTACAGAATCAGGTAATATGTTCTAGGCATTGACCACTCTGTTGCTGAAGTCGAATTTTTTGCAATCAAGTTTGAAGCAGTGTACATTAAGTTTGTATTTATTGCAAGTTCACGTATTATTGCAGTTAAGCTGAAGTAGTCATTGACAGTTAGGACACTGTAGCATATTTATTTATTTATTTATTTATTTTATTTTATTTATTTATTTATTTATTTATTAATAGAGTTGAAAGGGACCGTTAGGTCATCGAGTCCAACCCCCTGCCTGAGCAGGAAACCCTACAGCACCCCAGCCAAATGGAAGTCCAATCTCCTCTTGAAGGTGTCCAGAGTTGGGGAGTTCACCACCTCCCCTGGCAGGCAGTTCCATTGGTTGATCGCTCTGACCGTCAGGAAGTTCTTCCTTATTTCCATAATTTTGTGTGCTTCACTTAGGTCAGGTAGAAGATGGCATAGTTTTTAATTTTTTAAGCCCAAAATTTCAAATCTGATGATATATGGTATTCTGTTGCAAATGGAAGAGTGTAGTACTCATCTTGTGAAATATCTCTGGACATTCTCAATTGTCTTAATGTCTAGTGTGTAGTGTGGGTTCCAGACGGATATGCTATATTCAAGAATTGATCTAGCAAAAATTTTAGATGCTCTAATTAGAAGTACAATATTACCATAGAAGAAGCTAATTAACCACTCTTAATAACTTCATAACAATGCTGTTGCAGTGGGCTCTAGCACTTAGAACATTAGAGATGAGTTGTACAAGGTCCTTTATTGAGTGATGATCATCAGCAAGATCATCTAGTTTGTATTTTGGGTTCTGATTCTTTTTGCCAATGTGTAATACTGAGCATGTAATAATAATTGTATCATACCAAATACTTATTACCAGAGAAACTGGAAGCATTACAGCAATAGAGTCTAGAAATAGCTGGTTCTGATGAGCCCAGCAAAATTCCAGGCTAATAAACTTCTGTTAAGGGAGTCTTAGGGCTGGATCTGTCCTTTAAGGACACAGAAGAAGAGGCATTTTGGAAGACCAAGAGGGGTAGGCAAATCCCTTGGAGGTTAGAGATAAAGATCTTTGAAGCAATGGAAGGTGATGGTGGCCACTGCAGCCATCACAAGTTGGGGCAACCGGAATAAGATTTGTACAGGAGTGGTGAATTAAGTGGAGTATTGACATTGGGTGAATGACTGGCCAATACATATTTTTCTTAAAATTGTTTAAAGAACTTGGAAGTTAACCCTGTGAAGAATTAGCAGCTGATTTGGCATGGGAAAAGTAAAATAAGCAGTTTAAACACAAGCCCAAAATGAAGAGTGAGATTATTAAAGCATTTTTAGAAGAAACCTGAAAGAAAGTAGTTGTGTAATAGGACTAGAAGTAATATTAAATTTGGAGTATTGAAAAGAGAATTTTGAAAAATGCTAAACAAGGTTTTAAACGTGGATTTATACTGAAAGTTTTTATTTTCGTTATTCTGTAGATTGGAGTTGCAGGGTGAGTCACCTACTGGCAGAAAAAGAAATTGCAACACTTACATTTCTCACAAAATAAGTGTATGTGGAATTTTCCAAAACTGATCTATATTCTGTAGAAAATATCAAAACTTTTCACTTCACATTCTACAGCTGAATTACTATAAGAAAAATTAATATATGGCATTAGACTGAAAGAGTGAAAATATCACTTTATCTCCTTTTCAATGTATTTCTTCTACTACAGGCACTTTTTGAATAATTTCTCTTATGTGCAAGCGTTGATAAATTTAATTACAGTATTAAGTCTGTCAATCCTTGTACCTCAATGAGCCTAGAAGTAAACAGTCTACGGCAGGGCTGTCAAAGTCATAGACCATGGGCCAGCTGCATCACATGCTGGTGATGCCCACACCCAGTTTAGCAAAGTGGGGAAAAAGTCATGATCTGTCACATGATGACGCCATGACAATGCACGTTTGACACCCCTGCTCTATGGGCATGGTCAATATCTTCATTTCATAGTTTTATGTTAGGGAAAAATGTTAAACTTTGTCACGATGTAGAAAATTATATCAACATTCTTGATATTTCTTTAAAAGTTCTGGTCCTTAGATTTACTCTGATTTTGCAAATTTGCCAAGCTTACCTTGTAATCTGAAATAACTTCCTGGATTTATTTTATGTTACATTCTTAAGTATAGAATCATATGCTTGGCTGACTGAGCTATGTCAGACATTCACTTCAACATTTCCTTCAACTGCTTATTAATTAGTTCAGAAATACTTGCTATGCCAAGTTTATCTTTTCTATGGATTTCTTCCATTCAGCTTTAGTTCTTGCTGTCTGACCAACTATTTGATCAAATTAAAGCCAGTGTTTTGTTTACCATGATAAGTAACCTTAAGTGGTTCACTCTGAATGTCCAATTACCAGAGTCATACTGAGGTTCATATATTTATGCAGCTATAATTCTTTTGCGAGTGAATGGGGATTGAATAGGAGTCCGGGGTCGGAGGGTGGAGGCTTGTCGGGTGAGTCTTCCACGGGGAGAGAAGAGGGATAGTGAAAGAGGGAAAAGAGAGACAGAGAAGTTGAGAGAAAGAAAGAAAAGGAAAAGAGAAGGGAAAAAGAGGGAGGGAAAGAGAAGTGGGGAGGAAGGAAGGAGGGAGAAAGAGAGGGAGAGAGAAAGCGAGGGAGAGAGGAAGAGAGATAGCAAGAGAGAGAGTGAGAAAGAGAGAGCAAAAAGAGAAAGAAAGAAAGAAAGAGAGAGAGAGAGAAAGCAAGAGAGAGAGAAAGAGAAAGAGTGAGTGAGAGAGAAAGAAAGCAAGAGACAGAAAGAGAGAGAAGGAGAGGAAGGAAGGAGGGAGGGAGGGAAGGAGAAATGGAGAGAAAAGGAAGGAAGGAAGGAAGAAGAAATGGAGGGAACAAGGAAGAAAGGAAGGAAGAATGAAATGAATGGAGAGACGGAGGAAGGAAGGACTTTTGGGGCGGGGTGTAAATTTTTTAATATTTTTCTCTCAACATACATTCAAACAATACAGTTTACCATGTAATTTTCCATGAATAAAGTGTGGTATTTTGTTAGTAACTAATATCAATCATCAAAAAAATTGCAAAAGTTTTTTTTCCTAATGTTGTCATCCAGGTATATACTTTTCTTTTAATTAAATTCCCTCCTTAATGTTCCTTCAAAAAGTACAACACCAACTATATTTCTAACATATTAGCCATTATGCCAAAGTACTTCCTTCTTTCTTTATACATTTTTCTATAAATCAAGAAAACCTTGTATAGCTAATCAGATGTTAACAAAAGAAAATTAAAAACAAAATATAAACATATATGAATTTCAGACTTCTTCCCCCCCTCTGAATAGTACATTCCTATTTTGTTTTTTACTTTAAAATAAGGTATGTGCAGTGTGCATAGGGATTTGTTCATAGTTTTTTTTTTAATGGTCCGGCCCTCCAACAGTCCGAGGGACAGTGAACTGGCCCACTGTGTAAAAAGTTTGGGGACCCTTGGTTATTGTTAAATCCTTACTGGAATTAAGGACTGCAATCACTGGTTAAGAACGATTCTTTATTGTACAAGAGGTAACGGGTTACAGAACAGAACAAAGACAAACATGGCTGTGCCTGGCAGCTATATATAAGCCGGGCTCCCAGGCTGAGCCAACCAATCACCTTGCAGTATTTTCCCGCCCAAGGAATGTGGGACGGGTACAAGGCCTAACTGTCCTCTGGACACAACAGTTATAATCTCTAGAAATCAACAAAATATCATTCGATACCAGAATTATATTAAGGGATTGATTATCCTCTATTTATTTTGGACTGGGGCAATAGGCTGCTCCCATTCTAACTTTAACCTCTACATACAAAAGAAATAAGATCTGAAGTTATAGTGTTGATATTTGTGCTATTGATAAGGTCTAGGAGTTTCAAATAGGAATGTTTTGTGAACTTCTCATTTTACCACTTCAGATTTGGATTGAAACTGTTTCAATCTAATCACCATATCAAATCAATTTCCCAAATTAAATCAGAAACCAAACTGTAAAACCAAACAAGAAGGCTTTTAGTAAAAGAACAATTTTACAGCTTGCAAAATTCTTGTTTTATGAATAGATGTGGTGAACTGAATGTTTTAAACTGAGGTTTTTAAGAAGAGACTAGACTGCCATTTTTCTGGAATGGTATAAGGTTTCTTACTTGAGCAGGGAATTGGACTAAAATTGCAAAGTTCTTTCCAACTCTTGTTATTCTCTCATTCTGTTAAACATTAAATTAATTTTATAACTCAACTCTAATAATTCACATAAAGCTAAAGATAAAAATGGAATTAATTATTGGAATTTGCAGCCCATTTTTACACATAAAATATAATATTACAAACCATCTATAGTATCAGTAGGTAAACAATACTATATGTGTTCCATCAATCATGCCAATCCATAATCTAGATATGTGCTTTTTCTCTAGTCTTCCTTTTAAAAAAATTATCCTGCCTTTAGCATTTTTATAAATAATTCAAGGCAGTGAACAGACTTAAAAGCCCTTCCTTAAATTTTCCTCACAATAACAAACCTGTGAATTGAGTTGGGCTGATAGAGAGTGATTGTTCCTGTCACCCAGTTGGCTTTCTTTTGAAATAATGCTTTCTTGTTTCTCTTCACAGAAATTTGCCAAAACATTACTAGCCATAACATGATGGTTTTATTGGTCTTTGCTTCCATCAGAGTTTTATCTCCTTGTTGAAAAAATCTTGTACTACCAATATGTAAAATTTCCACAGCATTCACTTGATTGCTTTGCTACTGAAAACACATTAAGATCCCAATAAACTATTGCAGTGAATTCCACAGATGAATTATATGGTGTTCAAAATAATAATTTATTGTTTATTATGTATTAATGGGATTTTGTTCCCCCTTATCAGTAACAGATGGCACTCAAGTTGGCCAGCAAATCATTGAAAGACAATTAAAGATCATTAAAATTGTACCACTAAAAAAACAAAAACACCCAAGGGCTCAGAACTTGAACAAATTTCTCTTTGTTTTTGCTGCATCTGCTACCTATACAATTCATTTGAGCTTTAATTTTATGATACAATAAAATAACATGCTTATAAATGAAAAGATTTGAGAAAATGAAAAGACAGTTACTTGCAGAGTCATCATACACTGCTGACTTGATAGTGTTATCATCATTTAGCTGTCTTAATGAAGTCTGCATTTTTGTTTGGAAAAGTATTTATTACATCTATTGATCTCTTGGTGGGTAATTAATGCTGGTGTGCAGAGACCACTCAGACTGCTTCATGAAAAGGATATATAGGATCTGTAGAAAAAGGAAAGAAAAGATTGTAAGAACTGAGGCAAAAACATTAGGGAGTAATTGTAGGAATTGAGAAAAAAAATTAAGAGATTAATTGTTGCACAAATAGATCAGCTAGCTAATGCAGTTCAAAGGATTGCTACATAAGAATTCACAAGTGGAAGCCTTAATATAAAAGAAGCCAAGTTCTTTCCCAAATAGCTGGTGAATACAATGCCAAAGCACTAGGGAGAAAATACATTAATGGAAATTCTTCCTACAAAACATACT